>NC_088250.1:42150900-42489300 GCF_036013445.1 Caloenas nicobarica | reverse complement strand
CACCTTTGGTAATCAACACTAGTAAGGGTCTTCTGGTTTGTGTTTTGTTGGGTTTTTTTTGTGTCCAGAGTTCTTTGAAAACCATTTTAGGCACTGCACCTCTGAGGCTTGAGAACTGTCTTCATAGCTGGCTTGAACACACACAACAGACACGTAAGGCTAATGCTGATCACAGTAACATGAGGAGGTGGCCAAGGTGAACATGCTGAGCTATCAGAGAAGGCAGGACAGAGTGGGACAGCGGTCTCGCAATTTAAAAAAAAGTCATATTATTAAAGCCACAATAATACTTTTCTGCAAGGGCAATATTGTGTTTTTATAGATATTTTGGAATGAGAATGGTTCCATTTTACAGTATTAGCATCTTAAGGGTTTTTTTGAAAGAGCAGAAAGACACTCAAATTAAAACCTTGAACATCTTTTTCTACCCACATAGCAGTTCAACAAATCCCAAGTGGTAATTAAATACTGTAATGAGTTCTACAATGACAAAGTAGTCACCTCAATTTATACAGAAGGTAGTGAGGCCAAAAAAAACCTGAAATGACTTCTCTGAGGAACAAAGACAAAAAAAAAAAAGCACTCTTCCCAAAGCAACATATTTCTTCAGCTCATGTCATGTTATGCAACTTAGCAAACCTTCATGGAAAAATCTGGAAATAATTCTTGTGTCTACTGGAATAAGGGATACCTGTCATACCTCTCAAGAGTTGGAAGAAACCAAGTTCTGAAATCAAACTTTTAAATTCCAAGTTGTACCTGGGAAACACGACCAGCTTGTAAGGAGAGGTGGGGCTGAACCGCCTATTTTGAGCACAGAGCTCAAGTGTCCTGCCCTTCTTGATCTGTTGTCACCCCTCCAACTACATTATAAAAGATCAACTAGACCTAACATAGCCACGGGATAGAGATAACAGATGCAAGAGGTCTTTACAGAAAAGCAGTGTAATCTCAAAAGGTAAAAATAACACAAACAGCAAGCACTGCAAATAAAAACCTCTCCTGCTCTCTTCTGCCCTGACCCCCTCAACTGAGAAATCAGGGGCAATGTGAGGTAGTCCTGCCCACCAGAAATGGAAGCCTTTACCATTTACCAGCTTCCACGCTTTCTGCTAACAGCTCAGAGTACCCTCAATCAGCGAGAAGCACGCACTTCACTTTTCCACCTTGGAACTACGTGGTGACACTCCTACCTAAGACTCGAGCTTTTATGACTGCAAGTTTTTGTACGGTTTGATATACAACTGTTCATTTCTCCCAAGCAACTTGTGATCACAAGTCTTCCTCGGTGTTTACTCACAATCAATGTTTTTATGACAAACAAGATGGAGTTCAGGAACAATTCTCTCAGTTTTCACAATTCTTTGTTCAGGGTATTTTTTCAACCTTCAGCCAAGGAAGCCTGACCAAAAACTCCGCAGCCTCTCGGGAGTCCCATGAGCGAGAACAATATTTACCGACGTCGATCGTTCGCTGCAGCAGCCGGCGCAGGACGCGGGGCTGCTGTTCGAGACGGGAGCTGCGGGCTCTGGGCAGCGGGTGTTCCGCGGGGCCGCTGAAAAGGGCACCACCGTCGGCTGGCACAGAGAGACGCGGCCCGCCAGGCCCCGGCCCGCAGGTCCCGCCCGGAGGTCCCTGCCCGGAGGTCCCGGCCCGGAGGCCCCGGCCCGCAGGCCCCGCCCGGAGGTCGCAGCCCCGGCCGCAGCCGCGCTCTGGCCAACGCCGATCCGGGGCTCGCGTCAGGCTGCGAGTCAGCGCCGAGCGCTCGGCCCGGCCCCGCGGGGCAGAGGATCCGCAGCGGAGGCCCGGAGCGGGGGCAGGGGTGTCGCGCTGCTCCGCTGCGGAGGAGGCGAGCGGCCCTCGGGGGCCCGGCGGAGCAGCCGGGCGCCAGCCCACACAAAATGGTTCCCGTGGCGCGGAGCCGCCGGCCCGGCACACAGGCGGCAGCTGGGCCGTACGGAGACACCTGCCCCTCCCCGGTACTCACTGCCGCGGCACAGCCCTCACGACGCCGACACGCAGGAGCGGAGAATTCCCCGAAGGGCCCGGCCGGGCCGCCCCACCGGCCGACACGCCGCGGCCGCCGCCGCTCCCTGCAGCACAATGGCGGCCGCGCGGAGACTGCGCGCCTGTCAATCACCGCCCGCGCCCCGCCCACGCGCAGCTCTCGCGAGAGTTGCTGCGGGAGCAGCCCGGGGGGGCGGGGCGCGGGGCGGGCTGAGCGTCCGGGGCACGCGGCGGGGGCCCGGGGGGGCAGCGGGGGCCCGGGGGCAGCGGGGGCAGCGGGGGCCCGGGGGCAGCGGAGGCAGTGGGGGCCCGGGGGGCAACGGGGGCCCGGGGGCAGCGGGGGCAGCGGGGGCCCGGGGGGCAGCGGGGGCCCGGGGGCAGCGGGGGCCCGGGGGCAGCGGAGGCAGTGGGGGCCCGGGGGGCAGCGGGGGCCCGGGGGCAGCGGAGGCAGTGGGGGCCCGGGGGGCAGCGGGGGCCCGGGGGCAGCGGAGGCAGTGGGGGCCCGGGGGCAGTGGGGGCCCGGGGGCAGCGGGGGCCCGGGGGCAGCGGGGGCCCGGGGGCAGCGGAGGCAGTGGGGGCCCGGGGGCAGTGGGGGCCCGGGGGGCAGCGGGGGCCCGGGGGCTGTCAGCGGTCGGCACCGCTCGGCTCGGCTGCTGGCGGCTAAAAACACGCTCCGCAAACTGCAGGCGATGTGGAAATCCCTCGCGTCAAAGACAGGGTTTCTTTTTGTGGAGAAACATCCCAAGAGCCACAGTTTGAATCGGCTTGCGTATTCAACGTTCAGCCTTAAAACTGCAAGCAGAGGATGTGAGTTTGCTCCCTATGCGACGTGTTCCCGTTTCCATGTTGTTCATAAGTAACCTGCTGCAGCTCGGGAGCCTGGGTTCGGTTTCGGCTCCCTGGACGAGGGGGCTGGAGAAAGCCTCCCCCACGGCAAAGTGACGGAAACGCCGTGTGTTTTAATCGTGTTCAGACCTCGGCTTCATCCTCTTGAATAGACGTTGGCGGAAGTTTGTACTTGAGGGGAAGATTTTGCATGACTATGGAAAGCAGGAGACAATCTTATCAAACGCTGAAAATGCCAAGCCTTCACAAAACCTGTCAGTCCTGAGCAAGTCCTGGTTCCAGCGTCCCTGCCCGCTGCAGAGGATGGCTCAGAGCTCACTGCTGTGTTTTCTGAACCAGGCTCTGAAGAAGACGTGTTGCTACTACGGAGTGTGGGCTTCTGGCACTGCAGTCACAAATCTCAGTGTTTCACTGATTCAGTATCCATCTGTCACCGGTCTACAGCAGGGCTTTCCCGAATCCCAGTATTACAGTGTGTGTCCTCGATTGCATTGTTGCAATTCAGATAAAGGGGTGTGCAATAGTACCAGGGTGGTCATTCTTTAAGGGAAGCAAAAAACAAAACCAAAACCCAGAAAACATGACCAGACACTCTGGCATGGGGCTACAACACACAGAAATTCAATGCATGCATGCCTAATAGCTCTGACAGATCTGGGACACTTGTAGGACCAGCCAGGCTGGTTAGAAACTGGCCAGGTAGCATCCCTGAATAATAGGGCAGTCCTGTGTTTAGCAATATCCTTCACTCTGCTTCTCATTCATCCTTTTAAATGTGTTTTTCCATATGTTTAGATTGTGACAGAGTTTGTTCTCCGATTCTCTTTCACAGAGAAATGTTGGGCAAAGTATCAGTGAATTGGAGACAAAGGACTGGGAACAGCTGTAAATAGAGAGAGAAGCAATCAAACAAAACCTGATAGGAGAGAAAGGCTGCTGGTTTTTTTGCTGATGGGCATGTTGCCTTTCACCAGAATGCCCAAAGCAATGCTTATTGGCCATGGAAAAATCCTGTCTCTAGCAGCCCAAAGCAGCTGCTGCCCCTGCCAGGACCACTTATTTGACACCTCTGTCTGCAGGGACGGAGGACAGCAGGGAACAGACCTCATGAATCATTCCAGCAGTAGCAACTGCCCGTTTTCCTGGTTAGCAAACAAGAACACTTATAGAAAGAGTTAGATCTGCGTTAAATTCAACCCTTAAAGAAGGCATTCTGTCTTGTAGTCAGGCACAAATCAGCTGTAATGCACAGATCAAGTGAACTGACTGTGAATGTAGCACAGAGCGTACAGCCCTTCTCAGCCACAGCAGATCGCAGCCACCGCTAAGCAAGTCCATTATGCTTTGTTTTTAAAAGCGAGTTAGAAGGTGAGTAGGGTAAGCCCTATCGAACACAAAACCTCAGAGCTCTTTGAGTCAGTCTCACTGTCATCAGAAGAGGATTTACTGGGGTTGATCAGAAAGATGTAATACCATTCCATACATTAGCCCTGTTCAATACAATGCACAATCTGTATTACTTGAGGGCTGATGCAATATCCATTTCGTTAGCCATCTATGAGCCATTTGTTGGCCATACTCTTGTCACGATTTTGTTCCTCTTCTTAGAATAAAAAACCTATGCTATCACCTGAGCTCATAGGCTTCCATATTTTTTTTTAATTTGAATAATGGATCAAAGATCTACCCTGCAATATTGCATATGTAAATTAGTTCCATTACAAATATACAAAATTAGGAAAAGTTAAGGCGTAATGACCAATATCACCACATTGCACAAAGACTGCTCTACATGGTGAATCATTGCTAAAATGGCATCATCTAATGAGCCTGAAATACAGTTTGGGATCTGCCTTAAGGAAAATGTCAAAATGTTGGGTGATAACAGCTGAAGTCACGAAAGCCTGTGTAATAATGTGCTTGTAAATGGCAAAGCAGCAGGTTTAGAGTACATCTGCTTCATCATGTCATAACCATATCAAGAATATGAAAATAGATTCAAGTCAGATAATTATTAACAGAGTTACTATCCCTAACTGTTCATTCTTACACCCTCCGACAGAAACTGTTTTTCCGCAAACGACTGAAGTTTTCGTAGAGTCTGTCCTTAACTTCAGTAGATCGTTGTCTGAAATTTTAAGATAAACTGAAATTGGTGTTTAGTTGTCAAGTTTTAATCTACCCATGTTGGTAAGTCATACTTAAGTAAAATTCATTTCTAATAACCATCTGGAAATAGACACTTTCCAAAGAGTTTTCATAACATTTTCATAACATTCAGACTGCAAGAATTTTATTAGAGAACACCAGTTTGTGGTTTGTTTTGGGGTTTTTTTAAAATGCAGTTTAGATTGCATCTTGAATATTCATTTGTTATGGAGGACTTCAGGCAATATCCTAAGAATTTTTACCCTCTCCTTTCAGTGAGAAATGGCAGCAAAAAGGTCAGTGGTAAAGATCACACAGGAAAGGTTTCTGAGGGTGGACAGTGGACTAGAAAGTTGTCCTCTGAGGACAAATCCAAATCACAGTCCACAGCTTAAACAAACCTTGGAAGTACAGTGGCTGTGAAAGGCTCATTCTAACCATTCAAACTGCAAAGCACACAGTAGTAATATGAAAAAAAGAAACAAAAGCGATCGCAGACACAAAATAATTTAGAACAGATAAAGCCTTAAAGAAACTACTGTAATAATACCAGTGAGAAACGTTGCATAATTATTATAGAATTAAATTATTTATCAAATATATACGTTCAGCCTTTACAATGCAGGCATTTTGAACATAGTAATTTTTTAAGGCCAGGTCAAAATCACTGCTCTTGAACTTTTTGGTATAGGAAACTAATTTAAATAAAAACTAATTTTGATATAGGAAGCTTTGAAACTAAAAGACTCTCAAACTTTACCTAAGTCAAACAAATCTTCCATCTCCCTGTCCAGGATGCTGTCTTCAGTTAGGGACAGTGCTTGCATATTCAAGAAACCTGATCTCTGCAGGTTCAGAAAAACCCAGTGGCAGTTAATTTCTATTGCTTAACCCAGGCCAGAGCAGTGGAAATTACTCCTTTGAAGATTAAAATGTCTTTGCTTATTGCCATTTAGGATGAAAATTTTGCTACTGACAACTTAGTAAAACTTGGATATCTTTAAGATATCTTTCTATCTGCCTACGTTATAAGAATCAAACAATTGCACAAAGCCAACAGATACATATAATATATATATACATAAATATGGGGTTAAAAAGATTTTTAACAAGAAGAACAGCAATATAAATTTTATTGAAATCTATCTGAGCTCTCTTACTGGGGACAGTGTATAAGCAGGGTGGGGAGTACAGTATGTTTTACCACTGTGTTGATGAGAATGGATTGGAATCCAAGAACAACATAATTATTGTGGTTGTGTCATTGTGACTAATTTAATGTTAAAGCAGAGAAGGAAGTGGGAGGGGCAAAGTGTCAGGAATTGTTAGTGGCACGTACACACAACAAGGGGATCATTGTGCTTTTCCGGTAACTGAAATACAGGCAGTTGAGTTCTCTCTCTCTCCCTCCCTCTCAAAATAACTACTTGAATTTATCTATTTGTTTATTTTTTTTCCTTAAGGTATATTATGTCCATCATTTTTATGGGTAGGAAAAAATGACTATGATTAAAACAGAAGACATTTTCAACCTATGTCTGAAAATATTAATATCCCTTTCTTGAGGTTCAACTAAGAAAAATTCAAAATGAACAACTGTGTTTGGCTGTGCGCTTAATAAGACCAAAGTAAATATCTTCTTGTTGTGCCTAACACAAATGAGAAAATAAATGTCGAGAAGACTTGACTAATAAATCAAATGTGGGATTAGGAACGTAATCCTAGCTTCTACTGTTATCATAGAATCATAGAATGAATCCCATCAAGCCCCATCGACTTGTAGGGATGTAGCTGGATTAGCAAATCCCGTACAAATTCTGGATTGATTGGGAGTTCATTGTTCACACAGCCGTGGTTCTCTAGCCCAGGGCTGTAGGGGCCCCGGGTCCATCTTCGGTGTTGAAGACTGAGGTGAAGGAAGCATTAAGCATCTCGGCTTTGTCTATGTCTCTGTTTATGAGGTGACAATGCTCACCAAGTAAAGGACCAGTGTTATTTCTGGTTTGCCTTTTGCCATTAACATATTTTTAAAAACCCTTTTTATTATCCCTCACAGTACTGGCCAGCTTCAACTCTAATTGAGCTTTGGTCACATGTGCTGAGCAACATCTCTGTAGTCCTCCCATGATGGCTGACCTTGCTTTTACTGACCATGTAATTTCTTTTTTCACCCTAGTTCAAGAAGGAGACCCCTGCTCAGCCAAGCCAGCTTTCTGCCTCGCCTGCTTGACTTTCAACATTTTGGAATTGCCTGGTCCTGTGCTTTGAGTAGGTGGTACTTAAAAAACAACCAGCAGTGATGGACCCCAACACCTTCAAAAGCTTCTTCCCAGGGGACCTTACTGAGCAGTTCTCTGAGCGACCTGAAGTCTGTTCACCTCATATCTATTGTTCAGGTCTTGCTGGCAGTTTTCCTCCCATTAGCAAAGATTTTAAACCTGACTGTGTCATGGTCACTGTGGTGACAAGGACAAGGGCAGGTGACTTGGAGGCTTCGCTTAGTTCCTTGAAGAATAACTCATCAGTGTGGTCATCCTGGCTGGGTGGCCTGTAGTAGACACGCACAACGACATGCGCTTTATTTGTCTGACCCTTGATCCTCACCTAGAGGCTCTCAACTTCGCCATTGCCAGCTGCCAGCTCCGCACACTGTATGTACCTGAAGTGTATTTCACCCGTGGAAAAGCTGCTCAGCTATTCCCTGGCTGCCTGGCTTCTGCTTTACAGTTCAGATGTGGGAGATGAATTAATGTAATTTTTAAAAAACATATAATTATTGATTTAAAACAGAAGGGCATGTACATTAACAGAACAAAGGCCTAGTTAGAGTTTACCTGATAACAAGTGATTTGCACTAAAGAACCAAACCATATTCTCTATTGTATCCATTTTATACCAGCTTAAGAAATTGAAAGAGAAAACAAAAGGATTTTGTTTTGACCGAGGATGGGGAGCCACCAGCCAGCAGATGGGAAGGGGGAAGAGAGAAGGTGAGGTCACGCTTCTGCTTTTGCTGTAAAGTGTTCTTGGAGATTTTTATCAGGGAGGCCCCTGTGGGCAGCATATCTTCACCTTTGCCTCCCAGAGACAGCGTTGGGAATAACAAGAGGACAACATAGACCATGCTGGAGACAGATCAGGGAGTAAAGATGCTCCTTGACTCCACTGGACACTGGACACCTGAGGCGTTTCTGCTGGCTGTTGTTGACTTTGTTTCTGATGTGGTGATAAACACTGTCAGTGTTGTACAGACTGTGAGACTGGACACTCACAGGGTTTGTACAAGAGACACCAAATACCAGACTCACAGCCCAGAGCTACACATAGAAAACAGGCAGTGAAACACATCCTCAGTCTTCATTTCTATGACTGTTTATTTTATCCTCACAGACACAGACTGATGCTGCAAGGTACCTTTTCCTTCTCAGGTGCCATTAAGGGTCAAGGAATAACATAACTGGTTTTAATGCTTTGCGTCTGCCTTTCTATAGGCAAGTTACCTGAAGCAGGCTTCTGTGCTTATCTAATTTGAACGAACCGGGGGATCTCAGACAGCACAGGCTAATTGTAGCCGTGGACTCCTGCGTGCAGGGCGCAGCCCCGTGGGCAGGTCCAGCCTTTCCTTCTGCGCTCCCCGGCTCTTTGTGTGCTGAATCACACCAAGCTGTTCTGACCTCCATAAAAAGCAATGTCAGTGAGAGGGAGCTGGGTGGAGTGTGTTCGTGTGTGCATTGGAGAGGACATTTACAAATAAGAGTCATGGTTGTTAATACTTAGTTGGTTAATGAAGGGGAAATAATAGGGGGCAGCATACCTTTGCGATTGTATTCCACATTGCCTACCATGACTGGTAAAGGCCAGTATGCTTTGCGTGTGAGCAGAGCTATACTTTCGTCTGTTTCTGAAAAGGAGTATGTCATGGTTTAACCCCAGCCAGCAACTAGGACCATGCAGCTGCTCATTCATTATGCCCCCTAAGTGGTATGGGGGAGAGCATCAAAAGGGGAAAACAAACCACTCGTGTGTTGAGATAAGAACATTTTAATAGGGCAGCAAAGGAAGACATGATAATAATAATAATAATAACAACAACAACAACAGCACCAACAGACTAAACAAAACAAGTGATACACAATGCTCACCACCCGTGACACCAATAGTGCACCTGCTCCCGAGCAGCCGTATTTGCCTCCGGGCAACTCTAGTTTATCCACTGAGGATGATGTCTTATAGTCAGGAACACCCTGATGACCAGCTTGGGTCAGCTGTCCTGGCCTTGCTCCTTCCCAGTGTCTTGTGCACCTGGCAGAGTGTGGGAAGCTGAAAAGTCCTTGATTATCTGGCAACAACCAAAACATCAGTGTATTATCAACATTCTTCTCATACTAAATTGAAAACACAGCACTATACCGGCTACCAGAAAGAAAATTAACTCTATCAGCAGAAACCAGGACAGATTACGACTTCAATAAAAATACAGTGTGTGTCCTAGCCCTGGCACAATTGAGCATAGCATGCCGCAGGGCCGAGCTGATAGTTTTGAACAAAACCAGCACCCAGCGTGTGTTCCTACATGCAGACTGTAATCAGGGACTTAGTACCAGTCTGACAGGGTCTATCCTGGGCACAGGCTTCCAGGTAAGGATGTGGTCTTGCAAGGAGTGCTGCCAGTCTGTATGAGCATTACCTCTGGATCTAATTCTGTGTTCTATGTTCAGGGTTAACCCACCAGATAGAAACTGCTGGAAACAAGATACTTGCCTGGATATGCTCATTTTCTGACCCTGTATAGGTGGACTTGTGTATTTATTCACATTATTTGAATGTCCTATAAGTAGGAAAGGTGTCAAACTAAATCTCTGTCAATTACTGAGTTGATCCTTTCTCGCTGTGTGAGTTTGATAGCTCTACTGGCAAGATGGCTCTACATCGCCCTGAGGAGAGGTCTCTTAATTAGACCGGACAGTTGATTGACAGAAAGAGAGTTAGAGGAAAATGACATGTAGCTGTCACACAGCAAATATCTTTACTGTTTTCGCTGTGTCTGTGGTTATACGGCCATTGGAGATTTCAGCACAGCAAGCTGAAAACACCAAGCTGTGGAACAATCTCGTGATACGGTGAACTCAGAACTAATTTTGCTCAGGTTCATTTCTAGAAACATTTAGGTGCTGAAGTGGAATTTAATTTTGTACATCTGGGAGTAGGGCTCAGAAAAGCTAAAACAAAACAACAAAAGCAGTTAACCTCTTTTGTGTCTATCTGTAGGTGGCATGCTTTTTCCACTGGCATTTTGTGGGCATTTGCTATTCTGCCAGTGTAAGTACCTAGAGACATTGTCATGGATGGACAGTCTCTTTGTGTGCACAAAACAGGCATCTGTAGGTCTTCTAATGACAGATTTGATAGCATAACCTAGAACACAGACAATACATTCAGCGTAGAGCACACCAGCAGTCTAATTCAGCTGGAGGCAGAGGCAGCCGCTCCACTGCTTTATAAAATAGCCAAATGATTAGCTAACTTTATTACTGCTCTGCATGTGCCCCTAAATAAATCTGAATCTTCCTGCCCAGAAGAACCGAACCTGAAATCAGAATCTACAGTTAGTGATATATGGCTTTTTCATTTAAGGCAAGCTTACATGAAATTAGGCAAGTTTGAAACAAATTGATTGGATTATTTCCTTCCTGATACTGTATCTAAAACCATTGGGTGTCTCACATGCAGCTCCTTGCATAAAAAGGGATTAATTTTTGATCGTACTGCCTTGATCCAGAGAAGGTGAATTTATAGAATTTATATGTGTTAATTTCTGTTCAGTTACTGTAGTGCATCTAGCCCTTATCCACATGCATAAAGGAAGCGTCAGCTGTTAATATCCTTTCCTTCTTTCTTTTTGTACGCAATCTCAAAGTCCATCTGTTGTCCTCTCCTGCACGCCCGAGCAGGGATGCGACCTGGGGAGGTTCAGAAAGCTCTGGGCTGTGCCCGAGCAGTGTGGGCAGGGCAGAGGGACAGGAGGGAGACCCAGGACGCAGCGGCGAGCGAGCAGCACGTTCCCCCCTGACAAAGCCCTTGTCCTGCGGCTTGGGCCAAAGTCTTGGGAGAAACACACAGTCCCTACTCAGCACGGGGCCTGTCGCTCGCATCGTGTTCCACCGAGAGGTCACATGCCAGTGACTCAGAGGGCTGTGCTCTTCGTCCTGGAAATTAGGACTGAATATTCAGGAATAATTAAATACAGGCTTCTCTTATTTCATATGCATCCTAACTTTATATTTATAACTTGCTTTTTAGGAAAATAAGAAAGTCTTTGTTTTCCCTAGCTTCAAGTAATTTATTTCTGTTTCTTTCTTCCTTTTACAAGTCAAATACAATATAAAAAGCTTCCATTTAGGTGTTTTGTACATTTTTTGGTTTTGTAAATAATAAATTGGTTTTATCCAAACTCTGTGGCCTGAATAACAAATATATAACATCACATTCATAAGATAGAATAAGAAAAAATAGATCTTACATTTTAAATCATATTCTCCATATAGCTACTTAGCACTTCTTAACCTTTTCATTATTGGAGCTTGAGATTACTAATAAATCTATTGCTTCCTAAAGTAGTCATGGGAGGGTTTGGCCACCAGCTGTGAAAATAAAAAATTATCACTGCTAGAGGTATCTACTTTCTTTGTAAACGTCTGCTGGGTAGATGGGAACTAAAATGTTAGTGAAATAATCACAGTTTTGAAACCACTATTGTATTATTCTTACTGTTAACATAAAAACGGTTAGTATTTTGACTGCTGATTTAGCGGTACTTGGCAGAAAGTCATAGGAAGAAAATGCATGTCAGACTATTAACATTTTCACTTCTCATTAATGATGTAAAGAAAAAATATCTAAAAATACAACCAGTAATATTTACTCCTAAAACAATGAAATGTGGGAGAAAAGGCTTTTGCAATGAGGGCAGCTCTTACACGCTGAATAGCAGTTGGCAGAGGGCTATTTAGAGGAGTTTCGTGTGAATACTATTTCGAACAAAACACGGAATTTAAGCTGTTGTTAAATGCAGATAAAGGTCAGAGATCATGATCTCCAGAAATGATCGTTTGCAATATTTCTAACTTCCTTTATGTGCAGGAGGGATGTGCAAGACAAAAAAAGTAGACAAATCACTGCAAAATAAGGTTTTCTTGGCAACCGGGAGGAATTTCCTGCTCCTAACAAAGACCAGCATACAAATGGGTTTGAAATTCAGACACAGACAACTGTTGGAAAAGAGCTGCAGAACAGTGTTTGTCCTGCGTCAGCTGGCGGCTGGGAAATGATGCAATCTGACATTTTTTTCTAGGAAGTTTCCCCTTTGTTGCTGAAGCTCCTTCTTATGTGTCCATACTTAGAACGTGTAAACTTCATTTTCAGCTATAACCATCTGCAGATGTAAACAATGTTACAGAAAAAGTGGTTCATACATTCACTTTCATTATAAAAATGTGTGTAACAAACTGCTGTAGAAATGGAATAACACCATAGTATATTTATCATCTATTAAACAATGAACATATGTATTATGTTTTGCCTTTTTTTTTTGTTTATTTTTCATATATTCTCCAAGGAATCACAGGTGTATGTTTTGCGTTTGACCTGTGCAGATATTGAGATCTTATCATGCTCCTCAGAGTCTAGTAAAAACTAATAGTGCCTCTAGTATCTGCTAGTGGAGTGATTGCTGATATATTTGAATTGGTCCTACAGAATTCGCTCAAATAAACAAGCTTTGTATATGCAACTGATAAGTTAATATTAAGCTTATATTTACAGATATTACTGACACCCTCTATACAACAGCCAGTGACATTTATACTTAGATCTCTGGCAGCTGCCCTTACCTGCCACATGGGTTATGGAACTTCTCACAAACCATGAAGGTTTCCAAATCATAAATGTTTGTAATGCTAGAGGTTAAGAGTAGTAAATTATAAAATTATATCGATACAGAGATACTGGCTGTACCAGCAGTGTGTTCCTAAGTTTGCAATAGGAATGTGGGCTTGGACATTATTGCCACATATTAAAAGTATGTTTTATAATTTATTGAAAACATACTGATTTTCTCTGGAAACAATTTGGGTATATATTTCTGGTTTGGAAATGTAGTGTTGTTTTTACTCACTGATTACTTTGACATCTTGCCACTCTACCTGACTAACTACAGTAATTTTTTATCTTGCAAAGACTGAGAAGTCTACGGTCAGGTTGCTTGTGTAATGTATAGTGCATTTCTCTTTTCCAGTGAGACCTGTGCAAAATTAGAAAGCGGTTTAATTTCCTTTTTCAAGTGTACATAGTCTTAATGTTTTTGTATAAATGCACCAAAGCTTAGTTCTAATTAATATCCATCTGATATATTTATGATCAACAAAAATATAACCAATCATTCAAAGCCATCTTAAATGTTCTCAAAGAAGCATTTATCCAAAGAAAGTCAAACTGCATAGGATTAACTTACGATTGTGATGATAATTTAAATACATTTTAAAACAGAAAAGTGTACATAAGAAGAATTTCATGTATGGGCATGCATGGAAACGCAGACATTTCTGCTTATATTGCTTGCCTGTAGAGCACCCGGTAAATGTATTATTTAGTATTTAAGACCAATTACATCTACTGGAAGCACCATTAACATGGCTTATTTTGGGTTTCAGGGAAGACAGAATTCCTCATGCAAGCAGTTTCAGAATAGATATGGTTTAGTACAGGGCTATTATACCCTTTTTTCATCTATGTTATAGCAAATTGGAATTCTATTTCATGTTTCCCTTCACATGAAGCTCCCTACACCTGCAATGACATGAATGAAAATATGCAGAAGAAGATTTTTTATTCCCCAGAAGTCCAGTTTTGTGCCAGTGGAGCTCTTCTGGTTTTAAGGCAGCTGTACAATAAAACAATTGCAGAATGCAAACTTGGTTTAGCCTCTCACGCCAAGAAAGGCCTTGAGGTGCTGCAGCGAGTTGAGAGAAGGGAACGGGGCTGGTGAGGGGCTGGAGCACAAGGGTGATGGGAGCGGCTGAGGGAGCTGGGGGTTCAGCTGGAGAACAGGAGCTGAGGGGAGACCTTCTGATCTCTGACCTGCCTGAAAGGAGCTTGGAGCCAGGGGGGTCGGGCTCTGCTCCCCAGGAACAAGCGCCAGGACCGGAGGAAACGGCCTCGAGTTGCGCCAGGGGAGGTTGAGGTTGGATCTGGGGAACAATTTCTTCCCCAAAGGGCTGTGGGGCATTGGAACAGGCTGCCCAGGGCAGTGCTGGAGTCACCATCCCTGGAGGGGCTGGACAGACGGACATGAGGTTCTCAGGGACACGGGGCAGTGCCGGGGGTGGGTTATGGTTGGACTCAATGTTCTTGAGGGTCCCTTCCAACCAAAATGATTCTGTGATTCTATGATTCTGTGCTAACATATGTTTGCCCTACAATAAATAGGATGATCACTTCATGGCAACTGATGCTGATCTATCAACTTCCATTTTTACCTGACATGACACTCCTGCAATTCACAGACGCTTTCTCATAGATATTAGATCTCACTACTGGGTCATATACTTTCTGGAATATTTCAAACATTTGCCCACATCAAGATCCTTGCAACTTCTTTGACTGAAATCTATTTTGGTACAGTGAGATTCAGTGAGTTCAGAACTGATATTCAAGCAGATAAGGTTTTTGTCCTGGGTTTAACTTTGGCAAATGTTTTGGCAGCCCAAATTAGAATTTCATTACTAGTACACACTGAAAAGTGTTCACTTGTATAAAAACTTGCAGTCTGTTTCCTTTGACCACATCTCCATTCAGAGATCATTTGCGTGCATGGTTTTCGTGCTCTTCCCCTCCGCTCTGCCTATGTACATAACTCCTCTCCATCTAACAAATTGCATTTTGTTTCATTAGTGACAGAAGAACTCAGCCTGCTGCAGTTAATAGTTTCGAGATTAAATGTCAAAGTGATCTTGGATAGAGTGAGGATTATTTGCTACTGAAGTTTGTTTCAGACCTAGATGTGAATTTACAAGGAGTTAATTTCAAGAGCTACCTTACTTCAGTAAAAAGTGAAAAAGATTTAAATATAGTGAAAAAGATTTAAATATAATATGGAGAACTAAGTATCATTGTAATCAGGTCATAGTCTGCATCCTTCTCAAACTCTCATTTCACTTATTATAATGTCTTTTTCTTTTGTAGCTTGTACTTTTCTTTCTAAATGAAGTTATCTATTAATCAAATCACACAAAATCTGCAAAAATAATAGAACTCAATGTTTGGTGTCCTTCTCTGTATCCACCTAAGAATGAATCTAAACTCCAATAAAAACATTATTGTGAAATGTTGCTTAATTTGTCTTTTTCTCTGAAGGCTTGATTTCAAACCAGCAAAGCCATAAAACATTTACTTGCCAACCTATTGGCTAAGAGCGTCTCACTTCTTCCCCACAGTCACAGCACGTTCAGAATCCACTTGGAGTGCACCTCGTGGTGGTGGCGTGATTGATCTGCTCGCTTATGAGTACCACTAAACATCTCTTCATGCATGTGATTCTTCTTCTGCTCTTCACCTTGATTAAATACGGAATCCCCAAATACTTTGGAAACAAATTTATACAAGCTATTATTTGCTTAATGCACTGTCAGAAGCTTGAAATGTGATTAAACCGACACCATCCTGTAGCTATGGATGTGTAGAACTGCATTCACCAAATAAGAATGCAGTTTTGTTTTGCAGAAACCTTATGACCGAATAGAAAAGTGGATTAGGTGCTACAGCACGTATTTATTTCTTTACGTATGGATGTGTATATTTCTGCTGAGCTCTTGAAGTAACATATGCTAATGCAAGGTACAAGGTCCTATGCAAAACTGCAAAATAATTCACTGACTTATCAAAGCAGCTGAATCACTTTTAAATAAGAATTTAAATGGTTTTCACCTTTTTGAAGAAAAGACTTAAAGGAAGTAAAAAAGAAAAAAACAAAAAAATGGGCTGCATAGGAGGAAACACTCCGAATGTGGTAAAGGCAGACACTTTAAAGTACATCTGAATCAAAAGAACAGACCATTACCAGAATTATTATAACGAAACACTGATGGATTTGTAATACTGGCGTAATGTGTTGCTTAGTACCTGTAAGTGGGGGTATAGATATACAAAAGCAAGCGCTGCAGGAGCTGGGAATAAGAATGAGTTCTACGGCTACATCAAGTTCCAGCAACGGCCACCTGGACACCGCAAGCTGCATCTCGTGTTTAAGTTTCTCAAGACCACACATGTGGTTGTGGTCTGGACGCTCAGAGCAGGACACGTGCAATGGATCAAGTCAGGACGTATCCACAGGAACAAGTTCGTGGAGCTAAACAAGATCCTGCTTGTTTGCTGAGCCGTGTGCACCCTCGCAGAGGGCCCAGTCTTGGACCGTGGTAAATCTTAGGCGATGTATCCTAATTTAAGCCTCGTCCCTTTCAGTGTAAGCCAAATTAACCTCAAGTTTGCTACGGGTAAGGAGCACTCATGGGTAGTTAGGATAGTTCCCCTGATATGCAGTTAAATTCCAGTAATTTGAGCTTCCATCTTCTTCCAGGTGTCCCTAAGGGGTGTGCGAGGGTGCCCCGCACTGAGCGGTCCCAGTGCTGGCAGGTCCTTTCCTCCCGCCCAGCCACACGCCTGTGCAGAGGCAGCCGTGCTCACGCAGCCTGCTGATGTTCTGCTTCAAGGACCAGATCTGGCCACAGCCTTTTACTGTTCACTGTGTTAACTGTCCTTCCTTAGAATGGCTCCATGGGCAGCTGAGCTCACCCAGTGGCCTATGACTATTGGACAGGTAATCTCCTCGCCTTTTCCATCTGCCCATCCCCGCCTGCCCCCTCTCCTGCTCCCCCTTAGGCCCCGACCCTCCACTGGTGGATATTCACAGACCATCTCCCTCCTTTATACCGATTCTCCTCTGTGATTCTTACGTGTGTGAATTTAAAGCACTAAACTGCTGAAAACAACCTCTGTTCGCAGGGGGGTGGGATTGTTTTGTATCACTTTAATTTAAGTCAAAATAAAGTCACAGTAAAAGTTAAGGGCAAGAGTAAATAGCTGGGAGTTGGGAGGAAGACAGGAGCTGAACGGTATCTCCCTTTTTTCTCTGTAGTTATCTATTAAATCAGCTTAAGTGTCTAATAGAAACACAGCCTTAAACTTATTTCTGCATTTAAGGCAATAATTAAAAGGGATCAGTGACCAAGTAGTATTGGACTTAACGACAAATGAGATAAAGTATCAGCCAGGTTATAATAAACTGGATGGATAATTTAAAGCAAAGATACCGTACAACTAACTCAGGCAAAAGGTTTAGAATAGAACAGACTGTTTCAGTTGGAAGGGACCTACAACAACCATCTAGTGCAACTGCCTGGCCAGTTCAGGGCTGACCAAAAGTCAAACATGTTGTTAAGAGCATTGTCCAAATGCCTCTTAAACACTGACAGGCTTGGGGCACCAAACACCTCTCTAGGAAGCCTGTTCGGTGTTTGACCATCCTCTTTGTTAAGAAGTGCTTCCTAATGTCCAGTCTAAACCTCCCCTGGCACAGCTTTGACCATTCACACACACCCTGTCCGCAGATCCCAGGGACAAGAGCTCAGCACCTCCGTGTCTCCTCAGCTCCTCCTGAGCTGCTGCCACCCAGGACCCCATCTGCGTGTGGCCCTCGTGGGTGGCTTCGGACGTATGACATTGCTGTTCATGCTGGAACAAAAAAATACGGAAAACAAATGCAAATCCTCACAGTCAGGAACTCGGGAAACTTGCCATTGAAGCTGAACAAGGGAATGCTAGATCATTCCTACATAATGTCAAGTCATCAGAAACGCAAACTGCGACTTGGATCTGTAAGAGAATCGCCCCATTTTGTGCCCAGCTGAACCCTTGCTCAGGAGAGCTAAAAATCAGGTTCAGCCTCCTTCTGGGGAAACTCCCTCATATAGTCTATGAAATGTATGTTACACTACGGCTAGGCTGTGTATGTGAGAAAGTGAGAAGGATGGGTCCCGTCATTGGAAGCTACTATACAGAACAATGTTAAAAATAATTCAATAACCATTAAACCACGAAATAAGATTATAGCTTTTAAAACATTATTGCCCCTACCACTAATAAGCAGACATAATCACATAGGCAAAATTGTGTGGGTTTTTTTTCCACAGAAACAAATTATTCTTCTGGATGAAAACATAACTTTTACATATAGATTTTCACATCCAAGGCATTAGTTAAAAATTAAGGATCTATTTGGAATGTTAAACAGGGCAAATGCATTTATGAAGGCCTCATCCTAAATCCAATTAGAAAAATTTTTTATTGCAAAGTCATGGGGTTTTTTGCCAAATTATTGTATTTGCTTCCTTTTCTAAGAAATATAGTTTTGTATTGCATGTATTTCTCACTCCTTAGTGACACTTCATTTGCGGTCCATGAGGTTTTAGCCAACACATTAGTGATACTTCTGTATTATCTGTAGTATGAAGCACATATAAGCTGTAACAACCCGTTGGATCTTTTTGAAATAGCTGCTGTTCTAATACAGAGAGAAAGAAAAAAGAAACAAACAACAAACAAACAGTTGGTCTTAACTCCAGTAGCATGTGAAATAAGTAGAAGGAAACAGGACACCGGACAATCAGAGCATATTTGTCACTAGACAGCGGTCTCAGCAAAAGGTCATTATGTATTTAAAGACTGAATCCTAATCCCTGTGTACAGCAGACTGATGTAAAGATGGTTAAGATGCAAGTGCTTAAAAATGTCTAAATGCAAGATTCTTTCTATCAGGTTATCTTGGGAAATAACTTGCTTCTGCACATTGCCAGTTCAGCAGATGGCACCCTTTCCTCTGAGTAACCCAAGTCCCAGTGTCCTGCGGTGTAACGGGACAGCATTCTCCTACAGGTGACAGGCTCTTTGTTTCTCAGTTTGGATACAAGGTCAAAATCCTCAGCATTTGTACTTACGTATTCTAAGTCATTATTTGCAAGAGCTAAAATATTGGTACTTGTATACTCCTTATATCCTCATTCAGGAAGTATGAGCCTCTATCTGACTTTTTGCAGTTTCAGATTTAACACTATTACTCTTTGGTTTAAATGGTCTGTAATGTGGCCGTATATTGTCCAACAAATGTTGAGTTCCACTTCAACAATGGATGCAGTTATCACTGAGTGACAGGACCCCTATACGCAGTTTGCATCCTAGTTTTTTATGCTGCAGTTATAAAATATTTTGACTCTTCAGGATGAAAATTGCTAAATATCTGTAAAATAATTACTGCTGTAATAGGGATACTGCAAACCTTGGGTAAATAAAATGCATTTAGTTTTTAATTGAATTTTCAAGTATTAAAATAAGAAGAACATGGCCAGAAACAAATAAGGAGAGAGTTCTAAACGTACAGGCTGTCAACTACATAAATCCATTGGAAATGTTTAAGACCGCTAGGTGGGGTTGTAAACAAGATCGTATCGGTGTTATTTGTTAGATTCGTTAGATTTCACCGAAACTGTACACTGCCAAAATGTAATCTCCAGGAAATCAAGAAAGCAATAGTAAACTAACAAAGCAGAAATAAGGCTTTCACCATAATTTGTTTACCTTAAAATACCGAATCCCATCTGTAGGTAGGAAAAGGTTTCTAAAGCATACTCCAGGCTCAATGACTCTATTGTGTAATCATGCATCACGTTGTGCTTTCTTTTCTTTTTTGTATCTCAGGATCCATTTTCCTCACTGATGCAGCATGTTTTTTCCTCTGTGTTGTAACAGTTTATCAGCACCAGTTGTCACAGGAACACTGACTGGTGACATCAGAAACCTTATGCTGCAGTAAAAACTGATTTTTATGTACTCTTCCGATTTCTTCTTCCTCTTGTGAGGAAAACCGTTCAGATGAGTAGACCTTGCCCTGGAAAGCCACACACTGAAGCAATTTTGTAACTGAATTCTTATTGATTAACTGTATCCTAGTGATGTACAAAGAGGAGCGAGACCACACAGCAAGACTAAATGTGGCACCCCAATCCTAATACTCTCAAACTGCTTTTAATACCTTTGAGAAATTGCTTTGTTGCCAGACATTACGCTGCTTTGTTGTGTAATTTATGCGTAAGTTTTGAATGTAAAGTGAGAAGGACAAGGTCACTTATTACACCGCCGAAATGGCTCAGTGTATATTCTGGGGAAAAGTAATCCTCTTTAATTTTTGAGCATATCCATTGCATCTTTTAATAAATTTACTCCCTTTCTTTGTTTCCCTTGCAAATAAGACTCACATCCATGTAACTGCATGCAAAGCCACCAGCCTTGTTTGTTTTTATGTCATTATCAATGTTAAAGATTCTTTTTATAATACATCAGAAACTTTCTATTCAGTTACAATCATAAAGGTCGATGTTATTTTATTTTTGCCTTCTGAGTCTCAATCAGTTGAGTGTTGGTCTATTTTGAAATCAGTCATGGATTTTTGAGCTGTCTCCTGCTTCATCTTCAAGATCATCTGTCTTCTTAGCTCAGGCTATAATAAGTTTAGCATATTGCTGAACAAGTAATATTGTCTGGAATTTAAATAATGTAGATCCAGTAAGAAAAATATTTGCATTTGAGGAAAAGTGGATTGAATTATGGATTATTGCTTATCTGTGAAGTTAAAAGCCATGGATTTGAATCTAGCTCTGGAGAGCAAAATAAGGGTCTGACGAAATGAAAGCTTATATCTTAAATTTTTTATAACATAACTCAGTCTTCTATTTACTGTGCAGAATTACAATATACTTATGCTAATATATTTAGATTCCTGTGGTAACACTTGACATAATTAAATTTAGAATGTGTTTTGTTTGGAAGGTGTCATTTAGCCTCTGCATTATTGTCACTTAATAAGATAGAGAACAAATAGAGTAAGAAATACTCATCATTTCTCATAGTTTAAGGCACATTCTTGGAATCAGTTAAATCACTTAGTACCTCTTATTTGATACCAAAACCATAGGTTATTTTGTTTGCCCTAATAAATAAGCATGACTGGCAGTTTTTATTAAGAAATAGTGCAGGGGAAAAGAGAACACATGGTTTTAATTCCACCACCAAGCTCTATGAGCTGCAAGTGACAGGTGAAAATAAATACAATACTCCTTTAAAACAATCAGTCTGCATTTACCATTGTCAGCTCTAAAATAACTAGTTAAGGGTAATGTTTACTTTACCATAAAGTCATCCAAGCAATTATCCAAAACAAATATATGCAATTAACATTGACTATAGTCCTGAATCCAAATAGTTACTGACCTTAAAAAACAAATAAACAAAAAACCCACCACAACAAACACACAAAAGAAAAATGAATGACCAGAATAGGGTGTTTGCATATTACACCTTCGCAGGAATTTTGTCAAAAATCATTTAGGCAATATTTCTAGACTTTTAAAAGCCCAGAGCCATCTAAAGTTTCACTGAGGATTTTTAGAAGTCTGGATAAAACTGATGTTCAAAGCCTTGGGCTCACAGGTGCCTGTTTGATTGGCATGATATTAAGTGCTTTACATGAATCCAAATTGCTGTTTTCTGTCTAACACTAAATTAAAGGTTATATTGTGGCCCTCCAAAGATTTGTTTACCAACAGGCTTGGTGCTTTTTGCAGTGTCTTTCATCAGATGGGTGGCTGTTATAGTGGCCTGAGATATTAGTGCCAATGAGGCCTGAAACCGTGAGCGGGGATCTCTGTGCTCCTCATCACCTGTCGTGGTGTGCTCAGGCATCGCAATTCTGGCTGATGCAGCATTTGGAAAGACGAGCTGCAGCGTGAGGATAGCGAGCTGGTGATGCTTGCTATCTGTCGGGATCGCTTCTGAATGACGGAGGAAAAGATGACATATGACAAGGGGAAAAATTAACCACTAAAACAGTAATTCACTCAATGATAGTCTACTTATTCCACCCAACTTCTGCTGTGCATCTCTTTCTGAAGTTTGGAAAATGGGTCTGTGTTCTTTGCTTCCTCTGTGTTGCATATACATAGCGACTGGTTTGGGAGTTCTCCAAATACGAAGTGGGGTAGCTTTTTTAACATCATACTTGACCAACTATTTATTTTACTCTTTTGTCCACTTTTGACAAATATATGTTACTTTCCACTGGTACTTTATAATGACACAAAAGAGTATCCTGTTACAGCCAACAATGCAAGACTCATGAGAAACCATCACTATTGTCAAAGAGAAAAGAACAAACAAACATGAGAAACTTGTGACTTTATCATGTGGAAACAAAGCTAATGGAAGAAAGTACAGAAATAAAGATAATGGAAGAAAGTATAGGAATAATGCAAAAAGTTGAAAAAAGAGTCATATTATTTTGAGGAAATTTCCTCCCTTTTGTACTAAAAATATTTTATTAAAAATTGTATCTATCCCAGCGTCTTCTCCAATCCTCTGCAATAAAAAATACAGATAGCAATATATGCACATTCTTGGAGGAACCTGCAGTCAACAGTATGCATCCACTAAGGACCCAGCAAAGGCCAGTCCATACTGCTGGAACACACACGCATACCAGGATCAGCTGCTGTCTTCTCACCATTTACTTACTTAGAATGAAACCTTTCTGAAACTATTAACTAATGTGTGTGTGGCAACTGTTTGCTTTGTCTAGAAGATTGCCAAGAGTCTTACACCTGAGTCTTGCATAAACACAATGTACCTGCTTGGTTTTAAATACTGAGCCAGTTGGAGTTTGAGTGCACCGTGTCACAACACATCTTGGCAGGATCCTGTTCCTGCTTAGAACACAAACTTCAAGTAAAGATCAGAGTCAATCTTAAAAATTTATTTGAAATGAATTTTTGTACAGATTTGTTTTTATAGCCCTTAGTTATTTTTTTTCCCCCAACGTGCCTCTGTTTGTATTGAGGCAGATCTTTTGCAGATGTCAGAAACCCATAGTTCCCCGAAATACCTGTGTGGTTTTCCTGCCTTCGCCCTCTCTTCTCGCACAGCTGCCTCCTGCTGCCTGTCCCGTGGGGTTCACTTTCAGCTCTTCTGCCATTCCTGGTTATCACCTTTTCTTGGACTAGAAAAATAAAGGAATGATTTTGTAAGTCATTTACTGACAGCTTTCTCTTTCGCATGTCTGTGTAATCTAAACATTTAGCATACATACATGCCAGTGTTTAGGTAGAGGCTTCTTGTAAAATCCCAGGAGCGATGTGCCCAGGCCTGCTGGCCAGATGGCAACGGAGGCGCGTTCTCAAACGGGAGAACTGTGTCCCTCCGCCAACCCTGTCGCTGGGGCCACCTTGTCCCCTGCATGGGTTGCAGTGCTCCCACCAGCATGGCTGGGAGACCTAATTCCACTGTGCTTTCCCAAGGAAATGACCCTGATACAGACGCCTTATCAGGTGCATTGCTCAATGTCTTGACCAATTTTAACCATTTTGAAAGATGGATAGAAATCTCAAAGACAACTGTGTGATTTCTGAAAATCTGTGGCTGTACAGAGATGAAAGCCAAAATAATAGGAGCCATTCAGTGATAAACCCAGCATGCTTGGGAGCAGAGGTTTCTAAGCCTGAGCAGACAGAAGCTGCTTGCTGAGACTGAGCTGCTCAGTGAAGGTCCTGAGACCTCCCCAGAGGTCTCAGTGGCTGATCTTTCCAGGCATGAAGGACATCAGTATGAATTAACACTTTCAGAGAGGAAAAGAAGGGCAGGATGCATATGGTCTTTGTTCTGGTTAGAACAAGCCTTCTGGCCAGTCAACACCCATACAGATTTACATTCGCATGGCATACATTGTGTCGTGCTCTGGGAAGGATATTCAAGGGATCCTGGGGTAAAATGGACTACTGCAGTAAAGGAGGAGTCAGCGGACAGAAATCCACAGAAATAACGCTTTTCTGATTCTTCTGTTCACTGGAAACTTGTGTTTTGAGCAAACATAAATATTCAGGTGGACAGTTTTACTTTAAGGACACCAATAAATGCAAATTAAAACAGCTCCATGACTAGTGGAACTAGCAAAGCCAAGTTTCCTTTCCCTCTTCCAGAAGAATATATTACAGCTTTTTCTGTAGGTAACAAAACGTTAATAGGAGATATGACATGGAATCAATGCATTGGTTATTACAAAGTTTTTAAACTAAAATCTCCATTTTTAAATTCAGTTTCCTTGAACAAATCGGTTTTTTAAACTATAACTAAGCTTACGGAAAATAAAATGTTTAATTTATGGAGACAAAAATACCCCTGAAATTAGTGGCAAAATAAAATAGATTCATCACCTTTTCCACAAAGTGAGGACTTTGAGAAAATATTTTTTATTTCATTTGCCACACTTACAAAGCTGCAGTAAGAAAAATCAGCTTTGGAATGAGACACACGAGTAAAACCACTCTGTCAGAAATGGCAGCGTTCTGAGAGCAGGATCTGTAACCAAACTGCCTCTCCAGCCATAGAGCTCAAATTGCTGCTGTGCAATTTCAGCAGGGGCGATACCCATCAGATTACAAGGAGGTGTTTTAAACAAGTCTTCCTATGCTTGTTGCTGCATTGACCAGAAATCAATTGCCCTGTTTGAAAGCAACAGAAGTCAAACTACAAAGCCAACTTATGTTGGCAATTGCTTGTGTGTACAAAATGAAGACAGCACAAGCAGCTTCGACTTCTCATACCGTAGCAATGCAGCCACTAGAAAGGCACATGAGGAATATATCAATTCAGAGGCAAGAAGCAGGCTGTAAGTAATGATTTTTTACAGGCAAAAACTAATCTGGAACAAGAGCAGACACGAATTTAAAGTAGATTCTTTATAATGTGGTGATTAGGCCATGCACAAGATCTTGTTTACGTGATAGTTTATTCTCAAGTAAGTAGTCCTCATTCAGCATACCAGTTTATATGTATTATGAATGATTTTCTCATTTTGGTATGTGGCTTAGTGGAACACATATCTGCTAACTTGGCTTGGCCAGTTTGGATACCCAGGTCAAGCACCTGTGCTTGAACAACTCTACATTTATGTCAGTTGCAGTTGTGAATGGCCTATGCTTTCAGAAAACAGATGGTCGAACTGCTTATTTAGGTAATGAAGATTAATTACTGACCAGCTCTGAAAATTCAGTTTAAGGAAAAAATATTTCATGTCAGAGCTAGAGCTAGAAAGCCAGCTCTCCTGCGTGGTGTTCCTTTTCCTGAACTTAAAGACCAACAGCTCAATATTTCATTAATTTTGTGCTCCAACTTCTGCAGCAAATGAGACTGGAATTCAATAGACAGCTGCCTCCTTCGTATACAGCCCTGACACCCCACCAGCCACGAGAGAATAATGAACTCATGAGTACGAGGGGGCCAAATCGATGCAGCTTTCGTTCTGTTCATTCTTGACTCAGAAGGCTTGTCCTTGCAGTCTTAACAAGATTTTTTTATATAACAACAAAATGTGAGGCCAAGGAAGAGGTATAGGATTATTTCTCTAATACATGTAAATTTTTGGTCCTTAGGCCTGCTCAGCTCAAAGATGACTGACATTCAATAGCTGTCGATTTTGTAGTCCTGACAGGAAGCTAAATCTGAGATCATCTATTCAGTTTACTGAAAAATTTAAACTAATGGAATAGGAATCAAAGTTGTCAGTTCTCACTGCTCCCCTCCAGAAGTCCGTCCGTCCGTCTGTCCGTCCGTCCTTCCTTCCTTCCTCCCTTCCTTCCCCCCTCCCTCCTTCCCTCCCTTCCTTCCTCCCTCCCTCCCTCCCTTTCTTCCTCCCTTCCCTCCCTTCCTTCCTCCCTCCCTTCCTTCCTCCTTCCCTTCCTCCCTCCCTTCCTCCCTTCCTTCCTCCCTCCCTTCCTTCCTCCCTTCCTTCCTCCCTCCCTTCCTCCCTTCCTTCCTCCCTCCCTTCCTTCCTCCTTCCCTTCCTCCCTTCCTTCCTCCCTCCCTTCCTCCCTTCCTTCCTCCCTCCCTTCCTTCCTCCTTCCCTTCCTCCCTTCCTTCCTCCCTCCCTTCCTTCCTCCCTTCCTTCCTCCCTTCCCTCCCTTCCTTCCTCCCTCCCTTCCTCCTTCCCTTCCTCCCTTCCTCCCTTCCTCCCTCCCTCCCTCCCTCCCTCCCTCCCTTCCTCCCTTCCTCCCTCCCTTCCTCCCTCCCTTCCTCCCTTCCTTCCTCCCTCCCTTCCTCCCTCCCTCCCTTCCTCCCTTCCTCCCTCCCTTCCTCCCTTCCTTCCTCCCTCCCTCCCTCCCTCCCTTCCTCCCTTCCTTCCTCCCTTCCTCCCTTCCTTCCTCCCTTCCTTCCTCCCTTCCTCCCTCCCTCCCTCCCTCCCTTCCTTTCTTCCTCCCTTCCTCCCTCCCTCCCTCCCTTCCTCCCTTCCTCCCTTCCTCCCTTCCCTCCCTTCCTTCCTCCCTCCCTCCCTCCCTTCCTCCTTTCCTCCCTCCCTTCCTCCCTGCCTCCCTCACTCCCTTCCTCCCTCCCTCCTTCCCTCCTTTCCTCCCTTCCTCCCTCCCTCCCTCCCTCCCTTCCTCCCTTCCTCCCTTCCTTCCTCCCTTCCTTCCTCCCTGCCTCCCTCACTCCCTTCCTCCCTTCCTCCCTTCCTTCCCCCCTCCCTCCTTCCCTCCTTTCCTTCCTTCCTTCCTGTCTTTCCATCTCTCTTTCCATCTTTCTTCCTTTCTTTCCATATTTCTTTCTGTCTTTCTTTCTGTCTTTCCGTCTTTCCTTCTTTCTTTCTTTCCTTCTTTCTTTGTCTTCCTCTCTGTCTTTCTCTCTTTCTCTCCCTCTTTCTCTCTCTCTTTCTCAGCCGCCGCCCAGGATTAGGAATCCAGACACACCAGACTGTTCCTACAGACATATACATGTGTATACAGTTGTCTGTTGTGACAAAGCTCTTGTGCATATGAGTAACCCCAGTATTATGCTCTGGTGTGGATTTTCAAGCATGCACAAATAAGGGGTATTTGGAATTTTTACTTTCTTACATAAAACAAAGACACACACACACACCAACAACACAAAACAAAACAAAAACACACAAGAAAACAACCAACAACAACCCCAAGTTCCAACAATTATGAACAGTCCACTTATTCTTGGGCATACAACTGAAAATATATAAATGAAGCTACAGAATGTGAAGCCACCATAGCTGCACTTAGATGAGATTGACAGGGGTCCCACGCACACCATTTGTAGTCCACTCAAGAGCACACAGGCAGGTGTGGAACTGAGAATTTCCAGGGCTGATGCATCCAGCCAGCCATCAGCAACCACATTGCGTTAGTGGGCCAGTCGTGTTGTGCTTTCAGCCTGGTCTCAGCTGAAATCCACCTCATGTCTGGGCTTGGGAATGAAAAGCTTCATTTCTCAACTTCCTCAAACTGTGTATGAAGCTTTGGCTTGTTAGACCAAGAAACGTGACCCCAATTTATTTTTATTCCACATACTTCAGTGCTCATAGAAGACAGCCAAGAAATCTATAAATGCTGATGACTGCAAGAGGGAAGACCCAGGTAAGTCTCAGACAACCTTAAGTGGTAACTTAATAGCTAATAGTAAATACCTTCTAGTGTGCTTATAGAACACAGGCTTTTATGAAAGGACATAGTGTAAATATTACAATTAATATTATGCAGCAAAAGTAGGGCAAAGAAATAAAAACTCAGATTACTTTTGTCAATTAATTTGACTTGATACAAATTAGTGGAAGTTAGGATGGCTCAGAGAACTGAATGTATTTGACATTGGGGAAAATAAAAATGCTTGTTTTTATCTGAACTCTTCAGTAAAGTGAATGGAAAAATATTAGTAAAACACAATGCATAGCTCAAGGTCTTAGAGCAGAAGCATACCCTTTTGTATCCAGTAAGACTGAAAATTAATGCTTGGTGAGAATGAGTTCAGAAATTCAGTGTTTCCTTAGTGAACACATTTTCTTAATAAATGCCCCATGGAGGAAAGGACAAGACTGTTGAGGATTTGCTTAGTGACAGGTCTTAAACTTTACTACAGGAATTCTCTGCTAGCAGTTTCCAGCCAGCATCCTGATCTCTTGACAGCAGCACTATGTGGATAGTGGTAAGGTTGGCTGTAAAGGTTGCCTGACACTTGCCTTGATCTTCTCTCTTGCAGTCATCAATATCTATAGATTTTTTGGCTGTCTCCTATGTGCCCTGAAGCATATGGAATGAAATCATTTGAGGTTAGTCTGCGGTGGGAAAATAGCCTGTTGTTGGCAGTTTGTCCTCACCCTTAAACAATGTTGAACTCTGGACAAACTTGTTGAACTGCCCCTACTACCAACACCTATTTTTGACAGCAGATAATATGTCTAATACAGATCAAGCTTCTTTTAATGATTCTTTCTCACTGGAATTCTTAATTCAGTTTCTACATTGGTATCTCTTGGGAATAATTAATCCTCTCTTTCTGTATGTTTTGAGAGAAGAAGGTCCAAAACTGGCTTAGGCTTTTATTCCCCCTGTAAAATTTAAGACTTGCACTCAAGATTAGTCCAGAGGCATTGTTATTACCTTTACAGTGACTGTGTTAAAGCTCAGGGTTCTTGGCTTCATTGCTCTGACTGCATCTACACATCTCCTTTTGAGTTGAAGCTTATATATTTGCCTCAAAATGTTAAAAAATGCTTCCCTGGCCTTTTGTTCAGATACCGTTAATAGCAGATTAAGAGGAGTTTCTGCCAATCTCTTCACTGCAGAGTTCCATACCAGAGCTACACTCAGCAGTGAAAAACGTTGATAAATATGTCTAGTCTGGCTTTTTCGTAGTCTTCCATAAAAGATGTAGTCTTTTAGGCAGCAAGAACACCTTTTCACCCATATGTGTAACTGCTTTGAGAAACAAAAGCTTAATGAGTGTTTTCCAGCTCAAGTATGTGGTGGTGGGTACTACTTCCCCCATCGTCTGCCTTGACTCCTCCGTGTGCAAATACCTACTCAAAACACTCACATGTCTTACGTTAAGCACTTCGCTCGCTGTTGCCTAACACTTTATGTACATAGAGTGACTCATTCCGAAGCACTGCCCTATGTGGCACCTGCAGACGTTTTCAACAAAGGGGCATAAACTGGATTTCACTGTGTTTAGAAGAATACCTGCCAAGGAGTGAGGTAAGTGAGAAAACGTAATTGCGCAATAAACCACTCGGGTTGAGCGGGAGGTCCCCTCCAGTCCGTCTCACGCCAGCAAAGCACCTGCGGGCCGGGAGCGCCCGGGGCGCCCGGGCCGGGCGGGCGGCCGTGGGCAGGCCGCAGGGCCTGCGCGCCGCGCCTCCGCCTGCGCTGCTCTGCTGCTAGCCCTTGCTCCAAGTTGTGGTCAAACTGCCGATGTACCACAGGAAAAGAGGCTGGATTTAGTACGTACAGCTGAGTAAGAATGCTGGGGAAAGCGTCGAGGTTATTTTTAACTTTTGCATTTTATAAATGTATGCAGTCTTTGTCATACAGCTGTATTTGTATTTGCTGAGTGTGATTTAATGTTGAAATTCAAGACTAGACTCTTGGATTTTTTTTTAGTATTTTCCTGTTTATGTTAAAAAATCATGACATGTGAGGCATCAAAGGAATTTTTACTGATTTCTTTAATCAAAATGTGATCAGAAAAGTAATTTGGGAAGCCAAAATTTGGATTGACATGGTTAATTTGAGGACAATATCTATTAGAGTAATAAAAAGTTCAAACACGATACACTCTTCCCATTTAAGAAAATTCTTACATGCTTTCACAGAACAACAAATTGGTTGCTTTACCAGGCCAGCAAGTGCTTTAGGCAAGGTTTTATCACACAGCTTTTGGTCTGTAGGGGATAGCAATGATTTTATGCAGTTTTAACTTTCAACAAAGGAAGTTAGGGTAATTTGGGGGCAGAAAATAAGGGAAAAGGTAGCAGGATGGCCAAGAGTGTTAAAGTTTTGAGTTACCAATATGTATATGTCAGTTTCCTACTTTTCCAGTTACAATAAGTAGCTTTTTGTTACAATTGTTTGCCTAAGATGCCCCCAAATAGATAACAATTAACCAAGGGTGCTTCCAATTTTCACTAGTAAGGAAAAGGTCCTTTTCATACTTGATTTCATATTGAGAATTGCTGGTTATTTGATATACGAAACACTGTAAAATTTTCTTAATATGTATTTCAATCCTTTCAGAAACGCTTTTGAAAAATATTCAGGTTCTGATAGCTGCAATAATAATTTCTAGATGCGTAGTTCAGCACTCCGTAGTTCTGGAAGAGCCTTGGTCTTGGGCCATGCGTGGTGATGATGTTGTGAGGGTTCTAAGTGAGTTGAGAAATCAAACTGATGATGAGGAAAATGTGCTCAGATTAAGAAAGAGTGGATTAGCAAGAGTTTCTGAAAGCATGGAGACAGGATAAACATAAAAACCTGACGATATTCAGTATTGCTTTTGGGAAGAATACTTCTGAATTCTTCTACAAACTGTATTATTATAAACCAAATTCCTAGGAAACGATCTGTTTCTGGAATGGGTATTTCTTTACCAACATGTACAAATAACTTTATTACAAAACTCTTCCTAAAAAGGTTTTGTCTAGTGTTTGGAAAGTGGAACTTTGTAAGCCTTAGAATCACAAGCTTACAATTTCAGCTCTTCGTTCTGCCTCAGTCCTCATCTGTAAAAAGGACATGGTCATTAGCAGTTTTCGAATTTAAGGGTTACTGTTGGTGAGGCAATGAAGAAATAACAAGTAAATGTAACTTTTAAGCATCACTGCATAATTTATCTTTGAATCTAGCTGTCATCTGGAATAGCATTTATGAGACAGGGGAAAGTGAGATTTACTAATTGGTTGATTCTGTTATGCTAAGGACATTCTCTGAACGTCAGACCCATGTCCTCTGTATTTCTTTCGCTCAGTGGTGTTGTTGGAAAAGCCTTTGTCCCAACGGCTGAAGAGATGTCAGAGCACTTGGACAGATTGCGTACTTGGTCTTAAATTGCTTCAGCCATTATTGTATCCACAATATTTAATCAAATCAATGAAATTCTCCGCAATGATACAGTATCAGATTAAGTTAAATAATTTTCTGGGAAGAAGTAGTTAATAGAGACTTTTGTAACTGAAAAGTACCAGAGGTTAATTTGGTCAAACATACATCTCTGCATGTTGAATGAACGGTGTTTTATGATGTTATTTTTTTTTCTTTATGAACACGTGTTTTTTAAATTAATCCAATTTATCCTCCAGGTTAGCTTTCTTGCAGTTATCCTTTTTGTGTTTTGTATATTTTGTATTTTATGGATGTTCTTGAAAGAGAAAAGTGTTTATGATGTCTTTAGCAACATTATTTGTAAACACAGTAAGGATAGACTAAGAGAAGAGGTAGAAGAATCTGAACTGCATAAGCAGAGACAGTTTGCACCTCAAAACTGGAGGTTTTGCAGGCACCAGTGATTTTCATTAAATAGAATTTGGCCAGTACGTATCTCTTTAAAAAAAAGAAAAAGAAAAACAAAACACCAAAACTCAACCAAAAAACTTCTCTGTTGTGTCACAGCATTGGTGAGTATTGAAAAGAAATTCTGCATTATTCTGGTTTAATACACTAAAATCAGCTAGACAATATGCATAAATTTGGTGTAGCTTTAAAGGTAGCCAACTGCATAGTATTTTATGGATAAAACTATTTAAAGTACACTAGAGGTAACTTACCTTTAATAACCCAAGTGCAACTTGAATATGTAAATATTGACACAATAATTGGTCATAGCTTCTTTCTGTACGTACTGTATTATATATGCAGTAGTAATGCGCTGTGCTTTCAAATTAAGTTCATGGATAATTAACGAAGAGTGTGCTGAACTTTTTGCAAGAGTTCTCAGGCCTCGTGACCTGGGCAGATTCCAAGTTGGCTAATTATATAAGGTTATTTCCTGCTAATAAGAGATGCCATCACTTCCTGTCCTAAACTATTGCGCAGTCTTGTCTGCTGTGCAACGGCTGTTGTACTCGCCCTGAAAAAGCTTCTTTTCACTTGTGGATGTAATTACTACAGATCCACATTAAAAATTTTGAGATGGGATTTTTGAATCCTTGTGGTTAAAGAAGCAACAGGAGGGAAAAAAAACCCCACAACATCCAAACCACTACATCCTTTGATCAGAGAAAACTCCGTTTTCACTTTGGTCCAGAAAAAAGAGAGCTTCATAGACATAAGGAAAACTAACCAAGCTCTTTTATAAGGTGTTTCAGAGGGTTTCACAGGGAAGGGGAAATGCCAAATATGCCTAAATAGCAAAAAGCATCTGATTTTTTTTGAAGAAGATAAAAATGAACTGGATTTGCAAGTTAGTATTTCCCTGTCTTATTTCTTATAAAGGACTTAGGAAAAAAGAATACCAAAAAATCCTGATTTTTTTTGTTTTTATATATCTCTTTTGGTTACTTCATTTTGCAAAGATGTTGATAGAACAATGTGAGGTCTCATGATAGTAAAAGATTTTCAGTGCCCTAATTGCTAACATTACTGTTGGTGAGGCTGATGTTTTTCCAGTCAAATAGAAACAAGTCATCTAATTCTTTTCTAAGGTAGAAGTATTTTATTACCTGACTGAAAAATTTAAAATTAGCTTAGTTTTCATTCATTCTGAGGGTCAAAATGACACCCTGGTTATCTGGCCCCGACAATTTGCAACTGAAAGCACTCGAGTACTGAGGGTCGAACATCCAGAGCTGTGGATTTTAACCATAAAACTGAATGAGAAGAGTGGGATAGAGGGGACAGAGTGAAGAATAATGTTTTATCTGCCTACTTTTAAAGGCTTAATAATTTAATTGTTTAGAATGAGCTGACACTTCACATTGTTAGAGATTAAATTGGTTAATAAAAATACTACTTTTGTTTACACTTGGGGCTTTCAGGTAGGAGAAGTTGTGAAAGGTGCTGGAGGAGCTATGGAGGGCAGGGCTGGAGTACGAGACTGCTGAAATGGGGTTGGCAGAATAAATCACAGATTTCACTGTCTTTCAGAAGAGTGAAGTACCCTTTAGCAACTCAGGACTGAAAGGGAAATAAAATAACTCGTAGCTAATGTTGTCTCTCCCAGCAAGGTGTGTGATAAGCGCAGTGCATGTTCTAGTGAGTGTCTTTGGGAAGTTGTCTGTCACATAGGCTGATGCAGAAGCTCCTCAGGGAAGACTTTCAGACTTTGATAATCCCTGTGAAGTTGCAGTCTAGATTCTTTCCCATCCTTTGGAAGTTCTTATTTGTCCCTCGTTCCAGTCATCTGACTTCAAATTTGTGTTTTCTGCAAACAGTTATGGTTATTCTTCTGGGGATTCATTTGCTTCAGCACCTTTGCAAAGCTTCAGAAGAAAAGCTACCTACATACTGATTTTTTCAGCAATTAAACAGCATTTCCTTAATGGAAGCAACTTAGTGGTGAACACATCGATCCAGTTGCAAAGCTATTACATTTGGTTTATATTGTACATAAACTCGTTTGTGCTTTTAAAGATGCCCTGGCCTTTTGTACTTCCAACCTCTTGTAGTTAGAAGTAGATCCTCATTTGGCCACTCTAGGATGATGTAACAAAACCAGTGACATAGGAACATAAAGCCAGGAGTACCGAGACATGTTAACTGGTAAAAACAGCTGACAGAGAGTGGCAGCGTAATCTCTGCGGGGTCAACAGGTACCTGTGACTAGAATGAACCTCCTAAACACAGAGTAAATTCAGCAAAAAATCTATGCTTTTGACTGGTTTACACTGTTATTACTTTTGAATGTAATTTTCTAAAACAGAGATTACACAGAAGAATTGAGTTATGTATTCAGTTTTTTATTAAAAATGACCTTTTTAAAAAAAATTAATAGCATGCGTTAAATGCTAACCGTTTCTACCCTTCATTAGAGGAATGACTAGTCCTACTAACCTTGCAAAAACTTTGTTATTTTTTCTTTGATGGTAACTTTCTGCTGGTCCTTACTGTGTGTCAAATCTGTCTTAATATATTTTAAAATAATAAAATACCTGCCTTGCAAACACTACTCCAGGACACCTGTTTAGAGAAGTATTTAGTACGTTTTCAAGCCTCTAGTGAATACTGCATAGCCTTTTAAAACACTTTAAAGGACTTTTTGTGTGTTCAGGTGGATAAGCGAGTCTGCCTAGAGCAGAGCGTGTTGCAAGATCAGAGTCTGCACCTGTGTGTGGTTTGACCCTCGCGCTCTGGCCGTGGTGGCCCCACGAGCAGCTGGACGGCTCCAAATGCGGGTTGTGAACCGGGGCTGGTGACTGGGGAGGGTGGGAGGAGGAACCTCGGAACCGGCTCTGCCTTTGGGGAGATCTCACCGTGACCTCCACCCACGTAGTCCTGGACGAATTTTGGACTTGACCTTCCAGATGTTTGTGTGAGGTACGTAAATGGTCCTGGTGACATCAGTGTGAGGATTCAAATGTGTAAGGTTACATGTCTGTAAATGTGGAGCTTACTTGATTTTATTTCTGTTTTCTTCCAATTCAGCAATTAAGTTTTTGTATTAGTGGGTGCAACTAGTTAAAGAAATAGTAATGATAAGGTCAAAAAGCATAGCAGAAAAGACAAAAGGAACTACAAAAACAATACTCTGACATGGTGCGTATATATACATATATATATATTTATTTATTTATTTATTTATTTATGGCACTTACACCAGAAGCCTGAAGAGAATGCAAGGGCTAACTATAATTGTAATTAATCCACCATACAAAGAAAACAAAAGAAACAAGAATCCTGTTTTCGTAGAATACAAGTTGTAGTTGGAATTTGCATTTTTTTTAAATCGAGAATTACAGCTTTAATATTGCCCAGGGGAGAAGAGCCAAATTTGAAAGCCAGGAACCCTTCTGATGTAATAGTTAATCACTTTAAAGGCATCAGTAGCATCCACTAACAACAGCTTCTGTTGAAAAAGCATATTAAAACAAAGGAATTATTAATACATTTTTGAAACCTTGTAAGTTTTGCAGTAGTAAAACTGATTTGTTTGTGACCGATGGAAAAATAATAAACTTTTGAACATATTTTGGTATAGACTATAAAATACTATGTAGTGACCTAAAAACATTTTAAATTGTTGACTGAAGGCCAAATTACTATTCAGCACAATGAGAAAGATATTGTTCATCTTTTGATATCGAATATGTCCCAGTGGTTTAAATTTGGATAGCTGACTGAACTTTGTGAAAAGTACGTGTTGGGGCCTGTGGTTCTGTACTCAAGCTGATTAAATTCTGTCCTGCTGAGCATTATAGAAAACAAAGATTACATAACATTGTCCAGACATGCACGCCTCTTCATTTTTCACAAGATACTATGGTTTGGCTTATTAACAGCAGAAAATAGATTTAGAATGGTTATTTAGAGGAGTCGTAATAACCATAGGTACTAGAATGTATTTTAAATATTACGAGCAGCAATATGAAATATGTACATAACAGCCAGTAGATTTCATAGTGTGTTATCTAAATCCATTGTTTTTTTGCCCTTATAAAGTCCTGTTATCTCCTGAGTGACAATATTGCTGTCTTGGAAAATGCATGAGCTTTTGATGCGTAACATTCTAAGCAAAACGGCTGTTTATTGTACCCATACTCGTTCTTATCCTACACTCTTTTTTCAAGACCATTATTAGTAAATTTTGAGGTTAGAGAGGTACTGACCCAATCAAACATGTACAGAGCTTGGCCTCCGAGTTAATTAAATACGGGTTAATAACATATTATAAGGAAATCATCGTCCTTATTACAGTTATTAGGTAGTTAGTCAAATTATAGCTTCAAAGGAACGCAGAGCACGGAGAACTCAGGACTAAATTATGCATTTGAACCTTAGGCCAGCTTTTGCTGTTGAGACAGTTTGCTGCTGAAAGAAATTGTGCGTCATTGAAATTAAATGCCTTTCTGGGGATGGAAGGTTCCAGTTTTTAATGAAATTACTGAGTGTGGTGTAGTGAAATGATTAAAATCTGTATTCTGGGAATGTGGCAGACAAAAAAATCAATAAATGCTAGCAAACCTTTGCTGCTGGATGTGAATCCTGGGAACGAAATAAACTAGTACAAAAATAATAATTAAAAACATATCAGCACATTAATGTATTTAGCATGAGTCTCATGAGACATCATCTTCACTAATTTTTAGCATACATTTTACTGTGTAATGAGCAGCTTTCTTTTCTCCTGCCCGCATTAGGCAGCAGTTTGCCCTTCCCCCAGTGTTCCTGCATTGCAATCATTGTGCTTGCACTTATTATGTTACAAATGACCGAGGTAAGGCTGACATTCTCATTGCATGCGAAAAGAGCTGGGCTGCCAGGCTTTTTTTTTTCCTAATGAAGCAGCTTTGTGAAATCTCCCCATGTGTTAATACTAATGAAGATCCTCCAGCACAATTAAAATCGCAGCCAGTGGCTGAAGAGGAAACAGAAAACAATGGCATCTTTCTACATATGCATATTTCTTGATGCTGAGATCAGCTTTATTTAGAAATAATGTTTATTTAAAAAAAATGCTTGTATGTAGCATTTAACAAGCCGTACATATTTTTGAATTCTGCAAGTATGATTTTTAGCAGCTCTTTCTGAAATCACTTACATTTTCTTGGCTGCACTGTGGTATAATTTAAGTCTGTGGTGTGAGGGTTTCTGGGGCGCAGTCCTGGGCTCCTCAAGTGCACTTTAATCTGCCCGGGTCCGGCTGTGCCCAGAAAGGAAAGAGGAGGATCCTGTGTGTGAGTTTGGAGGGCTGGGGTAGGGAAGCACAGGTTTTCTTTTTTTTTACAAATAACCCGTATAGGGTGTTGCAGGAAAGGCGAGAACATTATTTAAAAGATGTCCTGTATTTTTTTTTTTACATTCTTGTGTCAATACCTGGTGAATTGTAGTACTTTAATGTTTAACTTAATTCCCCCACCCTGTTGCCTGTTCTGCTTTAATTTATCTAGTTCTAGAGCATAAAAGTCGAATGTTGCTTCCCCTGTGAATTTCTGATTTACTGGCTTCTTTACAATGTCTCCTCTTTCGGAAATGGGTCTCTTTTTTTTTTCTTTCTTCAGTAGACGGCTATTTTTTGTATCACAGATTCTTTGTTGCTATTTTTTTTCCAGAACTTAATCAGTAAGCCGGAGTGTAACAGTTAATTTACGTACTTAAGGCGGGCAGCCGTGTTTCCCCCGCAACCGACAAGTCATCATTAAAAAATGGCCAAACACAGACTTGCATCCCCGCGTCGTTGTCTGGGGGCACGAACTGTTGGCAACTTTTCCCGAGCAGCCCGGGCGGGGCCGCGCCCGCCGCGGATCCGCACTGGGCTCTCGCTCCCGGTGCGGCGCGGGGCCGGGCTGCTGACGTCACTGGCGGAGGGTGCAGCCGCCCGAGCCGCGCGGAGGGGCCGGGGGCGGGGCGGAACGGGGCGGGGCGGAACGGAGCGGGGCGGAACGGAGCGGGGCGGAACGGGGCGGAGCGGGGCGGAACGGAGCGGGGCGGAACGGAACGGAGCGGGGCGGAACGGAGCGGGGCGGAACGGAGCGGGGCGGAGCGGAGCGGGGCGGGGCGGGGCGGAACGGAGCGGGGCGGAACGGGGCGGAGCGGGGCGGAACGGAGCGGGGCGGAACGGAGCGGGGCGGGGCGGAGCGGGGCGGAACGGAGCGGGGCGGAACGGAGCGGGGCGGAGCGGGGCGGAGCGGGGCGGAACGGGGCGGAGCGGGGCGGAACGGAGCGGGGCGGGGCGGAGCGGAGCGGGGCGGAACGGGGCGGAACGGAACGGAGCGGGGCGGAGCGCAGCGCCCGCCGCGCGCACACGCACCCGCGCGCACTCGCCCCCCCCCCGGCTGCGTTGGGCGCTGGAGAGCGCCGGGCAGGGCCGCCCCGCACCCGCGGCCTTGCAGCCCCGCAGACCCTGCGGCCCCGGCCCCGCTGCGAGGTGAGTGCCGCTGCCGCTCCACGGGGGGCGGGCGGAATCGTTCCTCGGGGCGGGCTGCCGGAGCGTTGCCGCGGCTGCCGCGCTGGTTCCCGGGAGCCGGGCTGCCCGCTCGGCCGCCGCTGCGCGCCGCCTTTGTTGTCCAGGGCCGGCCGCGGCCCCGGGCGCCACTGCGGGTCCCGCCAGGGCCCCGCCGGGCACGGCTGCGGCCGCGGGGCGGCGAGTCCCGGGCGGCCGGGCCGGGTGTCTCCAGGCGGGATGGCGGGGTCCCGATCGGTTTTAAACTTCACTCGTGGCAGCGAGCCCGTCCGGGGGCCGGGCGGCGCCGGCCCGTGGCTGCCGGCGGTGGCCCGCAGGCTCCGCGGCGGCTCTTTTGTGTGCAGGGGCCCCCCCGGCCGGCCCTCCGCCCCTCGCCCGCGCCCCGCTCGGCGCTGCGGAGCCGCCCCGCTCTCCCGGCCGGCGCTGCCCGCCGGCTGAAGCCGTCAGGCCGGGCCGGGGCGCGGAGCGGCGGGGGCCGCTCGGCGGGGCCGCGCGGAGCGGCCGCTGGGCAGGGCCGCGGGCAGCGGGCGGGAGCGCGGCCCCCCCGCCGGGCGGCCCGGCCCGCGCGCTCCTGCGCGCTGTGTGCGCGGGCGCGCAGGGGCCGCTCGCTGCGCGGGGCGCGCAGGCGGTGCGGGCCGGCAGCACCTGGGTCCTCCGGGCCCCTCGCCTTTATCTTTTGTGCGTGTCGCTTCCTTGTGCCGAGGAACAGCCAGCTGCAGCCCGTGGCCGAGTTGTTGAAATTTATCCCTTTGTGTATATTACAATATCCTCCATTTTTCTGCCCTCTAAACAACGAGCCTTTCGCCATCTTGGGCAAATTTTTATTCCCAAGTCTGTCCGTGCCTTTTAGGAGGGAGTGAGTGGAAATCCTGAAAGTCCTCTTGGATGAGACTCAAAGTTTAGGAAATGTTACAGGGACAGATGGTGACGTCATGTAAAGTTTAAGGGGAATTTTCCCAGAGTGTGCTTTCCCCGGAATTCCTCATCGAACTGTCGCAAACCCTGAAGAGGAGGGTTCCTGCTTGGGACTACAGGGGATGTGTAGAATATGCTGCTTTATCTGGTGTCTGGTTTTGTAACAGGGAGAGAAATAACTCTGCTTCGGAGTTACTCTCCACTCTCCCCTGGCTTTTTTTTTTTTTTTTTTTTTTTTGTCCTGTCCGTTTAATAACTAATGCGCACTTAAAAAAAAAATCAAACATTCTGAAGTTCTTATGTTAAATAACAAATCCTCTGGAGATTTGCATTATTTTTGCTTACAGAAGGTAGCAATCTGTTGTGAAGCTTACATGAAACACTTAATGCACAATCTTCCCTGAGGAATAAACAGTTTCTACTTGGGATGAGGAACATGTTAAAAGGTTCCACTTGGAAAGTATCTGTATAAATATTGCATGTAGTTTGGGTTGTGTTCCAGATACTGTATTATACGGGTGACAAAACACAGTTACTATGCTAAACTCATTAAAAACAACCAACCAACCAACCAACAAAAATCCCCCACCCAAAACATCCCCCAAAACCCAAACCCCTGTACCTGTGGCTATGAGCTTCATGTCAGCTTTTGTGAAAAGGGAACCAATAAAAGACACTGTTCTGTTAATTTACTTCTCAATTGCACTAATATTTTTCTTTTGAAATCTCATAAAAGTTTTTCTGGTCATGTGATATGACTTGGTGACACATGGGGTACTGGATAAGGAATAATTAGTGTAAGTGAAGTTCTGGTTTTCCATTATTTTTCCTGTACTTGTCTTACTTGCATATTTACAGACACATGAACGTGAAACTGCCTGTATTTAATTTGCATTTTCTCTGTCTTCAGGGTTGGGAAAAACATTGACAGCATTTAATGTAGAAAGTAATAGGAATAGCTGTTAGTACATCAAGACTTTTTTTTTCAATATTGAATGATGTACCCAAAGTGTCCTTAAGGTAACATTGGAACAAATGTCAGATACCTCGAGGACTATGTGTGTGTTGTGTGGTGGTTGTTGTTTTGTTGTTGTTTTTTTTTTTAATACATCATAAAGAGTAGTTGAATTGAGTATTTGCCGGCTATGTGAATATTTGGTAGATGAAAATGTTTAAGTAGCTAAAACTATGTACAACAGATGGTTCTGAACTATACGTGCAACAAAGGTCTAGAAGATTTGACAGAGTATAAATGGTGAACAACACAGGATAAGTAGTTTCAGAAAATGATAGTGTACTTGACATCTCATACCTGTGATAAACTGCGTACGCGTGTTTGTCACAATGCTGCAAAATCAATAAACTATGTAATATAAAGAAAACAATAGCCATGGTAATTTTTGTAGTGTGTATAGAGGAAGCATGAGGAGTTTTTAAGGGATTTATTTGAAATTTTCTGCTAATTTCGTGCAGAGGACATTCGTTTAATCATAGATGGTACCAATTCTTTGTATGCAATGGAGTATTAGTATCAGGTTGTAATGAAGTTCTTAACAAATGGAAGTATCTGGAGAGTAAAAAATATTTCTTCCGAAGATCAGGAAATGTTCCCTTTTCATTATTGACCCAAAGTCTGTTCCGAATGGCACAAAATAATGTTTTTTGACTAATGTATATTGACAATTTTGGTACTGGTATTTCTCATCCTATTTTTTTTTAACTAAATACCACTATGTTAAGTTCCTTACAAGTCAGTGTTCCAACAGAAAGTCATTGTTTTTAAGATCTGTTCTTGTCGATTATTGTAGGTTGTCAATAACATTGTAAAATTATTTGAATAGTGTTAGGGGAAAGATAACTAAATGCGTGCTTTATACCTTTTGATGGGAAATAGTTCATTTTTTTGAACACGTAGTAAGATGCTTTGTACTTTCAACAGATAAATTAACAATGTTTTTATATTATGGAGAGAATAAGCACTGGTTGAGCATTGCAGTATGTTTGTTTAGTCTTTATACTGACCTTACAATAAGGAGTGCTTGGAGACTGAATTGTTCGTCTTTTTTGGGAGACACTGAAAATGCAAATAAGAAAGTAATGGAAGTCTTTCTGTTTAGGTGCTGTTGCTTTTTCTCATTTTCTTTGTTTGCATGTTTATTGTAGAACTGCAGCGTGAAGGCGCAGATGTTTTGCAAACCATCCCGATGTGTTGCAGTTGCTGGTGGGAGTGCAGACCCGCTCCTGCGAGCAGGGCTGGCAGCTGCTGGTTCCCGGAGCTGCTGAGGAGTTAGTGCTGTCATTGAATTGGAGCAGAACAGGCGCTCCCAGCTTGAACTGCAGTTGTTCAGGGCTTTGTTGCTACTTTTCTGTGTGCACAAGATGTGGAACATCACAGTTGCAAAGAAAGGGAAGTTTGCGCTCTCTGGCTCATCTCCTAAATCAGGGAAGGTGGGCATTAGTGCCTGGCTGCTTTTAGTTTTATGATGTTCTTCTAATGGCAGCTGTGGGATGAGGAGATTTTAGCTGTTCGAAGGCAGATTTAACACTACCAAAAATACAATTTGCTGACCTCCTGCCCCCCAGTAAGGGCATTGACACTGCAAATTGCTTCACTGGGATTTCCACCCCCCAGTCCCTACTACAGGTGTCTTTAAATAAAACCAAATAGCAGTTGGTTGGTCGGTTTGTTTAAACAGATGACTTTATAACTTTATTCTAATAGAAGATTGCAGAAGAGTGGTACTCTTAGAGTGTTTTCGTCGCTTAGCTAATATGGCCCAACAAAGATTTGCAAAGTCTTCCAATTTTCTTCCAAGTGTGCTTCAGCTTTTGAGTTAATTTTGTTTCACTACAGTACATTCAGTAAATTATGTCGTACCACATTATTAACTAGTTTGGTGTGGTAAATTGGCGTCAGAAGAAACACTGACACAGGTGTCAAGGACAGCAATGGTTTTTGTGATTGTTTGCTAGTTCACAACATCCTGAACATGTAGTGACTATGTGTCAGTCAACAGAAAGAAAGAAATTGGCAGTTTGTGGTGAGCATAACACTATGCAGAATTTAAACTTTAGGTACAGATGATCTTCCCCACTGCATCAAAGGAGGAGATGAGATGTCTTCTTTGTGACTGATGTTTATGCTTTTTAAAAAATTTTGGTTATGCTGCTACATTTTAACTTTAAAACTAGTTTTATTGTATTCTTTCTGTGTAATGGTAGAATGAAAGTGTATCTTTGTTTTAAGCGAGCGGCAGAGGCTTGTAGTTCTTCCCTGCTTGCTCGTTACTGATGAGGAACAGAAACAAGGAGGCTGCATTAGTGAGAATAGAGAAAATAGATCTTCCCCCACCCCACTCCCCAATTTCTGCCTACTTATTAAAAAAAAAAAAAAAAGGAGCAAGAAAAAAGCAACAAACAAATCAACAAGGAGTCACCAGAAGATTTGGATAAGGAAAATATGTTCACATTGTTTTTATTTCTGTTTCGTAGCGTTTTTTTTTTTTAAGAAGGTGAGACTGTATTAGTTTCACTGTTACACAGATGAGGACACTGCACAGAAGGATTTAGTCTTACCAACATCACCAAAAACTGGTGGATGAGGCGGGAGGAAGAGGCGCCTGCCCTGCCCTGAGTCCGCAGGGCCCCGTGGATGTGGTTGTTACTGTGCAGCGATGCCACCCGAGTGGGTGAGTTGAGGGCACAGAGTCCTTAGGAGAAATTTGGACCATGTTTTCATCCAGTGTCTGCAGAAGGGCCAAGCAAGATGCAGTATTTTTCTGTAACTTTGTTTCCTAATAATGAAATTTTAAGTTTAAAAAAATGTGGAACATTTAATCCAATTAGCACAGTTTCACATACCAGCTGTGTTAAGTTCTTGCTTATTCTTTTATCTCTTTATTGCCCTTAAATTTACAGTTACATGCTGCCATGGTGCTGCGCCAGTCCTTAAAAAGAAAAAAGATCAATGGACTTTTGAAAGTTTTATCCAGAAGTTCCTTTGAGATTTAAATGGAAATAAACAAAAAACCTCAGTAATTTTACAGTGTCATTTCAATTTTTTTTCTTTTTTTGGGGGAAGGAAGAGAAATGGTGTTTTATTTTATTGCAGTGTTAGCATCGAATGAGGCCACCGGGTGAAAGGCACCCTGAGAGTGAGGGTCTGTGCGTTTCATTTCTGTAGTGTAGCAACAAGGAAAGGAGGATACAGTGGTTTCTCTGTTTAGTTTAACAGAATTAATTTAAACATTTGACAACATTCTCTTTTTATGTGAATGTTTTTCAGATCGATGGGGAAAATATGAAAGGAAGTATATGTTTTTAAACCTTACCTAGCGACAGACTGATCTCTCAGACATGGTCTCTGAAAGCTGGGTCTTACACCAAAAGCTGTGCCGGGCTGGTCGGGGTCCCTGTCCGTCTCTGGGAAGGGCGATGCCTATTGCCATTGCCTCCCTGCTCACACCCACCAGGGCCCCTGAGTGTCTTGTTCTCTGTGTGCAAAGGACATCAGACTCTTTTCATGTGATGTGGGTCAGGCATTGTAAAGAGCTGAATGGGTTAAGCCTTGGTAGTTTGCAAAAAGAGATTGCAGAGATTTTTCTAGTCCCTGAGGGAGGAATCACACAAAACCTGAAAATTCAAACTACTAGAAGTGTAAAGGCACCATCTGAAAAATTGGTCCACCTCCTGGACTGTTTATGTTAGTAATGGTCCCATTGAATCAGTGGGGCTGCTGCGTACACAGACTTCATCTCAGGTAATGTTTGCAGTATAAAACCTTGGAAAAGATGGTAGGTTTAGAAATAATGCAGTGACTGTCAGATAATGTATACTTTTTGGAGCCTCACACAAAACTGCTCTGGAATTGTTGAGAGGGATAATGAAGAATTGTAATTTTTGAATAATGGAGAACCCTACTAGTGTTTTCTTGCAGATTGCAGGAAGTATATGCTAGATTTTCTTTAGGATATTTATTAAATATGGTGATATAAAGGCAGCCCAGCTGTCCTTGAGCTTGAATCTCAGTCATGAGACTGTGAGATGACAAGCAAAAACTTTGAAATCTTCTAGGGAGTATTTTTCCTTCACTTTGAATACATAGCTAAGGTTTTTGGATTGTGACCATATTTATTAATTGATTTGTATTAATGAATTCATATTTTTTAATGCCGAAAGATTCTTTAATAAACAATGCATTGCATTTTGTCAGATACTTTCTTTAGAACAGCGGTGTGCGGTATCCAAATATAATCAACAAAATAACCCCACAACCTTCTTCTCAGCCCTCAGTCTTTTCTTGTACAAAAGAAAACCAGTTTGACAAACATATTGCAGCGGTCTATCAGATGCGCAGGGACATAATTGTGTGGATTTTGTCCCATTTTCTGTTGTTACACTTTTCCACAAGCGTGCCCTCATTAATCAAAGACACTGTACTCCTGCTGAGGGTAGAAAGGTTCATCACGTTGGCAGCCAGTGTGGTGTAAAGAACAGTGTACTGAAGCTCTTAATGTACTAGGACATAAATAAATCTAAGGTCTTTGTATGCAAACCCTGGAGGTTAATACTGTATAATTCAATGTCCTGTCTTTGATTTTGATGGATGTTTTTAAGTGTTTGAAGCTTGATGCAAGCTCTCCAGCAGATCAGGGCTGACCGCCTGATTGGCTGAAGCCAAAAAGGGCTTTCCTGTGTGCTGGGGAGATTTTCTTTTTAAATTCTATTTTTATTTTTATTTTGTGGCTGGCAGGTCATTATTGTATTACCTGAGTTGTTGCAGGAAGGATCTGGAGATTGACAACCCCTGCTGCGATAATGGACTTAGTGCATGAAATGCTGATAGTTTGGTCCTATTTGTTCTGAAGCTTACTGCTATTTGTATCCTTAACAGAACTAACATGTAGAACAAGCAAAAACTACTGGGATTTCCCTGTAGAAATAGTGCTGGGATTTGGCTTTAACATGAATTGGTTGCATATTCATAATTTAAGAACAGCTGGGTACAGGGAGCACATAGTCGTTTGCAAGCGATTACAAACCATTCTGCTCACACATGGAGGCTGCGCTTGAGCTTTTCTTTATTGATCTACCTGCATTTGAAATCTGGTCAGTGCAGCCACACAGGCCTTTCATTTTAGCTGTGCTTGCATCATAGAACAGCCTCAGTATTAAATATTTATTTTTAACTAAATGCTGAATAAAATCATAAACTGTGAGCTTTGAAGAAACAAAGTGGAAGGGTGGGCAGTGGCACAGATCTTAAATACAAGATTTTGTTATGTAAAGCAGCCTGAGAAAGTAACATCAGCCAACCTTTGTAGTCCTTTGGTAGCTTTTGTTATTTTGAATAAGAAATCTGTTTTAGATTCTACGATTCTATGATTTACCCAAGGTTACCTTGCTAAAACTTTAGCTGCTGAGATTTGTGGTATTCATGCATTGTATGCCCAGTATTTTTGAAGGAAAACCCAGAAGTATAAAATGTGATTATGTTACACAAAATGATGGTGTAGTAAAATAGTAGTAAGCAGAGTCTTGCTCAGTATCACATGGAAAAAATGATGGAGGTATTAGAAATGACTCTACTCCTACATGGGTAAGCTTATCTGTCATTATAATGAGAAAAAAACAGACATATGTATTACTAAGCATTATTTCTAAGCTGTGTTAGTAAAGTTGATTCCCCTTCTCCCCCTCTCTTTTTCAGTTTTGCTTTTCCAGCTTAGATGTAAAGCAAAGCATTTCCACTAGTTTATACACTTAGTTTGACAACTTTTCAATATCTTTGCTTCCTCTAGTGACTGGAGCTTCTAAAAGGAGAACGATACCAAAATTCCCAGTCTTACACATCTTTTGAGCCAGTATAAGTTATTACTTCATAATCTGGCACGTAAATAGAAAGTATTGCGAAGGAAAGGTGTCAAATAAATTTTTACTCCGTATGAATGGATCCAGGAAGATGGAGCTGTTAAGGAAGGTTCCTTACTGTGTTAGTGAGTTAAGAATATCAGGCATACATGCCTGAGTGAGGGTCGAGTTTTTCAAGCTGTATCAGTTGATTTACTAAAATATTATCACTCCCTACAGCTGTGGTCTTTTCTAAGTAGTCACAGCAATTTAAAAGAGGCTGAACAGCAAGAAATGCAAACCAGTGTTTTTTCCATTGCAGCTCTGATCATTTTTTATCCTTGTAGTTCCCCACAAGCACCTCACTGCTGCCTTTGCCTGTCGATGGGCGTGCTGGATGCAGAGAGAAGAGCTGGGGCTGCGGCTGTGAGAGGCAGAGCAGCTCTGGTCGCACCAGCCTGCACGCGCCCGTCCCGCAGCAGCCGCTGCGCTGGCGCTTGGTGCTTTGCCTCCCAAGTCTGATAGTAGAAACAGTCCAGAGTCCCGTTTTGGCTCTTTCAGAGAGGTTACCTTAAGTGGGACTCCAAAGAAGTAAATGGATGTTTTTCCCGCCCCCACCCCGTCTTCCCTCCCCTTGAGACACTGAATGGGAATAGTCGGAGAACAGCAGTGGTGTCCAATGGACCATGTGCAAAAGCTGTTGTCCCAAACAAAGTCTGAGATCCAAAGTCTTGATAAAAGACAACAAAAGGGTGTAGATTATTGGAAAAAACCCCCACAGTAATACATTTCTCTCTTTCTTTTCCTGGCAATTTTGTAGAGAAAGCCCTTGGATTTAGTTATACCTTGAGTATATTGGGGAAAGGCTTGGAGGGTAGAGCTTAAGCAGAGTGGGTGGATGTTTGGACACAAGGCAGGGCTGTCCCTGATGGGAGTCTTTGGATGGCGTGCTAGAGGGCTTCCACTGGGCAAGTGTGGGTGGTTGTTGGTTTTTTTGTTTGTGGGGGTTTTTTGTGTTTGTTTTTTTTTTTTTTAAAACTTGCCAGGAGTTACCAAATAAAAATAATATTAGAGAGTTTGTGTAGTTTACTTGCTGCTTATTTCATGTAAGAGCATTTGGAGAAGCAAATTAGCAAATTTTAGAAAAGGAAAAAAGGCTTAAGGAAAGAGTAAATTCCTAAAATGACGACAAGCTGTTACTGAAAGTCCGTCATGTTTAGGCATTTAACGATGATATTAGCACTATTTTTCTGCAGTTGTCATATTTTTTTCTTTTCTAGAAGTGTTTTTCAAACCCTGTTTTCTCCCGCTAAGGCTTAAATGTATAGCAAATGGTCTTCACTGAACCAAACACATTTTTGAATGGAGTGGGAAGTATCGATTCGGTAGCTGAGCCTTGTCCAGAGGGTCGGTTGTGAAGCAGCTTCTGTATGACTGCAGGAGGGTGTTCATCGTGCAAAGGAACAGGGAAAGGGCACGCGGGGAGGGAAGGGAGGAGCTCGCTCTTGCTTGTTTGAGGGTAAAAGTAATGTTAAGTGCACTCGTGAGTGCAAACAGTTATAAAATGCCCTTTTTTCTCCCGATGTTAGGAACTAGAAGGAACAGATTATGCAGATAATTTCGCTTTTATTTGTATGTGATAAAGATACAGAGCAGCTTGGAATACTCTCCTGTTCTTTGAGATACGTTTTTTTGTATGTCAAGCTGGTTTTGATTATCACTGAGGTAAATTTATGATCTTTCCACTCTTGCAGATACCAGTAAATTTTCAGTGTTAACAATCACGTTATGGATATACAGCATATTGCAAAGTTTATTGTATTGATAGAAGTGGTTTATACAGAGTGTCCTTTAAATGTAGCCTGCAGTCTTTTTGCCGTCATGGAAATTAATTATGTATTTTGAGAGATCTGTTCATAGTGCAAAGGCCTTATAGTAAACCAGGGGTATAGGGAGGACAATCACTTTTTAAATTTCTTTGCCTCTAAATGCTTAAATTATACAATTGTAGTTTTGGTATCTTGTGAAGTGCTTAAAATAAATACATGAGCAATCATCTTATGGAATGATCTGTGTTATGTGTTGTAGGAGACATTTGAAATGCAGGTAAGTGGGATCTCTAACACGCTTGGTAAAGCTGAGTTACTCTTTTTGCCTCATATATTGACCTCAACAGAACTGGCCTGCATTCTGTTAATTTTATGAAACCTGGACTGAGGGAAGGGTTCATTCTTCGCAGTTTGTTGTCCCTGTTGCTTCCAGCAGCACAGGCAATAATAGAGATAATTTGAGTGCTAGGATGGTTAGGTGATGTGTACGGATCTTTGTGTTGATTTTGTTATGTTCTGTTTATACGCAGAATCTTAATCTTTAGTTCAGCAGCCCCTTACAAGTGTCCGTTTCCATGTTTAATTTTAGTGGTTCATGCATCAATAAATCATTTGCAGTTTTCAGCAAAAGTTTGTTTAAAATTTAAAGAGCTGTTTGAGTGCCAAATTTCAAATCTGTTTCTTTATAATAGTCACTTCAAATTTTTTAGAAAAAAGTCATATGCTCACTTCTGGTGGAGACCCATGACAGAGAATGTGATCCAGAAGTAGTAAACCTGTATTCTTGGCCAAAAAGATCGCTGCAAGTTGTAACACGTAGTTTAGCGAGAACTGCTGATTGTGGAAAGCAGCGGCAAACACTCGAACACGCAGGTTTTTCAGGGTTGCTTCAGAAGAATGTTTGCCTGTCTCACTAGCTGTTGTGGTCTGACATTCACAGAATCAGTTAATGCCCACTTTTCATGTCAAAACTGTTCAAACCTAAACTGTTTCCCTGAAAAAAGGGCATAATGGGCCTTCAGTTTCTCAAAAGGACAGTTATTTCTTTCGCAGTCAATGGTGGTTTGGTCTGTAGCCCTGAGCTCATTGGCTGTAACCTGTCCCATGGCAGTATCATAATAAAAATTAAGATATTACTTGTTTATTGAACGTTAGGATTAGTGTTTATGGACAGGAAAATGCAAAACTGACTCTAAAATGTTGCATGAAGTAGGCAAAGGGGCATCAGATTTCTTCATGTATATACCCAATTTTGTAAGACAATTTCACTTTCAGAATGAATTCACTAAATGCTTTGTATATTTTGGTTTACTGAAATTCTAACTTATTAAATTTTCTCAAAAAGCAGTAGGGACATGCAGATTAAAAGTTAAGACATCACACTGGTTAAGACCTTTTTACCATGAATGATGTCAGATTTTTGATGGGTCATTTGCAAGGCAAGATATTTTTCTTATTAGGATGTGATTTGAAAGGACCTTATAGGGTACAGGCTGAGTTTATGTGTTAACAAAAAAAAGTTTAACCATGGTGGAAAAACCACTGTGTTTATGAAAAGATCAAACCGAACTGGAGGCGTCTCAGGAAACTGAAGTGGCTGCATGAAATTAATCTGATGAATTTGAAGAAACGCACATGGAGAAGAGGGGAGCAGGGAGAAGAACATGAGTAAACACGCAGTGATGGGTTCTAAATTAATTACCTGCCATTAGATGGAAATGCTGGAGTCACAGCAGCAGCAGTCACAGTGCAAGGTTGACACATTACTGGCAGAGGAAAAGAAAAGGACAAAACAGAAAACATATAGGATACTATGTTATTAATTCAGGTCACCACTGTCAAGTGGAATAAAAAGCAAATAAAGAATCGTCAGTTTTGGAACACTTTCCATATGAGATGAAAGTATATTGAAATCTTCAGCTTAGACTATGACCAAGTGCTACAAAGTCACGCTTGGAATAGTAAAGTAAAGAGAAAACAATTTTTTTGGCATTTCAGATATGACTGAAATGTAATATTGGAACTAAAATAACCCAGTAGTTTGTTAACATAAAACAGTAAGTAGTGCTTTTCACTTGGTGCTGAGTTAAATTGTGGATGCTCTGGAGAGGAAAATTACAACACACTTAGAATGATGAGATGTATTAATGGAAGATGGGTTTATTATGGCTGCTGAACATGGTGATTGAAATGCAGTGCTAGGTTTGTTACATCTTCATACTTCTGATTGCTGAGAGAAAGGTATGTACCTTTATTCTTTCTCAAAATGTTCATTGCTTGTGTAGATGGACCTTTATTCTGAATTAGTTCATTTTGGTTTTGTTAATTTTGATGTTTTGTGTCTTTGATAATTTGTATAGATGGAATAATAAAGATGCAAAAAATACAAAATTTCTTCTAATATTTACATGAATATAGAGGTTTTGTCATGTTTTTATGTGAGGGATTGAAAGGTAATCATCTTTAGGTTGTGATTGTTCACCACAGTTTTTGCAGTCGTCACTGATTATCCTACTCTTCATTCTTGGTTCCATACTGTGCTCTTTTTGCACAGTTTGTTAATGTGCGTTCTTCCATTAACGTAGTGTAATAGAGAATAATTTTATGTACTGTAACTTCAACCTTACAGATTTTTCCCATATCCTTTCCTTCTCTGTCCCCGTGTGTATATTTCGTCTTCAGGTATATCACCTGTGATAACTGTAAACTCAGTCGTTATTCCACCCCTGCTGTTTAAGTTTCTTTACCTGCTCTCCAGCTCTAGAAAATTAGTTTTGGGAAAAGGATATTTTCATTCTGCTTCTTGAATAAATTCTCCTGACACCATAGCTGATAAGATGAGGCTCATACATTTCTAAAATAGTCTGGATCTCAAATATTGTCAAAATTGGAAGGGGAGGGTTGAAGGTAGTCCCTTCCGTACCTAGCCCTTAGTCCTGTTGTGGATGTTTTCCCTATTTAAGAAACAGTCTTGAACTAACTGCTGTAGCGTTGCTTATGTTAAATATATATTGGTTTATGTCATCCTAGCTCAAGTCAGCTGGAAAAATGGGGGCAAAAATAATATCCTCATAGGTTGTAGGCTGTAACTGATTGTCAAGTTTCAGCAGAGTGAAAAACAGACTAGAAGTTCCAGGATCAAAAGAGGAAAGCGTTCAGAAGGAACAACTGCCCAGGGAACGGCAGAGTTAAAGACCAGTGCGTAAACCAAGGGAATCCCTTCTATTTTGCCATATTTTACTTCAGAGACGTGATTAAAGTTTTGTCCCATCAGCAGCCTCATTCTGTTTCCTCTGGAGACAGTGACCAAGTATAACTATGACTGGGTGGGACTTGCTGAGAGTGCTTGGGATTTAATCTGCTGCTTCTGGCAATGCAGCTGAGCCGCTCAGGGAGAGAAATAAATAAAAGGAGAGTGAAACCAGAAGCCGTTTCTCTTCTAAAATAAGCCTGGGACAAGCTCATTTATTTTGGTGCCAGATATGCATGAGCAAATAAATGACAACTACGTGTATGGCAGTATATGTGTGTGTTCTTACATAGGCCATTTTGCTGGATGATGAAGAGTTCTTTGTTGTGCAGATTCTTTTATAAATGCAGAGTTGGATGCTTCGGATCATACTGCTGTGGTTATTTTTGCAGACTGCTTTTTGGCTTCTAGCACAGGGCCTCTAATGTTGTCATTTATGTTTAGTAGCATTTTGGAGTACAGAGGTCACTTTTTTGTGTGTGTGAAACAGCACTTCCACCCCCAGCTGTTGTTTATCCTGTTTATTGGATTTGTTTTTCCTGATGCCACATCAGTTGCTAAGGGAACGGAAGCAGAACCCAAGAACCAGCAGCCAGTGACTGAACTGTCTGGCTTAGTTTCTCCTTGTCTTTCCATGGGAACAGATGTTTTAGAGGGGATAATAAAGCAAATACTTCGATTACTGTGGCACGTTTTGCTTCACCTTTTTGTGACTTGGGAAAAAAGCACATGAGAACAGGATTTTTTTTCTATGGATTTGAGAAGCAAGCCATGAGTAGTCAGATTAATGTGTCAGTAGAAGACAGAGTTGAAGAGCTGTGTCATTTTTGGATTTGACAAATGATTTTGGGATTTGATACGTAAGTATGTGCTGTCTTAATTTGTGTATGTTTCCATTAAATCCTGAAAACGAACAATTTGGACTATAGTGCATGTGCCCATAAATGCCTTTCGGTCACTGATTTCGTAAAAGTTTGGTAGATGCAAGTAAATTTCATTCAGACCAAACTGCACAGGTGTCTGACAAGCAAAATAACACACATTTTAGCCAAATAAAGCATTCTAAAAACCACGGACATGCCATTAAAACAGTTCCTTTGGTTTTGAAAGTTTGGGCCATGAACAAACCCTTACAGGCCTCAACTGTTAATCCTGTACTCGTTTTACTAATTCCTAGAGCACTGACTACATAGTTATATTGTAATTTTTTTCTTGGTTTAAGAGAACTCTTGAAACTATAAACTGATGCATTTGAGTAGTTGGATTTCTATGTGATGTTTCTCTTTGACTGGACCTGATCCTTTGTTAGTTTTAGAAAATTTAAGCAAGCTTTGGGTGGTGTGTAGGTGTTCGTATATTAGCATATACAAACATTTTAATAGTTGGATGACAGAATTGCAAAATACAACAGTTTTAGTGTGCATGATGCATATTATAGCTAAGATGTAGCATTTTGCATATCAGAGATACAAACTAAAGCACATACGAGGAAAAAAACCAAGAAAATCCAGTTATTTTCTAAGTTTGAAATTTTGAGTCTGCCTTACGAGTGTTAAAGTCCCAAGCCATCTGAAACAATAGCAGAGGTGCTGGCTTGACATTTCTACAAGGAAGGGGATTTGGGGCAAGTCTTTGCAACATGATGTTAGAACGTTCTTAAAAAATTGAGGTTTTATTTTTTATGTACAAGAAAGTTTTTTATATAAAACTTTGTGTTGGGTCTATCTTAAATATGTTTTTAAGAACTTTCTGAAAAGGTGTTCAACATTGAACGGAATTTTTAGTAATGGAAATAGTGTGAAACTACTAAACTAGAAACTTATAAAGTGCATAAATAGATTAGTTACTTGGTCAATGCAAGTTCTTTTCATTGAGGAAAAAAATGTGATAGCAATGTAGTAAGCAACAAAACTGTTACATGAAAAGTACCAATTTCTTGTGAATTAACATCTAAATAAACCCAAAAGAGAAACCACGGCAGGTGTTAACTCAAAGTATATTGTTGGCATTAATTTAAATGGAAATGAAAAATGTCCAATCCTAAAGACTTCACACAACATTGCAAGTAAGCTGTGGTTAAATTTGAGCTAATGTGTTTGGTGGAGTAATAAATAAGGTGTCGGAAGTGCTGGTGCCGTGTGGCGCTCACAGCAGCTGAGGCAGAGCTGGGTTCTGGTTCGGGGGCCTGTTGTGACTTGTGTGGAAGAAAAGGCCGAAAGAGGCCACCTGCGACAGGCAGTTCTCAGCCTGTTCTCCTCGGGATCACCTGTGAAAGGGGAAACTTGAAACACACCAGAAACTAGTGGAAACATGTCAGTCTGTTTGTTTGTTTGTGTGCAGCAGGTAACTTGTGAGTGCTGTCAATGTGAAAGACATAGTAACAGCGCATTTTTGGTGGAAATTGCTGAAATGCAGCTTTTAAAATAACAATATCTCAGAGTTATACTTGCTATGACATTGCTCCTAATAGCAAACAACATTTTTTCTTAAACACAGAAGCCTGAGTGTATTAGTTGTCATAAACAGGCTTAACTGTTAGGTTGGCTGTTCTGTATGTGGATATACTGCGTTTAACTTTCATTCAAGAAATAGAGAAATAGCATTGCCAGGAATTTGAAAGATTGTACGTGATAGACGGGTAGTTAGTTCTAAAGAGCTGGAATACATTAAGCTCTACTGCACCGAAGGTTTTAGGAGATGGTGGAGGCGCAGGAGCAGCCTGGCCCTGGCTGCTCGAAGACGAGCGGGTGGGGAAAGCAGGCCGGCCTGGCTGAACAGAGCTCCAGCGCCTTCCAGTCACTTCCCAGCAGTCCTGGCTACCCGGGGGTGTCCCAGCTGACTGGAGGTTGGCAAATGTGACGCCCATGTACAAGAAGGGCCAGAAGGAGGAATTACAGGCCTGTTGGTCTGAGCTCGGTGCCGGGGCAGCTCATGGAGCAGGTCATCCCGACTGCCCTCACGTGGCGCCTGCAGGACAACCAGGCGATCAGGCCCAGTCGTCATGGGTTAGTAAAAGGCAGGCCCTGCCTGACCAACCTGATCTCCTATGACAAGGCGACCTGTTTAGTGGATGAGGGAAAGGCTGTGGATGTTGTGTACCTGGACTTCAGTAAGCCCTTTGACACCGTAGCCCACAGCATCTCCTGGAGGAGCTGCAGCCCGTGGCCTGGACGGTGTATCTGCGATGGGTAAAGAACTGGCTGGAGGGACAGGCCCAAAGAGCTGTGGTGAACCGAGCCAAGTCCAGTTGGGGGCCCGTCATGAGTGGTGTCCCCAGGGCTCAATACTGGGGCCAGTTCTGTTTAATCTCTATCAATGATCTGGATGAGGGGATCGAGTGCACCCTCAGTGAGTTTGCAGATGACACCAAGCTGGGTGGGAGTGTTGACCTGCTGGAGGGTGGGAAGGCCATACAGAGGGGTCTGCACCGTCTGGGTTGTTGGGCTGAGGCCAGTTGTATGAGGTTCAGCAAGGCCGAGTGCCGGGTCCTGCACTTGGGTCACAACAACCCCATGAACGCTGCAGGCTGGGGAAGAGCGGCTGGAAAAGGCCCTGGGGGTGTTGGTGACAGCGGCTGAACACGAGCCAGCGTGTGCCCAGGTGGCCAAGAGGCCACAGGATCCTGGCTGGGACCAGCCCTGGTGTGGCCAGCAGGCCCAGGGCCGTGACCGGCCTGTGCTGGGCACCGGGGAGGCCAAATCCTGGGGGCAGTTCTGGGCCCCTCACACCAGGAAAGGCCTTGAGGTGCTGGAGCGAGTTGAGAGAAGGGAACGGAGCTGGTGAGGGGCTGGAGCACAAGTGTGATGGGAGCGGCTGAGGGAGCTGGGGGTTCAGCTGGAGAACAGGAGCTGAGGGGAGACCTTCTGATCTCTGACCTGCCTGAAAGGAGCTTGGAGCCAGGGGGGTCGGGCTCTGCTCCCCAGGAACAAGCGCCAGGACCAGAGGAAACGGCCTCAAGTTGCGCCAGGGGAGGTTGAGGTTGGATCTGGGGAACAATTTCTTCCCCAAAGGGCTGTGGGGCATTGGAACAGGCTGCCCAGGGCAGTGCTGGAGTCGCCATCCCTGGAGGGGCTGGACAGACGGACATGAGGTTCCTGGGATGTGGTGTAGTGGTGGCCTTGGCAGTGTTAGGTTAGTGGTTGAACTCTGTCATTTTATGGGACTTTTCCAACTAAATCATTCTATGGAGATGCTTGTTTAGTTGTCATTTGTATTCCTTGAGTTGGGGCCTGCACCTGCTAGAAGAAAACTAGAGCAGCATATAAATCTCAGGTGACACCACTACATGAGTTTACCATCATATGTAGGGCAGATATCGTAATTCAGATTCAGTTAGATTTAAGTCAATATATCTTAATTCTGAATAGATTTAAGTGTGTGCCTGTGTTCATAAACGGACGTTGATGTACTGACACTTAAAGGAGCTAAGCGTGTAAAATTGTTTTGCAGAATCTTTGCCTGAAATTAGTTGGTGACTGGGCTCTTTTCATGACCTCAGTAGCAACATTAATCCTATTTTTAATACCATTAGTATTTTTTTTGTCTTCAAAACGCAATCATGTACACTTTTTCTCATAAAAAATTATTTACCATATTTCAACAGTCTTCCTGTTTCATTAACTAATACTTTATTTACTATGAAAAATGTTTAACTCCACTTACCCTGAATCCCAGTAGTCAGAAGAATGTAGGCTGTAAAAAAAATTCAGGCTGTTTTTTTCTGGGCAGGTTCCAAGTCTGAGCAGTTTTGGTTTTGTTTTATACATAACTACCTTTTCTAGACACAGTTGTCAGAGAAAGAAGGGAAGTATTATATGCGGCTGCTGATCCAGTGAATATGATACTGTTTTGGATATGGTAGTGTTTTGTACTTAAAAGTTTGGCTTTGGTGCACATGCACTATTCACATTGTGATTCTTTATGATGTGAGGTACCATCCCAATTAAAAAGCTGTGTGTTACACATCGGAAGGCATTAGTTAAAAAATGAAACATGCTTTTGAATACTGGTTCTACAAAATATAGGTTTTTGAGAATCCTAAAATAGTTATTGTCATGGATCTAGAGCCTTGTTAGCCTTGGACCTGCAGATTAACTTGTGTTTACACTCCGTTTAGAAACGGAGATGGAACTCGAATGCTGTTTATGAAATGGAACGGGGAATTTCCGATAAAGCTGATCTGCTTCTATAATGCTTCTGGTTACTCCTAATTACACAGGAGGTTCCTTTGTGGCTCTTTCCCTTTTAGGTACTTGTCAACACACGTAAAATTCCATGACCACGCTGTGTCTTTTCACCTGTTTGTCCGTGTGCTTGTCCGTTCCATGCAGTAACTTTTGTTGGCCATTCGTTTTCAGCCATACCTGAGAGTGGGCCAGACCTGCAGAGACAAAGTTCTCCAGTTCTGTGGCAGTCGGTGACTGTTGGAGCAGCAGCGCGGGCTGGAGCTGCCGCGGGGCGGTGGTGGCCGGCCGGGGCGGTGGTGGCTGGCCGGCGCTGTCGTCCCTGCCCAGCAGCTCTGCAGCTCGTCTGTCCGGCCGGTGCATCTGCGCTGCCACCGCTGGCCCTGCCCCGTGGCTTTGTATTTCCTGGGCAGGATCTGGTTTATGATGGCTGGAAAATGTAAAAACCATCATAGGAGCACTGCTCACAGGAGATTTTTTTTTTTTTTCTGCCACCTCAAAGGTAGCATGCATGTAAAGAAACCTGGAGTAAAAAGCCTTTGCATCCTACCTTCTTACATGTGTTCTGTGCTTAATAGAATATGGATATGGGATAATAAATTTTACTTTTTTGGATGAAAATTATGTGTTCAGAATGAATTTGGTATGATTTCAATTAGAAAATGTTGCTCACTTTTAAGTAACATGAATAGAATGATGTTTACATATGCAGCTACAAGCAGTAAGCAATCCAATTATTTATGTTGGTGGAAATACCTCAGAATCATTCCCATGTGCACACGTATTTCTTACTTAGGGCACAAATATGCTAACACAAGTCATGCTAATTTGCTTTTATCTTTTCATTGTGGTGTTATATGAGAGAACAAACATTTGCATTGATGTGTGAAACAAAATCTTGCCTTTATGAAACTCATGCACGTAATACACAATTTTCCAGAGTTTTCATTTTAGTTGGGGATCTTTCAGAACCAAAGTCTGTGTCCTTAACAGTGTCCTGTGAAAATGGATTGTATGCATGATTCACTTACAGACAGCTGATTGCCATTTCTTCAATAAAAGCAGGACTTGCCATTTTATTTGGTCAAATGTAAATGAAGACTGTAGGGTTTAAAAAAGTATAGTCATAGCTATTATTTAATGCAAGTGGAGGGATTATTTTATTTTTATTTTACTTATTTTTTTCTTTTTTTAATATTGTGGGCTAGATTCCAGTGGTGCAGTAGATCGATCATACCCGATTCACTCCCATACTTTAAAGCAAACTAGCAAGAGTCAGACCTGTTTGTCAGATTTTAAAAAGCCTGCCCAAATGGCTGCTTTATTGTAGTATAAATCACACCGGTTCACGCATGTGGCAATAATTAACTTCTGTTGATGTTAGAAAAGAAATCATCTTACCATTGCTGAAAAACAGGTTTCAGTGAGTTTTGACTCAGCTAACAGAAATTGGGTGCCATTAAACCAGTATAAATAGAACTAATTTTGAACAGCAGTAATGTAAGACTACATTTTTACAGGACTCGAAGAGAAGCTTTGGTTTTTAAACAAGACTTTAAGTTCCCACTTCTTTAATGGAATATTTTGCATATAGCAACCAATGAAATAATCAGAAATGCTGTCTTTTCAAGGGCGTGGTCTCAGAATGCCTTATTTAAAGTTGCCCATTGCTTGCTCTCCTGGTTATTTTTTTATAGGGCATCAAGAAGCCGTCAGGGCTCAGGTTACCAGAGCTCTGTAGATCACAAACCGAAAGCAAGTGTGTTAAGTTCTAGACCAAATTTGTACCTTGACCATCTTTCCTTCTAAATAAAAAATAATTTGTTAATAAAGCTGCACCAAAATGGATTATTACTAAATTGCTTTAATGATTTTTGTCCAAGATATTCTGATATTGATTGATACTCAGGACAATATTTAAAATTTGCTTAGCATTTCTATTGATACTCTTGTTCAAAGTGCTTTGGACTCCATTAGTAGTGGAGTTAAATTAGTGCTAAGCCGTGGTGGAAGTTCCGTTCTTTATCTCAAGCTCCAGCCTCTAAGAAATGAAAAGACAAGGATATTCTAACAAGAAACACTTGATATCTTCAGACCTGAGCAAGCTGGTGGCCTCTTGCCCTGTGTGCCCTGCAGTGGTCCCTTCCACTCAGGTCTGAGTGCTTGTCCTTTACAGCGGTTTCTGTTTCAGTCACTGGGCACACAGCTTTGTTCTACGGGTTCGTAAGTTATCTGTCAGCATTTGTCTTAGCAGAAACCTGAGTCAAAACTGTGTTCTTAACCTGAACCTGAAAACTCGGAGGCCAGAAGAAAGTATTCACAAGCTGATTTTTGTCCACGAGGAGTAGGGAAGCAGGAGGAGAATCATCTGAAACACAGAGCTAGAGTTGCTTTCAATAGGTAGCCTTTAATAAGGTCTTCAGCTGTGCTGGAATCTGTGCTGCTGTTTGCTTACCGTCGTCATCAGGCCAGGCCATTGCTGCTGTATTAGAATGATGCTAGGATAACAAATTTAATGTATATGAACGGTTTGAAGTAAAACAATTTATGGCTACCGCTAGTTCCTTATTTTCGGACTCTATTTTCGTGTGTATATAATTCACTTTTTTTTTCTTCTTCATATGTGGCCAAGATTTACGTCATCACTTCAGCGAGACTTGGCTCATAGGAAAGGAGAAGGAGGAGCGAACACAGAACACTGGCGCTCATGGCAGCAGAGACTGACACTCATATCTGATTCTCAATTTTCTGTTAGCTAGTAAGAATTAAATTGCCGGCTTGCTTTACACTTCCAACATGCAGCAGTCTTGTAGTCTGTTTTGGTGCTGCAATACTGTCGGTGGGTTTTGTTCATTAATATGGAACTATGTTTTGCAGTAGTATGGAGCAACATCTGCATGCAGTTTCTGTTTCTTTGAACTATTTATCAGAATCCTTTATGCCATAAGAATGATCATGATTCATAAGTTGTTACCAAAATTCTTTATGCCATTTCACTGTTTGAGATACAGTTCTCTACATGCTGAAGGACAGAGGGAAATTTGTCACAAGTGCAGAGTTGTGTGTCTGGTTCTGAGATCCTTAATGTGAGAGAGAGACGGAGCTACTGAAGAGGGTCCAGTCACTGGCCATTAAGATGTTGAAGGGCCTGGAGCGTCTCTCCTGTGGGACAGGCTGAGAGCTGGGCCGGTCAGGCTGGAGGGCTCGGGCTCTGGTCGAGAGCTGGGCCCGTCAGGCTGGAGGCCTCGGGCTCTGGTCGAGAGCTGGGCCGGTCAGGCTGGAGGCCTCGGGCTCTGGTCGAGAGCTGGGCCCGTCAGGCTGGAGGCCTCGGGCTCTGGTCGAGAGCTGGGCCCGTCAGGCTGGAGGCCTCGGGCTCTGGTCAATGAGATGAACGCCTGGAGGGAGCTGCCCAGAGCACGGGGCCGGCTCTGGTCAGAGGGGACAGGGACGGGACAAGGGCAGCGGCACAGACTCAGACACCCGAGGTTCGCCCTGAACATCAGGAGACACGTTTTCACCGTGAGGGTGACTGGGCACGGAGACAGGCTGCCCAGAGAGGCTGTGACATCTTCACCCCTGGAGATACTCCGGAGTCATCTGGGGACAGTCCTGGGCAACTGGCTCTGGATGACTCTGCTTGAGCAAGGGAATTCGATGAGGTGACCTCCTGTTCAATCTCGACCACTCTGTGATCCCGTATGTCTTTTGTTCTGTATTTTAGGATGTTTTGGTGAATTGTTTAAACTAATTTTGTGTCAGAGTGATGCTAGGAGCACATGCAGAGTCATAAGTTCTGACCAGAAGGGTAGAATATTGCTATGGTCTCAAAGTAATATATTCTAAAATTCTGAGGTCTTTAAGTTTCTTTGGAATAAGAAGCACGAGGATTAAAATACAGTCTATCCAATGTGAGCTTTAAAAAGTTAACTTTTTGTTGTTTCTTAGTTTGTACTGTTTTGACAGTCAATGCACAATGTCCTGAAACAGAAGGACTTCATGAAAGTGTGCCTTAAGGAAATGGACAAATGTGGAAAGTACGAAAATGGCTTTTTTATAATCCCGATATTATATCATGTTATGAGGGAAGGTTGACGCAAGGGAGGTGGAGGTCTTAGTAACTTTGTGGTAAACTGTGTGAGTACAGTGAAACCTGAGCGTTATAGGACAAACTTCCGTTCTTCTTGGTGTGTTTCCTCAGAATAATACAAATGTTGTATGTTAACAGAATGGAGCTACAGACAAGAAAGTTGTGTATTTTGTTTAGGCATTGAGAAAGTTGAAAGGAAATAATAGTCATTTTTTCAGGGAAAAACAAAGGAGCTAATTTTCATATTAATAAAAGAAAAATTAACTCTTCTCCCTTTCACCTTAGGTTTTGGAGAAGAGAGAACTTAGCAATGTAAATATGTGCAGTAATCTGTCAAAGATAGAACTGAAGAACTTGCTACTAAGCTTATAATAAAATAATTACCAAGTCCAACTAGATGTAAATCATTTGTACCTGCTTTTTTTCCTTAACCAAGCATTACAGAGCCATAGTATAAATGACAGTATTGGCATAAATTGAAGCGGTATTTATCTTCTCTTTGAGGGAAGGAAAATGTTTTCCTCTTACTGGGAGTACAGTTGTTGCATGTGTCAGTGCTCCTGCATATGGTATGCAAGCCGTGTTCGTGGGCTGCAGCCTCGTGGCTGTCGTGGGTTTTCCTGTGCCTGCATTGTGCCCCTGGGGAGGGTCACTCCTCAGTTCAGGATTGTGTGTGGTGCTGGGTCTGCGCTGCCTTTCAGCTTCAGGGCAATGAACTTTCCGCAGCCGGGCTCTGTGTGCAGGGAGCTCTGGAACAGCCCTCCCCCAGCAGCGTGGTGCGGTTGTGTTTTCACGCTCCGTGTCATACACCTGTACTTACAGGTGATGTGTCAGTCGGCGAGGTACGCCTGTTGTGTGGCATCTCATGGATCTCGACAGCTGAGGCATAAACAACCCAAGATGTCCATTAGTGCTGTTGTTTTTCTGTGATGCAGGCGTTTATAGTGCCTTTGATATGATTATTTGCACTTTGACCAATTTGAAGCCTTTTATTGTTCCCCAAGTGTAATATGTTACTTTAAAGTCATTGTTTTAATCCGATAAAATATGTTCACTAGTTTTGGGTTTTTTTATGGTTGTAATGCCACCTTTTAATAGTCACTCTCCATTTCTGCAAGTACGAAGACATAAAGCCATATGTGAAGGTACCATGATTTTAAAAATTAGGAACATCACTGTTTCCCTTTGTTCTATGCTGTGCTAAAGTTAGCTTACTAACTTGAGTGTCTTTTTTTGGTAAGGCAGTAAACTTCAGAAACTAAAGAAATACTTAAAAATCTCTCTACAATGCCAAAGGCCATTTTTACATCTTGTGTTGGTTTTGTAAAGTAATGCTGCCTTCGCTATACACGTAACAAGGAAACATATTGTATGATCTGTTATTAATAAGAGCAGGGTTCTAACTGTAGTGGAGTGATGTAAATGAATAGAGTTTACTACAAGATTTTTAATTTAAGGTATTTTACTAGGCAGTATTAAATGAGAATGAAGATGCAATATTTAAATCACAAATGGAGTATTTTATTATCACAGCTACTTCATATCCTGGTATATTTTTCTTATGTATTGCTGCTATTTATATTACTAGGTATTTGTTAAAGGCTCCTCCCTGTACAAACCTGAGTAACTCAGACTTGAGTATGTGCTTCTTCTGTGTAAGAGCAGCAGACTCCGTGGGTCTCCAGGACAGAACTGAACAGTATGCCTGTGGAATACAGCAGAGGGAACGTGATATTGCTGTCCAGGGGCTATGCGATAGGTGAAATCGGTGTCACTCGGTGTTTTGTGGGACAGGTGTTGGCGCAGGAGCTGTGGTGTCGGTGCCCGGCTGACTGAGGGCTGCCTTTGAACATTGCGTGTGGAGACACGGAAACTGTTGGTCCCATCAGCAGAACATTCCAGTGCCTGACAGTGTTCCGCAGTTGTGCTTAAAGAAGATAATGTTACCTTGGGGAAGAGTGGGTTAGAATTACAGTACATTATTGTTGTTCCTTAATACATATTTGTAGCTAAAAGTTGTCTCCACTCCTGTAATGCTTTTATTGTTAAATCTATTATTGTTTTTTTCTGATGTGTCTATAAAATACATGTACTGTTATATAGTAAATGGTATAGTAAATAGTATGATCTTAGCAATTTGTAAGATTGTTTTTTCTGGAAGTGGTTTTGTTCTTGGGTTCCAGGTGGTGGTTGGTCTTTAAACAGAGGATGAAGATACAGCCTCTCGTAGTGCAGTAATACTCAGGTTTTCTCTTGTTCAGCTCAAAATGGGTGTTAAAATGTAAACTGGCACATCCTTTGCTAGAAGAGAAACTCAGGTTTTTTCACATTTTCCTTGATCTTCCCCCAATGATGATGGCAGGAAGAGGATCAGTGTTGTATTTTTACGGACAGTGTTCCTTTCTTCCATCTACACTGACACAGTAGAGTTGTTAATCAACACGTCCCCACTTGCTGGGAGCAGCCTTGACATCACTCCTGTTTATGGGACATACGGAAATGACACACGGGGAGGTCACACGAACGTGAGTGTGTCCTGCGAGCGCTGAGTCACAGAGAAACTCTGCCGTGGCTCTAGAGTGTGGGAGCTGATGAAAACTAATTAAATGATGCAAAAACCTTTCAGCACTTTTAGATGAGCTTTGCCAGAAGATTGTTTTTTCTCAAGTCTTGAATCTCGATCAAAATACCCAATCCTGATGTAGACGTTGTCGTTGCTGACATTGTTGCTTCCATCCATCAGAACGGTGGAAGCTCCTGGTCCAGAAGGGTTCGTGGCCTGACAGTGGCTGCTGTGCCGACAGAGCCCGCATGATGCATGCAGCTCCTGTTCCTTCCAAAGGGATAATTTTTTTCTTGGTAGTTGAGTCTCACCTTGTCAAGCTGTGTGAAATGGTCAGCAATGTGAATAAAAAAAGGTACCTCAGCATTCTGAACTTTTTCATTTTTTAGCTTGGTTTTTATTTCAGTGAGAGGGTAATGATGCTACAAAACTGGTGTGTTTCGCAGACAGCTTTTGCCTGAAAAATGCAGAAAGACTTAGGAATTTTTTTTTTATACTACTGAACTAAATAAAGCCTCAGATCAGTAGTTAAAGTTTTGTGGTCTGTTGCACTGAAAAAGAAGTGAGCATAAAAGAGGATCTTTCTTCTTTACAGCGTATATAGAGATTTTCAGCATTTGGAAATATAAGAATTGGAAGTATAAGAATTAATATTTTTAGAATATTTGAAAATGGTCAGACCAGCGAATTTAAATTAATGATGATTTAGGGAGACGGGTAACAATTCACAGAATAATAACTGTGTCTAGAAGATGTTTACTTGGTCATGATCAGACAGTCTTGTGCCAGGGGAGGTTGAGGCTGGATCTGGGGAACAATTTCTTCCCCAAAGGGCTGTGGGGCATTGGAACAGGCTGCCCAGGGCAGTGCTGGAGTCACCATCCCTGGAGGGGTTGGACAGACGGACATGAGGTTCTCAGGACATGGGGCAGTGCCAGGGGTGGGTTATGGTTGGACTCGATGATCTTGAGGGGCTTTTCCAAGCTAAATGATTCTGCGATTTTTGAGGAATAGAAGTTATGTTTGGTTTTCTCCTTCTAAATACTTAATGGAGTTAGGAATGTGCAATTGCAAATTAGTGGAAGAAACAAGAAGATCTAGAAGAATGTATTCTGAGATTCTGATGGTAATTTGGAGGCTTACAGAAGGATTTGGAAGAACTTAGACTAGTTTCATTTAAGAAAATTAAAAACTGAGAGCTTGCATACTCCTGCCCTATGGGCCACAAACTCCAAGAAAAACAGTGTAAAAACCACCAAAATGTAGGACTCAAAGAAATGGGGTTAAGCTGATAAAGAACAATTTTAGACTGAAAAGCTGAGGAACATAAAGACGGGAGAAGGAAGTAAATGTATAAATGCCATTTGATCCGTGATGAGAAGGGTTGCGTGAGGTGGGACAGGAGAGAAGGAGGTTTGGTCCATGAAGTCTTTTAATACGAGTGCACTGGTTTATAGAAGGGGGCAGAGGAGGAACTGCAAGCAGGCAGAACCTGACTACATAAGCCTTTTAAAAGGAATTAAACCCAGAACCCAGACTCTTAGGGAAAGCATTGGATTTCCAGTAATTAAATATTCCTCAATCTGACTGGTGCCCAGCCTTTGCTAGCACCAATGTGCACATTGCTGAAATCTGCTGCTGAGATACCGATCTACTGTTGAATTATCAGTCTTCAAAATCAGAATACGTATTTTTGCTTTGGCAGATTAAAAACTTTCTGAAATTATATATTTGCACAAAGCTGATATTAACTGAGACTTTTTGTTGATCTGTTGTTCTAACTTCATATTTTTAATTATTGCTTTTCCACACATTATTTTATCAAAGGAGATAGAAGCCTTTAAAAAATATTTCTAAAAAAGATGTGTTTTAAAAATCAGCTTACTTTCTTAAAACTGTGTATTTTAGGGCCATAACTTCTCTTCTCTTCCTCCAGCTATTCTGGTAGAAGGGTTTCCCAAGAAGCAGGTTGTCATGTGTTAGTCTTCAATAGGTATTAAAGCCTTCTTTGCTAAGACTTTTAAATGTATCAGCAGTGGCATCTCGTCTTGCATAGGGAAACTTGCTTCAGTTTTTTCAAGTATTTATGTAAGTTTTAGGGAAGTACCCCCATTTTATCAAATATTCTATCATGTTTTCAAGAAATACTGGTTATAAACGTTAACGTTTCCCTCATCTCACTTTTTCTTTTTTTTTTTTTTTTTTTGATACCTTAACTTCATGAGCTCTCCTGTCCCAGCAAAGTTCCAGAGCAGACGCGTCCGGAATTACGAATGAAAACTAGGAAACATGGAACTTGAAAACTCACGTTCATTCAACCTTTGTTTGCAATATAATTAAAACAGGCACCAAGTCTATTTTTAAAAGGCAGGCATATCTTTTGCAGTATGTTTTTATTGGAGAAAGAAGTAAATTGCAGTCAAGAAAGAAAACATCCTGGCGCACGGCTTGATGAAAATGGTGCCGTTTTTGCTGCATTCTGCAGTGCTTTCAGATGTGAAGTTCTGATTTAATAAAGAAGATGCTATTGCCAGAATGTAAACCAGTTATTCTAGTCTTGCTTAAAAAAAACCCCACCATGCAAAGTGATAACGAGTAACAAAGGTGGGAATTCACCCTACCCTGTCTTCCCACTTAAGTCAAACCTCAATTAGCTCCATTTATATGCTATTAATAATATTAAGCACAAGGAACTTCCTTTTTCTTTACTTTGTACACAATAAGGAAATAATGTAGGGGAAAAAAGATGAGGTTCCATTAATGTTGCATAGTTAATGACAACATTTAAAAATAAAAAATAACGTAATCTGTGCTGTCCACGTGAACTGTCCCTTTCTTGCCGTGAGCAGCGGTTGTTGCACCCGCGATTCTGCAGCCACAGGCCTGTGCCGGGTGGACTCCAGGACATAGAAACATGATATGAACATGAAATAACATGGTATAAACATGATAGAAAGTTTACAGTCTCCTCTTCCAGGCACTCTGTGTTTTCTGTTCTTTCTGTTCTTTTAAATTTTCAAATTCCAGCTGTGTCCACTGAGTGTGGAATGTTGGCTCTTTCTGGCCTTTTATTCTCAAGTTGCATTAGGATTTTGTTTGCATGTAAGGCTACTTTGTTTTACACTTCTAATAACCAGTTCTAAAAACAAACTTAAAAAATAAACCACAATAAAATGCTTTTCTATTGGGCTTTGTTGGTGGAATAAGTGTGAGTACCAAGAAGGATAAGAACAAACTGGTTCCAAGGACTTCTGTTATTGCACAATTAAATGGTAAATCCCGAGCTTTCCATGTTTGTGCAGGTGTGCAGTTATGTCATGGAAGAGAATATTTAATCTGAAACAATATTCTTTGGTCGTCTTAAATATTTTTTTAATTGGGTGGAGTTGATGTGTAACTTCCTTAAGTTCACACCACATCATATCTCTGCTCTTGAGCTTTAGCTTGCTTTTCCACTAACTGTAGTATTTGTATGTCTGAGGCACCTGTTTACTGTATTTCGGACGCTGGAACCAAAACCAGTCTGTGTGCTTTTAATCAGGGAGAAGAAAATACTGAAATATGTAAGGAACATATTATCAGTAGTATTTATAGAAGTAGATGATTCCTTTGTTTTTAGTTTCAAAATTTTAAAGCTTCAGTCTTGGTGTACACAAATCTGCAGCAAATAATATGATTTTTGAAACCTCACAGTCACTTGTCATAGTCATTTTTCCCTAGTTTTAACATATAAATAAAATTTGTGTCTCTTGTAGATAATGATTTCTTTTTTTCTTTTACAGTTTATTGTTAAAACCCTCAGTAAATCTAGAAATTTGCATTCTTCCTTGAGCTTACTTCCAAAAAACCCTTTACCATGTCAATTTTATACCCATAGGGCAAACCATTACATGGTCAGCTAATGCAAATTTAATTTCGAGTACAGCAAACACGAGGATGGGCTCTGGAGGAAGGAACAGAGTTGCGTGTGCAGGGTAGACGTGCGGTTAGTTGAGATGTGCTGGTGATGGAGCTGCGCTGGGAGGGGCTGGGGCTGCTGGGAGGCCCTTATTCTCCTTTCCAAAGGGACAATAATTGCTGGGCCTGTTTTAGAGGCCTTTATTTATTTACTAACTGTGGTGAGTGCTGTGAATGTATCGAGGTAGCTTTTTACAGTGAGGGACTAAACTCTGCACAATGAAACCTTTCGTCTTTGGAAAGAGAATAAACAACCTCAGTAATACAAGACCATGTGTTAAATCTGCTTTGTTGAAGAAGAATGGACAATGGTCTTTAATTTGTTTATCGTAAATATGTACAGCATATGGGAGAAGGAAATAGGGCAGTGTGTGATGCATTCTGTATATGTTGCATTGTATTTGCTTTTGTTTACTTGAGTAAGAAATGGGAAGTTAGATTCGCATAACAGCCAACTCTATTTTTGTTATTAAAAATGAATTTATTAGCTTGGGTAACAGCAGTTGCATCAAGATGCACTTTTTTTCCCCCCTTAGAGAGTATTAGTTACACAAGACATCTGTCAGTCCATTGTGTGTGATACTAAATCGTCCAACTGAAGTTAGTTTTGGCTCATCAGAAGAGAGTAGATAAACTTGTGTGTACACATCTAGCCAGATTTACTTTCCCAATCTGTAAAATTCCTGGATTTGAACCTTCATTAAAATCTTGACTATGTGCAGTTGACACTGTTTGGGAGCAAGAGTGTTTGACTACTCCATTAGATTAATTCAACACTAATACTACTTTTATTACCTGTAATTTTGAATGGGTTGCTAAAATTTACCTACTGAATACAGACTTTTTATTAAGCCTAATGAAAGTATGTGATATGTTCGTGCTGGATGATTTGCGTAATACCATGTGATATGTAAAATTTCACTGACTAGTTTTCAGTGAAAAAAAATTAGAAACCCTCAACAATATAAATTTTCTACTATTATAGCAAGTAATATTTTCCTGAAATGTTTGTAATCCATATGTTTCATCTGTTATGCCTTTTCTCTTTCCTATACAATGTGTATGAACTATGTGTTTAGAAAAACTTGATCTAGCCAGGGAAAAAAAAATCTGGGAAGAAAGCAATCTGAACAAGTATTCAAAAACTGGTTTTACATTTTCGGTGAAATGTGTGTGGATTTTGTAATGACATAATTATGCTTCTCAGTCCTCGTAACAAGAGAAGAATTTGGAATCCTCATGCTAGAGAGACTCAGTAATGGAATGAAACTCTGGTTCCGTATAAATGAAATTGAAAATTCCCATTGATTTCTGGGAGGCCGGAATTCTTTTCGCATTTTAACAGAAAGATTCCTCTGACTTACTGCGTACATCCAAGGGGAACACATTGTCCTATATCATTCGCAGGCATGATTTTTTGCGAACTTTTCCTGCTCTGCTTGTGTGTTCGTCCTTGTGAAGAGGCTCAGGACAGGACGGTTTGTTTGCTCAGCTGACGGTTGTTTTCTGTTTGCAGGTTGCAAACCAGCAATGTCCCAGAACTGACCGTGGTCAACCCAGTAAGTAACCAGCCCGCAGCAATAACCATTGTGATCATGCTCTGAGAAGCATGAACTGTACAGGGAGAAGGAAAATGTTATGTACTGTATGCTTAGTGTGAAATTCTGCATCCAGGTCCTGATTTTTCTGCAAGACATTAAGGACAAGCTTAACTAAGACTTGTAGATCCTTAGTCCACATCTGCAGTTACTTTTGTGACCTCAGGCTTAACTGTTGAGTAGATCTGTAACAGTTGCTGTCCATAATAACAGTGGTATCATGCTTTCTGGATTTCTTTGTATGTAGGCTTGAAATATAAACATTATAGAATGTAATTTTAGTGTGTTGCATGTTTTCAATATGCCTTTAGTAGCTTTGATATCTGATGGTATACAGTTCAGGGAATATTTAAAATTGATTGAAAGGTTGTGCTGAGAATTTTATTCCAAAATCAATTTTAGCAACTTTGAAAAATATTTTGATTAGTCAGAGAATGTGTGATATTTTGCTACGTGATGAGTGAGCATGAATTATCTTTTTTTTAATTAATAGATAGTTTACTAGATCATTAGGAAATTAATAATTTTACATTTACATCAATTTGCTTGCATTTTTTTCAGGATAGCTAAAGAGAAAAAAGTGTTTGTGTCTTACTCTGGTACTTTGCTTTAGACAAAGTTAACAGTGAAAAATAAAACAGAGATTTAAACAGAAAGCCTGACCACCTTTGCTCGGCTCACAGATGCGACTTTCAGGCATACTTTTTAACTTTATGGTAGTACTTACTGTCAGGTACCTAAAGTAAGACAGGAAAATTTGAAATAAATTTGACATGATTTTTCAAATTTATGATTTTGGTGCTCCTCATGTTAACGATCAGTTCTTCATATGCTTGTGATAATATACCCTGAAAATAGCAAATAACATACTTAAATTTGTAAGTTTATGTCCAGTAATGAGATATGTAGCTTAACCAAGAGCCTTGTTTAGATCCCAGACATGATATTGTGTGATTCAGTGGAGTCTTATGTTTCAGTAGTGTCCTTTGTGCCATTATCCCAGAGGTAAATTATAATCAGTAAAGGTAAAATTTGCACTGACAACAGGGTGAAAAAAAGGCTAAATCAATCTTCTTTGCAGGCTGATTAAAATAATTTGTAAGATTGAATTTAAATGGCTTAGGTTTTAGAAGTACTTTTTCAAGTGTACGGTTGCATGCTGTCTGGATGTATGATACTAAAACCACTAGATGTGACTTAATACAGGATTTGCGGGAATGTACCAACATCCGTTGAATTCAAAGAATGAACAGGTTCATATGGAGAGAGCAGCTCTATTAAATAGGAGGGATCAAGTGAATTAAAGCTCAAAGGAAGAGTTTTCCTAGTGAACCTGTTGCTTACAGGCAGCGATATGAGAGCAGGTAAGGGCGGGAGGTGGGGGTTGCCTGCGGTTTTGGAGTGAGCAGCAGCAGTCCAAACCAATTTAAAAAGAAAAAAAAAACAGAACTAGGAAAGTCATTAAGTACTTTCAAATAATAGACAGAAATAGGGTGACTGTATATAGGATTTAGAGTTTACTGCAGACGCGGGACATTGGGAAACTTTATGTAACACAGTTGTATACTGCCAGCTTCTGTAAGGTTTTAATGAAAAATCTTTCCATAAAAAAAAAAAAAACCCTTTTCCAAGGGTTTTTTGATTAATGAGAGAACATTTTTTTCCTGGGATGTACTGAATCGGAAAGACTGCTGCCTTCCCAGCCTCCCAGTGTGTGTCTGGAGAAAGATGTTGAAACTTCCTGAAGAAGTTTCTAGTTTTGTAGGGTTTAGGGAGGGTATAGTAGCTAATTAGTTTTAAACGTTACCTGTACCTTTGGCTTTAAAAAGCTAAACCTGCTAACTTTCCGACTTGTCAAATCTTCTTTTTTTAAAAAAACAGTCCTTTTCCTTGGGGAGGGGATGACATCCCATTGACGATATAGGTATACAGAAATATGAAAACAACCATTGCTTGAGTTGAGAATTTTTCTCTGACATGCCTGAACACTGGAGTGTTATGAGGGCTTCTTCCTCCTCAATGTTTTGGGAATTATTACCCACAAACAAGTCTGGATCCTGCTTTGAGGGGCGATTTTCCCCTGGGCGACCCCCTCGGGACGTGGCGGCAGCCGCGGCCGAGCGCGGGGCCTGGGCAGGTGAGTGCTGGGCACGGGGCCTCGCGCCGGAGATGGAGAACGTGCCGTAACGGGTCAGGTTGGCACGCGTAGCTTCTCCAGCTTCAAATATGCAATTGGAGAAGAAGGGGAGGAATTTACAGAAAGAGTCGTGCTTTTTGATCAGTTTTCCTGTAGGCCCTAGAAATGCAAGGAAAATCATAGCCAGGTGTAGATCTCTTTCTCTTAACAAGCTTATTTTTAAGGCCAATTGTTTCTACTGACTCAGTTTATTCTGGTTGCGTGTTTATGGCCAACTATAAGTTACCTAATCCTTTTGTGAGGGATGAAAAATGTCAAATCTCTGAAGAAGAAAAAACATATCCTTAATCATCCGTAACATTTTTGTTGGTACGGTTAATTCTTTAGCCTACAGAAGATACTTTCTTTGTTATGAAGCAATTACAACCCTTCCATCTAAGCAAAGAAATGGCATTTCAGTATGCATTCCATTGTAACAAATAGGTTGCTCAAGAGAGAGCTCGAAAAGATTAAGAAAAATGGCAAACAATAATTTCTTGCACTTCGTAAGTTGTGTGGTGTTTGTTTGGTTTTTTTCTTCCAGTCATGCATTTTAGATGAGGGGTTCTTGAGGATACTGATTTCTGGTCCAAAATTACAAAATTATTTCACCCCTAATGATGGCTCTTTTTATTTGATCCAAAAGGTGGTGGTGGGGAATTCTAGCAGTACCACTTTACCTGTGGAAACAGAAATAATGTAGAATGTCAACACAGTACTTGAAAGTTATGCAGCTAATACTTTCTAAAAATGTTCTAAATGGTTGTAAGCAAGCAATTTATTAATGGCTGTAATTAAACAAGTGATTTAAAAGTAGAAGATCAGCTGAGCAAAAGGCTGAACAGAATTTTCTAGAGAGTTAAGGTAAAGAGAGACCTCGGAATGTCACCAAAATTGTGATGACCAGTTAGGTTTATGAGAGATGTTGGCATTATGGGAATACTGGAGTTGGTGAATACTGTGGTTGGCAGAAGAATCTTTGTAGGTGAGATCAACACCTAAGTGTGTTCCATTTTTGGGGAGGAGGGTAGAGGAGAAAAATAGAATCTTGAGCAAAGAGGAACGTGTTAAAGGATTAGTAAATCATGCTTTCTACCTGCTTTCTGACAGGTTTTGAAAACTACCCGGTGTCTTTTCCCAGTAACGAGGTGTGCGCTGGCCTGCGTTGAACTGGCGACCGGGAGTGGGAAGGTCAACAACGAAATAGTGTTTGAGTTTGTTTGCTGTCAACCAAGGAGAGATTTTGTATATTTGAATTACTGGTTCTAAAATACAGAAACAAATTGCCAAGACAAGCACTTCCCTTACATGAAAGTTAAGTGTGTGTAAATAGTAGCCTGTTTGCAAACTAAAACCACAGCAAACTTGCAGAAACATGCAAGTTAGGCATGCATCTTGCTTTTTTTTTTTAACAAGTGCTTTATCACTTGTCAGCAGCTATGCCTCAGAATGAAAGAAATGGCACAAAAATGTGATTGTTGAACTGTAAGTGAAATTTGATAAGCCTGGAAACCGGCAACTAATGAGAAACTACTGATAACAAATTGGAACACACTGTACAGAGAAGTAAGGGGGAAAAGAAAGAAGAGAAATTTGGCAAATTCAGGTTAACAAATATTGTTCTATGCTTGTATGGCAATTCGAGTGTACCATTAGCTCCCTGCCTACAACTGTTACCATTCTTCTTGTCAGAAGTTAGCTTAAGCATCTACGTACATAGCTATTTTTGCCTTTGTTCATCAGGCAAATACTCAAAAGGTTACAGAGAGTTCATGTGAAGGTGCATTTGGTTATGGAAAAGGGATCTTTGTTTTTATAGTGCCTCAAAACAATTGTGGGGCCTGGAGTAGAAGAAGGGTATGGAGCTGCTGGAGAGGGGCCGGAGGAGCCCCAGAAATGAGAAATCCAAACCCGAGGCTGGACCAGCTCTGCTGTGGGACAGGCCGGGAGAGCTGGGGGGTTCAGCGGGAGAGGGGAAGCGCTGGGGAGACCTGACTGCAGCCTTTCTGTGCTTAAAAGGGGCTGATAAGAAAGACGGGGGCAGGCTTTTTACCAGGGCTTGCAGTGTCAGGACAAGGAGAAATGGTTTTAAACTGAAAGAGGCTTGATTTAAATTAGATACAAGGAGGAAATTCCTCCCGGTGTGGGCGGTGAGGCCCTGGCCCAGGCCGCAGCTCGGTCCCCGTCCCACGGCGCTCAGGGCCGGCTGGGCGGGAAGGTGTCCCTGCCCGTGGCGGGGGAACCCAGACACTGTGAAAACATGCTGTTCATTGCTTCCAGTAATAGCATTTGAAAAGTAACAGTTTGGGTTTTTGACAGTGTAGGTGGATGTACACTTGGCGAGCTCAGGAAAAATACAAAAGCTTCCAGAACAGTCCATCCCCCAGACAACATGAGAGTTTTCTTCCTTCATACATGTGTAGCACCTACAGGTTTAATTATATCTTTACCTCAGTAGAATAACAGTTAAAATTGACTAAGAAACTGAAAATAATATGACTTTAAGTTTTATGTGCTTACACTAGTTATACGGAGTGTAAATAAAAGGCAGAAGAGAATTACGTCTCTTTCTACTTATTTTTGCAGCTATTTTTAGAAAATCATCTCATTAAAAAATTGAAATAAAAGTAGTATGTTGCTGATATGTCTGCAGAGATGGTCATTGTGTATATACATGCATATGCTTGCTTGTATGTGTTTGTTTAGATTTATTTATCAAGGAAAAAAAATAACCTGCTACATAAAACCATTATGCAAGTAAAATTAAAAATCACTGAAAGTTTCAAGGAAAGAATTAATAAACTACGTATTTCTCTGCGGAATACATAGTTTTATTACAATTTTCCTTTAAACTATTAGACTACATTTGATGCGTTGTATTTTATAATAGGGAGGCAGTTTTAATAAGCAAAACAAAAAAAAACCCCAATACTCACGCAACTTCTGTAAGAGTTACTCCAAATTGTTTTAATGCTGCTGCTGCAAAGCAGATTTAAGAACAGTTATTTGCTGTAAGGGTTAAGGAGCAGCTTTTGATTATGTATTGTCAATCCATGATTAGCATCTGTTAGGAGGAATAAGTGGTTTATTAAGCTTTACTGTACAGATGGCAACTGGAGAAGCTTAGATGCAAATTGAGTTTTAGGTAGTATCACTGTGGTGTTAAGACCAGCTGGTTTTATCTTTGCAATAATGGTGATCTGTTTGCACAAAGAAAGTGTTATTGTTGTTTACAGTTACTTCAGAAGTTTAGAAGTTCAGAAATCCTTCAAAGTACATATGATTAGATAAGAGTTTTCACTTTGTTTGCTTTGGCTTTCTTACAGGAAGAAGTGTTCTTAGCATTTACATACAAAGCTTTGTCTGCTTATGGGAAATGAGAAATATTTTTTTCTAATTAAATTTCAGAGTTGTAATATACAGTAGCTCTGTAATTTAGATGTTTACGTTAAAAGGACATTTCTAGTCAATTATTGAAAAGATAATTTTCCATATGTAAGTTGATACAACTTTCTTTTGCATCTCAGTCTTCAGGGACTTTTCTGCTGGTAGCTAATGTGAGTGTTCCTTTTTCAACTGGAAAGCTGCTTCTAGTAGGACTTCACCAGTTCACCCCAGGAAGGCTCCAAAAACTGTGGTCTGGGTAAGAGTTACAATTTCAAGGAGGGAGATGTACCGTATGCGGTGGTTTTTATGCTGCGACTAGAATTCATAATGCTACTATGAATCATTTGATATTTGGTAATATTCTTAAAGTCTTAAAAATCCTTAAGCAAAAATAAATTTGCTTTATTTAATTTCTTTTCGGATTTTGAGGTAGGTAGCAGATCCTGTGGCAATAAAGGGAAAATTGAAATATTGGAATCAAAAGAGTCAAAACTGAGAAGGCAATTGGCATCCTTGAATAAAAAAAAAAACCCAAACAATTAGAGTTTTTTAATTTTCAGCTTGACAACCGGAAGAGTTTATACGTGTGTTTTTGGGAGACTGATGTGAAAACGGAACAGACTTGTGCCAGGGAGCGGCAGCTGACCAGCATCTCCCTTCGACCGCGTGTGAAGGGCACCAGGCGCTGGCTTGTTTTTCATTTGTGGTTGTAGCTCTGCTCTTCTGTTGCTTGGAAGTCCATAAACCATTTACTAATTTATCTTAACAGTGGGTGAGTCAGAATAAAAGTTGTGGTTTCTTTTTTTTTTTTCCCCCAGAGATTTTTGCCTAGCAGGACAGGTGTGGGCAGTAGCAAAGAGGCCCTGGGGTTCGGTAGAGACAAAGCGGCAGGTGAGTCAGCCCAGGGCACGGGGTGTGTGAGGGGCAGGCCGGGCCTAGCCGGGGCGCTCCTGCTGCCCCACCGGCCCTGCCGAGACCACGTCCAGGGGGCTGTGTCCCCGGGAAGGGCAGTGCCGTGCTCTGGTGAGACGGACAGGCAACAGGAGCAGGGGATGCAATACGGATGTGTGAGAGAACTGGGACGGATCGGCCTCGGGAAGCTCAGAGGAGCCGATGGTTGTCTTGAGCTGCCTGAAGGGTGTTAGAAGAAAACTCAGATTCTGCTTGGGAGCGTGCCATGAAATGGAAGAGGCAAAAGACAAATTATGCGAAGGGAAAGTTTGATTAGATAAAAGGGAAAAAATTCTGAGAACGAAAGTTGTCAAACTTTATGAGCTCGCAACGTTCGCTTGCAGCCCAGAAACCCAGTTGTACCCTGGGCTGCGGCCCCAGCCCTGTGGGCAGCAGGTCAGGGAGGGGATTGTCCCCTCTGCCCCACTCTGCTGAGACCCCCCTGCAGTGCTGCTCCAGCTCTGGGTCCCCAGCACAGACACACATGGACCTGCTGGAGAGGGGCCAGAGGAGCCCCAGAAATGATCCGAGGCTGGAACAGCTCTGCTGTGGGACAGGCTGAGAGAGTTGGGGTGTTCAGCTGGAGAAGAGAAGCTCCGGGGAGACATTATTGTAGCCTTTCAATATATAAAGGGAGAATCATAAGATAGAGAGGCTTTTTACCAGGGCCTATAGTGACAGGACAAGGAGAAATGGCTTTAAACTGAAGGAAGGTAGTTTTAGATTGGACATAAGAAATTTTTTATGATGAGGGTGGTGAGATGCTGTAATAGGTTTGCCCAGAGAAGTTGTGGATGCCCCATCATTGGAAGTGGTCAAAGTCTGGTTGGATGGGGCTTTGAACAACCTAACCCAGTATAAGATGTCCCTGCCTATGGTGGGGGGTTGGACTAGATGATCTTTCAAGGTCCCTTCCAACCCAGTCTGTGCTTCTATGAAACACCGAAATGGGTGCCCAGAGAGCCTGCAAAAATCTACTTGTTTACTGGACAAGGCTCTGTGCAAGTTGATGTGACTTTGCAGTTAACTGTACTTTGAGTAGATGGGACCAGATGACCTCTCTAAGATCCTTCCAATCTCAACAACTTTTTGATTCTATCTTAACTAGAAAGTTCTTAATTATTTTCCTTTTATTCAGTTTTGTGTCTTTCCTCCTAGAGTTTTTACAGGAAGAAGGTAGAATTAGAAAGAGGCAGTAGTTCAAGGAGTTGTTGAGTCAAGTCGGTGCTTCATAGCAGGGAAAATGGGGTGGGAGGCAGCTGCCCTCGTGTAAGACTGAAGAGCTATTGGATGTCTAACAGCGACTGGTGCTTGTTTTTTCCAGTGCCCTTCCACATCCTCAGTGACATCTCTCTTAGGGCTGTGCTGTCTCCCAGACCTGGCCATGCTTGAATCCCTTAGCCTGGTTGCCTCATTAGCTCTGCTGCGTTGTAGTACATCCTCTCAGAGATACATTCCTTTGCTTTTCTGTTGGCCTGGTTTTCCCCAGATTGGGAACAATTGTCTTCAATTTGGATGCAACGTGGTGCCCTTCTTCAGAGGCACAAAATAGTGAACAATGAAGGTCTGTATTTGAGACCAGTATGTTTCATGCAGGTGCTCCCTTGCGTTCTATAGTTTGCCAACCCACTTTAACACCACTAAAACCTCAAAGTAATTAGCTATTAGTAGTGAGGAGATGGGTAGCAGTAGTTGAATTGCAGATGAAAGAAACAACTGAAATGTATCTTGTTAGCAGGTGGAAAATTGAACAAGTTTGGTGCGCTTTTCTTTTTTTTTTTTTTTCTTTAGGTGAGAGATGTGATATGAGAGTGTCAGGTGAATATGTGTAAGTCATAAAATAAACATGTTGGATATGTATCCGCGTATATCCGATCCTGCTCTTTCTAAGCCAAGCACAGAGGTAACGCCTGAACTAGTTAAACCTTATCCTGCAGTCTTCCTAAGCTGTGGTGTGGTTTAGCCAGGGGAATCGCAGAGGGAAATGTATTCTGGGGATGAAGTGACATTTTTTCCATATGGATTTAGAAAAATATTCTTGGCTTAAATTCTCTTTACTTTTGGGATATGAAAAGCAGCCTGAACAAAGTGAATAGTGGGCAGAGAGCATGTAGAAATAGAACAGATCAAATTTATCAAGTGTCTGATACTGTTACTGCTGTAACAGGAAAAAGTAAAGACACAGGCAGTGAGAAGAAGGGATGGGAGGTGAAGCTGAGATTGTAAAATATGTACTTTACGCATGTTATGAAGTAAATTTTCATAAAGGTGCTTGCAAGTTTTGACTAGTACTCAAATGTTTTGCTCCAAATACTTAACATATTGAGGGTTTGTATGGCAATAGTTGGACATTAGCTATGTGATCGTATATGTTTACATATTATGTATTTATACTACAAAATGTTTCTCCTGTGGTCCATTTTCACTGTAAAATCAAGCTACAAGTTTGCATGTTTAAAAATTCCTGTAGAGTACCAACATCTACCTGAATTTCAAGACACGAAGAGTTGCTATCAAGGAATACATTCATTAAGGTAATGTTGTGATGAGCCTCATGATGGACTATGTATTATCATAGTTGTTGGAGAACATGCGTATGCGTATACATGTATGTGTATGTATGAATATATGTATATTAAAAACTGCCTTTATTGATCTATGTATAATCTGTTTAATCTGAGGACCTAAGTCTTTAGGTATTTGCTGAGTAAGGCAAGATTCTCTTTGCTTTTTTTCGTAGCTCTAACCTGGAATTTTTCTTTTCCATCAGTTTGTATATACATCAAGAGATGTAGAGCTGAGTGTGGTTTTGTTGGTTTCAATGAAGCTGTGATAGTTTATTCTGTATGGTGATCTGTAATGAGTATCTTATTAGGCATGTTTTTATTTCGTGAAGAAAAAGTAAATTGAGATAGTGTTCGTGTACATTATGTGAATACAGATCTTGAAATTATCAGGTATTTTCAAAATGTTTTTACATGTTTTGTCAATATTTGATAGGTTTTCTTTTTAGATTTTTGTTTTAAAACCATGAAAAGGATGTAGATTCAGAGTTTTAGTATTCTTGCACGATTCAGAGGAAGCAAAGCAATGGCAGGTCAGAGCACAGCTGAAATGCATATCGGTTGGATAAAGCATCGGCTTTCGAGTTGTGGAGGGGCTGGATGTATCGTCTGTTTTAGCTGTTACAGAGGTGATGTCAAGGTGAACGCAGACTTGCAGAATGGTTGGAAATCATTGATATTCTGACTCTGAGGCTGTAAATGGCTCTGTGGCAGATGGAGTCTTTGTCAAGGAAGAAAAATGGCAGCTCTGGAACATCATAGATGTTTTTGCTCGGCAGCTCAGCACACAGGCTGTGACCTTCAGTGTTCGGGAGTTTCTCCTGTGCTCTAATAAATTGTCCTCTGCTTTTATTCCCTAAAAGTAGATAAATAGTAGTTGCCATAATTCAGTACAATTTTGAGTATTTCATTATGAAAAAGTGTAAGCATGCTTCACTGCCAGTTTTTTTACAAGTAAGCTTTGAAGCATGCTTGCAATTTGTGCGTGAAGTGCCAGAAACAGCTTTTAACTGAGCATTGTGTGGTACTGGAAACAAAGGTGTTTGTGTGCATAGATGTGACTCCTGGTACAGCACGGTACTGAAACTGGGGATGTGAGCTGTTGATCCTCTGGAATATAACTTTAAACCACAACAAAACATGCTAAACTGGACACTGTTAATCTTTAGATCATATTCATACTGTAGGCGTCTAGACTGACTGATTTATCCCAGTAAAATACAAATTTTTAGACTACATATTGAAGAAGCTATTTCTGGTTAGTTCAGAGAGGATAAGTATGGCTGATAGATTCAGTTTCATTTCTGAGTTCATGCTTTTCCTTTACTGATTAAAAATTCAGGTATGTTTTAGCACCTGGCACCATCTAATTCTCTGTACCCTTGATATGGTTTCGTCTGTGTTCTTCTATGAGGTTGAGTCCATATTTATAGAACGAAGGTTTGCTTTTATCTGTAGAATAACTGGTTTATGTATTCTCATTCCCAATGGTGAAATTTGTGCCAAGTTGTGTAATTTGTGAATTTTGTCCTGTACTTAAGATACATGCATTACTGCCTAGTGTGAAGTTATGTACCAGGGTCACATATTTCATGTGTACAGCAGATTTGGATCTCTTAGAGTCTTTCTCATTCAATTGTTTGAATTAAGACTATGTCCTTTAACAGTTCTCTATATCCGCTAGTTTGATCCCTAATAAATCCATTGATGTCAGTTGTTGTAGTATATGGCTTGAAGAGCCTATAACGTCTTGTAGAAGATGCTCAATTGGACAGTTGACCTATATTACAGGGTAATAAGTCATTGTTAAAAGTGCAAGCATTTCACAGCCATCACCTGACAGCCATACTCTTTAGGCTACTTGACAGTTGTTGGAATTATAGAAAGCAATCACTGTTCATCACAAAAGAAAATGACCCAGCACTCTCAGGGGTCAAGGTTGTTGCATTAGAGTCTCTTCCTCTCAAACCCCGGGGGCAGCGGAGTCTCTGCTTTTAAAGGTGAGCCCGCTCTAATTAACTCTGTGCTGTTGCAGTCACTTTGAGACGTAACGTGGATGGCTTTTTTGCAGAAGGACAAATGCTTTGTAATTGAAACAGAAGCATTTTTGATAAGACGTGACTGAAAATAGTCTTCATGCATCTTTTTATTAGGACATGGCAATGCACGCGTGAGAGTAAGAGCCCTTCATCTGGCCTGGCTGTTTGTATCGTGTAGCCCTGTATCTGTACAAGTGAGAGACACGAAGGAAAAGTCGGGCCGTGTGGTACATGCTTTCAGCTTTCAAAGCTCTCAATGACAGAAGTGCTTGATAACTTAAAAAGGAATGACTGGGGCATATATGAAGAGAGATTATGGGTGTTTTGATGCTTTTAATTACTTACCTAGTTGGTTACATCCAGTATCTCTATTTTCTTCCCGGGTTGTGTAGTGCCGATTGGATATGACTGGCTGCAGGGGTGATTAAGTCCATTTTCAGACATTTCATTAGTTTTCTCCTCTATTTTTTAGTGGTCTCTTGTGCCTCCTGTTTCTTTGGTGGTGTGATGGCCATTGTACCTATAGAATGACTGAACGACTTCCTCATGGCCTCAAGATAAAATGAGAAATAAACTACAAATTACTTTGATTTATTCCACGGGAGTTCTGTATGCAATTTTGTATACTAAAAGTAACTGACTAATTGGGGTTTGGCTTAATGGAATTAGGGTTTTGGAGTGTTAGGTGAAAAAGAAAAGAGAAGAGCAAACAAACCAACCGCACCGACAACAAAAAAAAACCCCGAACCCTACCAAACAAGCTAGCAAACATTTATTTTCTACTGTTTTATCGTAGTTTTTGGACTTGAGCTTTGGCGCTTATCAACAATAATGCTAACTTGATAGTGGCATCATAGTAACAATATCTTATTTGGATTATTTCAATTAAAAAACTCTGTAAAATGAAAACAGTGGAAAAATGTATTCAGCTGTATTATTAATTTTAATAGTTTTGGGGTGAATCCAAACCATGTTTTTGATACTCCTGGAGCTAGCTGTGTAAATAGGTTGCTTTTTATCTATGAAGTATAAGGCAGCATATATCCCACAAAACCAAAATATGGTGTTAGTATAATGAGAGAGAACCAATTTTTAATACTTTGGTAATGTTTAATTTTTATGGCCAGCTCTGAGTAGTAGAATAAATAATTCCATTCAGTATTTCTCTCTTTTTAAGTATTTTGCGTAACTGATACTGGCTTGTGCACAGGGGTACTGAACTGGCTGGGTTGTTTTACTTGGTTTCACGGTGATTTTGCATGTTCATGCAAAGCAATTGCACTTTTATTCATGTAATGGTTCTAAATTCTATTTCTGTTTAATCATTAGATAAATCTAGAGGAGATTTTCATAAATGTGTTGTTGTTGTATTAATTGGTGTGCAAATTTATCTGTGCAAGTATAGCTTGTTCCAAGTGACACCCAGTTTTTATCAGACATTCCTGCTGTTTTACTGAGAAGTAAAACTCCTTTGTCTCCTTAGCACCCATTGATTTTTTTTTTTCTTCAAGGCTACGCTAATAGTGCTGATAGAACCCATGCAATTAGAATCTACATTTAGCAATAAGTAGAGAAATAAATTTTGTAAAGTAAAAACTGTTGTACATACAGTGCTAACAAAATATTTTGCAGTATTGCTGTACTTGAGGCAGTGAAACCAGGAGGAGAAGATACTGAAAGGTCGAGGGAAAATGAGAGTAAGAACAAACGATGCAAAAAGAAAATGACACTGAGGTCTTGGTTTAATACATATGTATTCCAAGTTGATGGCTGATTTCATTAGCAAATCTCATTGTTATGCAATGTCTGTTCTTCTGCAGCAAAATGAATAGTGTATTCTCAGAGGGTCTGCATGTGTGTGCTTGTGTATATTATGGTGATACATAAAGAATATATAGTAATAATTGTTCTAAGCTTTGAAAACTTCTGAAAAATCTTTATATTTTCAAAATAATTTTATATTTCAATTTTCTAATAAAATGGTAAATTAATGGTTACTTTTATGGAAAATTGCTGTTTAACCCTCCTTCTCTGTGCATTTCTTTGCTGTGTTTGCTACCTGTATGATCTTTTCACCAAAACCTTCAGTTTGAGTAAAAAAACAGTTGATACTGAATTTACCATATCAAAAAAAAAAAAAATTTAAGAATGTTGGTTTCTGTAATGCTTTTTTAAATGGCTGATAGTAATGTATATAGAACATTGAAACAGACATCATCTCAAATCTTACCAAACTCAAATCACTCTTTATATTTTAACAGAATACACTGAAAAATATTGAGAAACTGTTTATTGTAAATTACATCAGCTTTATTATGAAATAATAATGTTTTGGTACACAGGACAAGGGGTTCCTTAAGATACTGGTGGGCTTTAGTTCCTTTTGTTTCCAAGCTGGTACTTACAAACACAGTGTTCAAAATTAGAAGGAACATACAAGAAGGCTTTGATGCAGAAAAACTAAAATGCACTGAAATTATTTAATTCAGGTATTTTTCTGTGTTCTTTCAGAATTTATTCCGTATATGAACTTCGTGGAGTCAAAATCTAGTGGCAAGTGTATGAAATGCTACTAAGTGAATGTTAATTTGGTATTTTGAATAGTTTTGTGATTAGTTGTAGGCAGTGAGCCAGCATGAAGAATGCTTGTGGGCACTGTAGCAATGCAAAGAACAAACTGCTGTTCTGGGTTTCCTTTGGGTGACTTCTCCATGCCTTGAAACAATTCTGTTCTTATTAGGGTTTTGTCAGAGATACCTTTAATAATAGTAGAATGTGGCTGGCTCTTTTGGAATGGGAGTTCAGTAGCAGCTACTGTGCTTGTTCCAGTTCTGAGATACTATTTTAAGCATCCAATTGATAGATGAAGTGTCCATGCGTTTGGTTAACAATTCTGTGAGGACCAGAGGGCCTTCAAAACGAAGGCGAATGATGAGCGGTGTGCCCAGGGTATGGGACCAGGTGTGGAGCAGGTGGTGTCTGTGTGGGGACAGGACCGTCCCTCTCTGTGCTGAGCTGTGACCAGCGTGTGGGTGCAGGTTACTCAGCCTCTGCTCATGGCTTTTCAAGATTGGGTGGTTTAGGGGTTTTTTTGGTGGCGAGAAACTAATTGAAAGGAGATAATCTGTGTCTTGCTGCACCTCAGTGTTCTCAGAAGCACACCCGGTTTGGACAGGCGGCGCTGGGCTGCGTTACGGGAGCCTGGGGCTGGTCCCTGTGCAGCAGCACACGGGAACAGGGACACCGGGGCTGTGAGTGGGGTCATCCCGTTCACCGGGACACGAACAGGACTTGTTTGGGGTGCCATCGTGTGAAGGGCCACTTCTAAAAGGTCACTTCTGTTAACTTTTTAACTTGAGTAAAAAGGTGATTTAGAACGTCTGGTGTCCCGCCCCAGAAAATGATTTCTGTAAGTAATGAACTGTCCCTGTGTCCCCCTCCTGGTCTGTCCATGCAGCCAGCATCAAAGGGCTCCAGGTGAAATTGCTGGAAGCTAAAGACAGACTAATGCTGCAGGTGAAACTTGGAGAAACAAATGTGCTGATTTAACACACTACAGGGGTGACTGCAGGAGTTAGTACTGGCTGGAACCATTGCTGCAGGTTCTATTCACAGGTGATGCTGGATTTTACATAGTGTTTATATTCATCAGTGTTTAGTGTTTTAAGCAAGTGTTTCTGCTGTGAAGTAATCTGCATTTCTTGAAGCAATTTTTATATTTGCATCAAGGTATGACGCAAAATATAGACCTCTGGCTTTGCTGGCATTCCCTAGAGGTTGCATAGAGATGATGTGTTCTTCTCAGATAAGCATAAGCAACATTCATAGCTTAACTGCTTTTTTATTTCTTTATCACAGGGTGAGCTATGAAATTTTAAATCAAAACTCTTTTTGGAACAGAGCTGCCTGAATGACACAGGTAGTTCCAGCCAGACTCAGATCTCTCTTTTGGGGTTGGTACTTGTTTTTTTTTTTTGATACATGGTTTAGATGATTCTTACACTCTATAGTGGTATGGATCTTTGTAAAATTTCATTGAGAGGAATCATAGCACACAAGGCTCTATAAGAAGCTGTCGATGGGTTTAAAAAAAAAAAATTGGGATTTTAAATTTTCTTTATGGCCATAGATTTGATTGCCCTGGGCAATGTTTGACATCTCAATAAAAGAACACTTCAGTATTTTACTCACTGTTACTGTATGTACTGTTTGTAAATGTTTTAACTTCATTGAATTTATTTTTCAATACCCATATATATAGCTAGACCTGTACCCAATACTCATATTTATACCATATTTATAGTTAGAACTTGCTGTATAGAAACCTTTAGATCATGATCGCCTAAATCTTGCTGTGAGAGCTTGTTTGCAGTGATACTATTACAAATAATTTAATATAAATACAACATACATTGCTTTTTAAAACTATTTCAAGACTAGTGTGAAGAGTTCTGCTGGTAACTCCTTGTCTTTGCAGAAGGATTTTCTGATTTGATGGTTTGGATTTTTCCTGTTTTCTTCAAAAACACAATGTATTGTTTGACGAGACTGCTTTTTTGTAAGATGAGTAACAATAAGAAACCGGATGAATGAAATGCTGAAGTTTTGATGTGTTTTTTCTTAAAGGAAGGAGTCGTGTCCAAGTGTCTGATTAGGAAACTGTGGCTGTGCTAATTCTGACAAGCACAGCTAGCAGAACCCTGACACTGGTGTGCTTTGGGTGCAGAGCCCCTCATGTCAATCCGTCGCCCCCGGCTGGGGTTGCGCTGCCAGAATGGCGCCCTGGTTGGCACCAGGCGTGGCCCAGGAGCAGGTTTGCTGCACACACAAGCTGCCAGAGTTCGTGAACTTTCTAGTAATGCTTTCCGGGGGTTTTGTTCTTCTAGTTTCCTTTATTCCTTTCTTGAGCTTAGGGTGAAAAATGGCTGCAGCGTATTTATAACGTTGTTAGAAGCTTATTTTTTGTTCTGTTCCTTGATGTGTTCCTTCAGTGATGTTACTTTGGTGCGTTCCCTGGGTTTTCTTGTTTTGTGCTGCTGAGCTTCCGAGAGAGGGAGAATTAACGGACTGATCCATTCCCCACCGCTGCATTTGCATAATTCCTGTAGTATGCAAATGATCTTTTATCTCATTCCATGCTGAAGTCCAAGCCTTTGTGCTGTTGTTTTAAGGCACTGTGGCAGTTTCACTTGCATCCACCTGCTGTGTAGTAGGTTGGCTGTGTCTACCCCTTGAAGAAATTCTGCCTTCTGTCAGTGGACCAAAGACTTTACTCTAGTTGCTTAGGAGCAGCAGGTTTTTCTTTCATTAGCCAAGGACTTTTTTGTGGGGAGTTGTTTGTTTGTTGGGAGGTGGTGGTGTGTTTTGATTAATTTTCATAGTAGCCTGGGGTCTCCTTCAGTTCTACTGTGAGAATCTGGTTTTTAAAATGGAGCTTGGTGAAATTAGTTTTTGGAAAAATTATAGGTAGGAAACAACTAGCTTTTCTGACTGGATCACTGCCATGTATCTAGTCCATATGTAATTAATCTTTTTTCAGGAGGAAAAATGTTAGGCAGTTTAAAAAAAAAAAAAAGGTGTCTTTTTTTTTTCTTTTAAAATTGTGTCCAATGAGTTAATTTTGTTCATTTTGGAATACATTTAGATTTCTTTAATTGTGCTTTTTTTGGAGATTGATGTTTAAATTCTGAACACAGCGATAAGCATTTTTTTTCTCAGTTTCATGTTTTTCCAGGGTCGATCCAGGTTATAATTTCCTAGCACTTTCTCATACCAAAACAACTTTTAGAGCAGTTTGTTCTGGTGTGTGTACATAAACATCATTTAAAAGACAATACAATAGTTTGGTGACTGTGTAACATTGTGAAAAAACTTCCTTTGTGGTTATTTGTGAGTTCCCTGCTGCCTCACTGGCTCAGGTAGTTACGGCAGGTGTGATTAGCAGTGCATGCCCAGCAGTCGATCCCCGGTCCCCGCGCGTTGGGATCCCCGCTGGTCGCTCCCCGCGCGCTGGGATCCCCGCTCCCCGGTCCCCGCGCGCTGGGATCCCCGCTCCCCGGTCCCCGCGCGCTGGGATCCCTGCTCCCCGGTCCCCGTGCGTTGGGATCCCCGCTCCCCGCGTGTTGGGATCCCCGCCGGCCGGTCCCCGCGCGTTGGGATCCCCGCTCCCCTGCCTGTTTCCCAGGAAGCCGGGCTGTCCCCGCAGGAAGCGCCGTTTGACCCTGGGCAGGATCTCATTACAATAATTGCTAATCTCTGAATAAGACAGCCATGTTTGGTGTGGAACACACAGGGAGGCTGTGCTGGGTTTGAGATGCTTCCTCCAGTACAGCTTTGTAAACGCTCGCTTGAATTTTGTTTTCGGGGTAGCTCTTGACAGCAGGCATCTGGTGACCTTTGGGCTCGGCAGAGCTGGGGCACGGTAGCACGTGTTCGTTCTTCTTCTTGCCTGAAGGAAAGAAAGAAGAAAACAACAGCGAAGCCCCGGCTGTTGTTTTGGAGTGCTGTCACTGCTCGGCAGCGACAGGATAATGGCTCCTTGTGATTAAGCCGCTCTGCACAGTAAGCTGCACTGTTCGCGTTCTGCGTGCCGGGCTCTGCTCCTCTGCTCCCTTCCCCCTCTGCCCCCTGTTAACAGTTTGGAATGTTTAGAGCTTGAAGAAAGAATGTAGAGAGTTGCAACTTGGAATTTTTCGATATTCTAAGACAGACAACTACTGCTTTTTTGTAATGCTTATGTGATAGTAGTGATAAGCAAATATCTGATTTGCATGAGATTTAAAAAAAATAAGTCTATTTAGGTGTTAGAGAACTAGTATTAACTTTATGAAAAATTCTGGTGAATACTCACTGGACAGATACAGTGGCATAAAATGCACGTGTTTCATTTCATAGCTTATCACTCGCAGAACTGTTTCATGTCCAACATGAACTTAAGTTTTCAAATTAAACAAAACAGCTGTTTTGTCAGCTTTTCTTACATGTACAGTAACTGTTTTACCGTTTCGATATTTATTGTAGTTGATGTGTTATTTTTAGTCCAGGTGATTTCTGGGCTCTTGCTGACAGCGCTGGGTGCTGTGACAGCTGTCGCTGGGTGCACAGCTCCGGTTCGTGTTGCTCCAGAGTGTCAGTGTTGGCAGATTTCATGCTGTGAAACGATGGCTGCAGTGTGTTTTGGGGCTCACTCTGCTCTGCTAAATGGGTGTGCAATGAGTTGTGGTTGTGGTGGTTTTTTTCTTTTTTTAAGGTTGGTCTTATCTTGTGCCAGTATAAATGTAATAGAATTTGCAATAGTGTTGTATGTACTGTGATAAACATTACTGAAGTTCTAGACCGGCTAATACGAATCCATGTTGATTATTTCAGGGAAGTTTAGAAAGGTGCGAAGTCAAATTTTGCCGTACCAATATAAACTTGTATTAAAATAATATTGTGCTCTTGGTACCAAAGACTTCTTGTCCTTTTTTTTGGGTAAGCTATTTAGAGTCTGAAAAAAAACCTGTTGTGAATTCCCTTACTATGGAAATAAAATTACTTACAGTTTCATTTAGTAACAGAAGGTATCCACTATGTTGACAGATACTTGAACCAAAAATGAAATCTGGAAAAAAGTTATGAGTCGGATAAAAGAAATCAGTATTTTCATAATAGACAGTTAAAAGAATAGATATTTTCAAATTTAATAGCCATTACTAAAGAACTCGTAAAGTAAACAGCATATACAAGGAATCTGCGGTTCTTCACACTATGGCAGAATAGGTGAGGAACACAGACAGTGTCCCCAGCATGGGGTGGCAGTCGGGGTTTGCGGATCCGTGAGCTGTTGATTGCGCTGGGCTGTTCAGAGCATGGGCACAGGGCTGGTTGGAGCGGAGCGGGGCAGGACCAGCGCTGTGGGGAAGGAAAGAAGAAGGATTCAGCCTACGTTAATTTGTTAAAGGACTCCTCTTTTCAAGTGGTGGTGGAGACCTGGTATTTGGAAACTGTTGATTTGCACTATTTTTTTCCCCCAAATACTTAGGCATGTATTGTGAGGATTACTGAGGAACGAGTGCCAGTCAGCGTGCTGGGTGAAACTGTGACCTCTTCACGCCAGAGCGTCAACTGCATAGTGGAGCTTTCATGGGAGCCTGAGGTTTCTCAAGCGTGCTGTGCTGCCTCCCTTACCAGCCCTGGGACACGGGGTATTTAATTTGAAACACCAGTGACCTGGAGTACTATTCTATACTAATCCCTCTTACAAAACGAGACTCTTTTTTTTTTTTTCTTTTTTTTTTTTTTTTTTTGAGAAAATACTGAATTGCTCCTCTCACAAGAGAAAACTTTATATAATTTCGTGTTCTAAATAAGTTACAATAATGCTTAATATTGATGGTGTCTACAAAATGTCCTTATTTGGGTGCCAGCAAAACAGGCATATCATCTCCCGGCAGGCTGGCACTCCGCACTGTCTAGCCGGCTTCTTGTATCCCTGCTCAGTTTTTTTCCTATGTCTTGCAATCCTGGCGTTTTAAAAATGTGTCCCTTACTATTTTTAGTCTTTTTGCATACTCCATGTCTATAGAGCCTCTTAAGCTCAGAGCTCAGTACCTCACAGCTGAGTTTCTTTGTTTAAAGCTTCAGTTCAGCTTGTGGCAGAACTGGGTTCCTGTAGAACAGGAGGGGCAGCCCTGGCGGTGCTGCTGGAGCTCCTGCTCTGCGGGCTGCCCTTCGGCTCACGGCAGCTTTGTGTCCTGGGGAGAGGGAGGCATGGGGCAGGTGGTGCTCAGGGGTGCAGGGGGGCGCAGGGTCCCCGAGATGCAGGGAGGCCCAGGGCTGCAGCGGAGAAGGGCAGGTGCTACCCCAGGCTGCAGCCACGGGCTGTCCCTGTGCAGTTTTGGTGGCCGCCCTCTGGAACTGAACGTGGTGTGGCAGGAGATGCGGCTGCTCAGGGTTCCCTCTCCCCCACCCCGCAAAAGAGCTGCAGTTTTAGCTGTTACTCAAACGTGACCATGATCTACCAGCTTGCCTTTGCAGGGTACCTTTAAATTCTGAAAGAATGGTTTATGGGAATACCGTGTATCATTGTTAATCTTTAAATGATAAGCAAGCTTTGCCAAGAAAACAACACCTGGTACAGCTAAAATGGACTTCTGTATTTTAACTGGTGTTTTGTAATAATGTAGGAAAACGTAATGTTTAGCATGTGGCTTTGTTAGAAGCCTGAAATCTAGATACGTATTCTGACATGTACATTTGTTTTTGTAGATGGAAATACGGATGGCTTGTTGTCGTCTTTCTCTGCAGTATGTGGAAACAGAAATGCAACCTGTCAGGTTTTTTTAATGTCTAACCACTTCCTTCAGGTTTGTAAATAACACTGAGATGTCAGTTTTGCATCTGTTTGGTTTTGTGGATGAAGTCAGCAGGGATAGTCTGACATGGTAAGGTCTGCCATGGCTTCTGTTCAGGCTTGAGTTTATTTCTTTGTATCTTAAGAACCCAAATATTATTTCTGCTAGTTACTCTGTTTAGGTAAACTTCAGTGGACTTTTTTGTTTTGCTTTAGTTGGTTTTGTTTTGCTTAATTTTTTTTTTTAAAGATCATAATGCCTTAAAACTGTAATAAACAATGAACAAATAACCTAAGAAAGATATTTTGCAAGTAAGGGCGGATGCCAGTGGTGGAGCTGCCTTAAATTGATGGCTAGCATAGCACAGAATCCTTCCTTCTAGAACTGGGTCTGGTTTTCCAAAGAACTGCGTGAGTGGAACAACGTGAAGACGTGGAGACCATTTCGCTGTGTCTCAGCCTTGCTGGCTCAGATGTTAGTGGGAACCATTGCATTGCTGTTCGTGACACCACAAGGTGCTTTAGGAGTTCAAAACTGAGGAATTAGCATTCCTCAATGATAAGTTTTTAGTCAAGGTGCCAAAATTTTCAGGCTTTCCTCACCAAAGGGAAAAAATATTTATCTCTGAGGAAAAAGCAGCATGTAGAGGGACAATAAACTTTTTTGTTAGGCATCTATTTAGGTGCGTACTTATTGGAGACGAAGGCGCTTTCAGGACATTAGTGTCACAGGCACTTTGGTGAAATGACTGTATGTACACTGTGGAACCTTTTCTGTTTTCAGTTGTCCTCTGTACGCAGATGATTGTCACAGCACCTGTAATTCAGTCTGCGGACGCCTGTACCTCCAAGTGATTCTAGACGGTGTGTCTGCAGTGAGGAGCTGGGAAAGCCAAACCCAGTTCTTCATATACATAGAGCTTTCTAGCACCCAAGTGGTCCAGAGATGTCAGGCAGATTAGAAAAGGAGGTAGTGTCAGAAATTGGCTGGATCACCGTGACTTTAAAATAGCATTAGTTCAGTAAAAGATATATATCTTAATCTAGTGTACAACCCTGTTAAACAGGTTTGCTTCACTGGGGAAAAAGTTTTTGGTGCTTTTACCATTCAAGCAACGGAGCTGTTTTTTCACAGCTGGCCTGCGTATCCGACGGAAAGTGAACAGCTCAGGAGCCCCTGGTGTTAATGGAACAAGAGGAGGCGTTTACCGCAGGGCAGTGTTCTTCTCTTTGCTCTTTATTCTTACTGGACTGTGATTTTATTGGATACTTGAAGTTGGAGCGAAAACAGTGACAGAGGAGTTCGGTTAGCTGTTTACACATTAAAGTACAAAAAGATCAATTAATGTGGTTCTTAGCAGCAAGTCCCAAGTGGTCAGTGATGCGAGGCCCAGGAACTCCTCTGGAGCTGCCAGTGTAGGAGATCTGTCTGCTGCTGCGGTGATGGTGAGAACGCTCCCGGTTTTGATGGATTGATCTGCCACAGGGGTTTGCAGGCGCTCCTTTCCTCTGCCTTCCTGTTAAAGTCCACTCAAGCAATTCTGAGTCAGTGGTATTATTTCAGCACTCAGGTTTTACACTTCTCAAGCAGGTCTTTGAAGTAGCATCGGAAGAGACTGAGCTGTTCCACTTCCCCGGTCATCCCTGTGCCTTAATTTCTAAAATGACACTACTCTTCATTGTCCCTTCTTGGTAGGTGAGGAAAAAGGAAATAATATACTTTCATGAGTTCTAAATGCATTTCTTCACCTCTGTGAAGTATCTAGGTATTTCATGCATAGTTGAATCAAAAGATTAGCTTGATGTCAGCAAGTAAAAAATTCAGATGCATAATAACTGGTAAGCAAAACAAAAATAAAATTGAGTGTATCACTGGATAATTATATGCAGGAAATACTTGTTTCAAATATAACAATGTTTTAGGTATCAGCAGGGAAGATAACCAAGTGATTCTCAGGAAAAGAACCTGAAAAAGTCCAGTTGCTTAGCTTGTAGAGGTGAACAGGAGAACGGGATACAAGTAACTGCAAAAGCAAGTGATGTTGCTTACTCTCCATCACGGAATGCTGGACTGGTTAGTGGCCAGATAAGGTATTATCTGTTGGACTTCACATTGCAGTGAAGTTCAGCAAGGCCAAGTGCATGGTCCTGCACGTGTCGGGGCAATCCTGAGCACAAATACAGGCTGGGTGGAGAATGGACCGAGAGCAGCCCTGAGGAGAACGACCCTGAGGGGGTGTTAGCTGATGAGAAGCTCCAGGTGATCCCCAGCATGCGGGCAGCAGGTCAGGGAGGGCATTCTGCCCCACTCTGCTGAGACCCCCGGAGCACATGTGCACATCAGACACGGACCTGCTGGCGCAGAGGGGCCACGGGGGTGATGAGAGGGAGGACAGGAGGTCCTACAGCAGCCTTCCAGTGCCTAAAGGGGACCTGCAGGAAAGCTGGAGAGGGGCTTTTTACAAGGGCATGTTGTGACAGGACAAGGGGTAATGGCTTTGAACTGAAAGAGGCTTGATTTAAATTAGATACAAGGAGGAAATTCCTCCCGGTGTGGGCGGTGAGGCCCTGGCCCAGGCCGCAGCTCGGTCCCCGTCCCACGGCGCTCAGGGCCGGCTGGGCGGGAAGGTGTCCCTGCCCGTGGCGGGGGAACCCAGACACTCTGTGGTTCTGTGGTTACTGGCTGCTCCTGCTTCTCCGAATAATATTTGGAAACTGGGGATGTGATGTTCATAGTACTGGGAGCCCTAGCACACAGTTCGGTCTGTTAGGCTGTAGAGCAAAATATAATTCTTTTGAGTCCTCAACGACAAATTATGCTACGATGTCAAGGAATGCATTGTAACGGCCCCCGCTCTCTTCCCCATATGAGTTACTTTCTTGATATTACCTATAGGAAGCCTACTTACACGTATAATTTTTTATATGTACATGCGCATAGATTTGCCTTTATTTATTTTATCAGTCCAGACTCTTAGTGTTGATATTCTGTGTGTGAAATGTTTGTTTTAAGTAGACTTGCATCATGTCAACACGAAGTGACTCCTGTGGTGCTGTGTTGCCTGATGGGTGCTGGTGTTGCCATTCGCGCTTTGTGGTACACACTGGACAGATCGCATTTCTTGCTCAGCGTTACGCAGCTTTCAGGAATATATTCTGGAGTTTATCCAGAAGCGAGTATCATGGAGAATTGTAATTTAAACCAGACCTGTGTGCCCTCCACCGTCCATGGAATGAATGTAAAGCCCTCAGTCATTCATAAGTATTCTTTACCACAGTCAGGAAGATCGTGAAATGTGTGAATGCAGAAGTATTTGAAATGAGGTTTATTTCTAACTAAAAATAACAAAATTATGGAGACAATAAGATTTTCGAGTTGCAGCTTAATTTGCATGTATCATTTAACAACGAATTTATCTTGTCAGATGGAGTCAAAACATATGCATTTTTCAAAATATCGTATTTTATTCTCGGTCTATTTAAAATGGCCATTGCATGTTACCAAATACTAGGATGGTAACTGGTTCCCCGATCTGCTTCTGTATTTGCCAGGTCAGTCCTGACTCAGTTATGCCAAACTTAAGACTTGGATCTGCTTTCAGGTGGCTTTTAGTAATTCCCTGTATGTGGGCAAAGGCTGTTAAAGCAAACATTTATGGAACTGTGATGTGATAAATTTGTGTTTTTATGAATATTTTCACTGCTATAGATTCTGATGCAATGAACAGTGAGTTGTTACACCGCTGGTTGAACCTGGCCTGGCATTAGAAAGGGAGGACTATAAAGGGTTTGGGGTATAATGCAGGAATGTGCCCTGTGCCTCGCACAGTGTTACTGACAGTAATGGGTTGTTGTGGATGGAAGTGTCCTTGTAGTTGGTCTGATACTTGTGAAACACAGGCCAATCTTGCTATTGATTTACTAAAATAAGTTTTATTGTGGTGGTTGATTTACTAAAAAAAGTTCTATTATGGTGGCTTTTTTCCCTAGCAAGTTCTAGGTAATGTGCTTAATGTAAATTATTGAAAGTGACATAATTACAGTGAAGTTCTGCAGAACTTGGAATGCTTAGTACTTAACCTGGCCTTTAAGATTTGTATGTACAGCATTTGAGCCATGTAGAGTGACTCTCGTTGATTATATTGACACTTGTATTTGAGTTTTAAAACCTCAGGTGTGTAAACCATTGTAGCCGCAGAGGGTGCGTGTGGGAAGGGCTGTGGCGCCGGAGCAGGAGCGTCACGGGAGCCGGCTGTGCCCACAGCTCGTCTGCCGTGAGCTGCCCCGGTCCCGGGCTGTTGCGGCCAGGGCGCCTGTCCCGTGCAGCTCTTGGCACGTCGCTGCTCTCACCGCCGCTCCCCTGGTTCTGCAGCCTTTGTGACGGGCGGTGCGGAACCCGGGCCGGAGTCACCCCAGCGCCCGCCCGGTGTCACCTCCCGTGCCAACCCAGCGTGTCTGCCCCGCCGCGGGAGTGGAGCTGGGTGGTGAACTTTACTTCATGAAATGGAAGTGCGTTCAGACTGTGGTGAGCTCTGCTGCGCTGGGCTGTTCTGAGCCGCCGGGCTGCTCCCCTTCCAGCGCTGGCGTCCTCAGCGCCGGAGCGCTCGCTTCGGCTCGAGACGCTCGCGGGCAGCAGCATGAATCGATATGATTAAATACTTTGTGCGAGGCAAGAGGACACCAAATGTTGTAGGACCCTTTTGCAGTTGGCTGTCAAAGGCCTTACAAATTTCACTTGGTCATTGAAGAAGACTGAAGTATTTTTGTACTTCATCACTTTCCACTTATTTTCCCTGTGTTAGGGGTAGTAATTGAAATAATGCAGCAATACTTGGGAGTGTAGAGGTTACGCTGGAAGCTGGAGGTGAGTAAGTCTGCTGGTTAGAGTTTTTCAAGACCCACTTTATCTAGTGTTTATGCATCTCAACTAACGTTGACAGGATGCTATTACATACTACCATCTCTTGAGGGGAGTTATTTGTTAATACCTGTTTAAGAATTTTTTTTTTGTTAGTATACATTTCATCAAAGTTTTTGAGCGTGGAATTGGTAGGTAATTTAGTTTAAAGAAATTTCATGTTGTTAAATGTGAAAATGACTTGATTGTTGTTTCCTTTAGTAAACCTTTACCTCTTTTTAGTGTCCTTATTAAACATTAGTAATTTTTTTTTTCAGAAAAGGCATAATTTTCCTTGTGTAAAGCTGCCCATACCTCCCTCTTTGTTCCTTTTTAAAGGGAGATTACTTTCTTTTTTCATTGGATTCGGTTGCATTCATGATTATTATTCGCTATGTAAAATTCTGGGAAGATCACTGGCGTTTTGAGCAAAGCATTGAGAGGAACTGACACGAGTTACTACAGCTAGATAATTTAAAAAGTCTTTTTGTTTCCTAGTTTTAGTTATTCAGTTTAAAAATATGAGAATTTAAAAACCAGTCATAAAAGTTCATAAGTATTGACTGGCAAAATACACTGAAATGGAACAAATGCCTAATTTATACTTGAGGTTAAAAAGAATATGGATCTGCTGTAACTGGTATGGACTTTTTAGTCACAGAACACATTAGGTCTACAGCGTAATAATGATTGCTGATCCTGACTAATGACTGTTTTGGGATTACCTCTTTTGAAGTCAGCCATCTGCTGTGGTTAGAGTAATAAACTACCTCCACGTCACTAAGGGTTGGCTTAGTTTGAAAGCAAAAGTATGTGTATCTTTAGGAAAAGAATGTAATTTCTTCAGTTCAGAATCCTTTAGGAATAGTGATATTGCAGTTTTCTATTAATCACTTTAAACAAGCCGAATTAAAGGTTGAAAAAGGGCCCCCCCTCGATGCCTCCCCCCCCCGCCCCGATCTTATCTGATACTGTATTACCAGTCCAAACATACAGCTTTTGGTGGTTAAAAGCTTGCAAGCACAGATACATTTATTTCTGTATTAAAAAGTATTGAATTACCAAGGATATGACACAAATTGGGATTGCTTATAGTTGGTTATTAACTGTGCTTATTTGTGAAACACATTAAATGGAAGACTTATTTTAATGCTGTATTATGACACACAACATGGCAGCAATTTTTTTAGAAATTGGAGAGTTCTGGATGTTTTTGTCAGGAAACGTACATAAAATACATTTCAATCCTGAGTGCTGAATGCAGTGCATTAAAGCTTAGAAACCCTTTCCCTTTTATGAATGATTACTGTAATAATACCATTATGATGTGCTTTTCGTTTCCCTTATGCCATGTGTATATACAGTAAAATCACCATGGCCATATACAACAACGAATACTAAAATACAACAAAACCATAGGTCTTTGTACAAGGACTGCCTGTTGGCCTCTCCTAAGTTTAGTCATTCATAGTGTCTAGAAAATGTACTTTGTTATATTCATTTATGTCTATTTATTGGTCTCTACATTTATACTAAAGATAGCAGGTTTTTTGTAGTGTGAAATAATGCATGTTTGCAAACACTACAGACTTAAATCCACAGATACAGACTCAAATCATAATCCCTTGTGAAAGGGATTTCTATTAACTATTATCCTTAGGAATAATTATAACATTTAATGGACGCAATTTGACATTTAAAGTCTACAGCACATACAGTGTTTTTCAGTCATCTGCTTCCACTGAGTAGCAGTTTAGCGGAGTTATAAATGTATCACTAAAATCAATGAGGTATTCTTTAACTGTGGATAGAAAATGTTCGATTGGAGAAAAGTATGTATTTAGCAGTCCTGAATTAAAAATTTAAAATGTTTAATAGTATTTTGCTTTGGTAAATTATCTGAAGGAAATAGTTTTCATGGTTTTTACTGTTATTCCGGAAGTTCATAGCCCTCATATTTATACAATCTCGTCATAATTGCTGGGTCTTTCCCTAAAGGAAGAGACGGGATGTGGAGTTCCCGGCACGACGACAGGGTCTGTGAAGCTGGGATGCGTCAGGTCCTGCAGCCGCTGGTATCTCCCTTGCTGCCTCAGACAGACATTTCTCTTCTCTCTCGCAGATATGGAGTCTGCAGAGCGGTTAACGTCATCATCGGTCTCCTCTGCTGCAGCTGCTGCAACTCCAGCCTCTTCTGCCCCGTCTGTGGCTTCAGCTGTGCCGAAAGGCGGGCTGTCCTCCGGGGCCGCGTCACTGAGCGCTGCCATCAACACCTGTGGTAAGAATGGCTCAATTATGTATCGCAGTGTGATCTTAGTGTTTGTCAACATTTGTAATTATTGTCACATATATGGCAATCCAGTGCTTCCAGAGCAAACGTGGTGCTTGCAGCAGGGTGAGCAAGCGTGTGTTCTCCAGACCGAACAACGCTTCTGCCCCGATACTGTAGAGCAGTTGATTCTCAGTGCCCCATTACGGCCGGCATTTGTTCATCTGCAGCTTTCTTGGGATGAGAAATAGAAACCAGAATGTCTGCATACCTAGAATTAGGTCTCAGCTATTTATTTTAATTACTCTGAAATCAGTCAGAAGAGTTCTCAGCTAAGACAGATCCAAAACAAATAACAATGTGTTTTATATTTCAGTACCCCACTACAAATTCAACCCCAAAAGATTTCTGTGTCTGTGTTAATTAGCCTGTGCCGCTTTAAATGGTTCTCTGTGGTGGTTCCCAGAATGTAGTCGGAGTTCATTACAAATGGCTATGAATGTACAGTCCCAAACAGAGGATTTGTGTGACTCACTTAGCTCTGCTCGCTGTCTTTACTTTGTAGATACTACAGCAAGTAATTTTGTGTCTCCTGTAACATTGTGTGTATGTATAGGATATATATTTGGTCTATCAAAATACAGTAAGACTAAAGCAGATGAGTAATGTAGTAAAGATAATGAACTGTCAGATTCTTTCTTCATTAGAAAATCCAGGTAGTCCTTTTCTTAAATAGGTTTTAGGATTTTATTCTCAACTTTTATTAAAAAAAAAAAAAAGGCAAAAAAGCAGTTTCACTTCTATCTGGTAGCTAATAGTTATAAAGACTGATCATAATTCCCAGTATTCCGGGTTGTTTCCGTTTAGTTTTTTTTAGTGGTCACATCCTTTGCCTGGCTGCATCTGATCTTTATATATAGATGTATAATATATATATTTTCTCAAGGACACTTTGTATTCCTAGAAACAAGCTGGAATGTGGTTTGCTATCAGTACTGTCCCATCAGTTTTATTTGTGGGTATATCCATTTCTGGACCTGACATAGCACACTATGGTTGCTGTCGCACCCGCTCTGAAAGGCGTTCGCTGTCCTAGAGAAACACCACACGAGTGTTTCTCCTGTCAAACAGCCAAACACTGTGTTCCCGTGAATGGGAATGTCTGAATTCACAAGTTATTCTGTACTCAAGATAAACTAGTGTCCTAGCCTATTTCTAAACGGAGATGTTATTCACTTCTGTGATATTAAAAAAAAAACCAAACAAACAATGTCTGACTATCTCAATCTGATAATTAAATTATCTTCACATTTAAAAATGCATTTCTCTCGCATCTAGTAAAATGATCAAGAATGAACAATTGCCCTTGCTAAGAGAAGGTAAAGGCATCTTAATCTGTGCATTAAATTTGAGAGGTTCCTTTTGTTCCAATTCATCTATTCATTTTCTGTGCAGTAATCAATAGTCTATTAAGTTGTCTCCACCATAAACCTGATTGCATACCCTGGCAGGTCCCCGTGATGCATGATGAGGTAGGACTGGGAGGCTTTATGCTTTGCCAGGGAGGTTACACTACAAATAAATTATTTTGGCATATTCCCAGGTCAAATAGACAAAGCACCTGTGTGAAACCATTATGAAATACATCACATACCATTAGTTTAATTGGTTAGTACAGCACTAGTTTCTGAATAATTGAAGCATTCCAATCAAGTAAACAGATACATTACTTGCTTCTTATTCACCAATTGCTAAAAATAAGAAGACACATTGGAAAAGCAAATCAAATCTGGAAAGAGGTTTAAATTCATCCTCATGAGGATCTTAGCAACTTTGGAAGAATATAAATCAACGGCCTTTTCTCACATGAGTAAATGATACAATAATTCAGTGTTTTGTCTTTATGAGGGGCAATATACCAGCATGTGAAACTGTTCAAAGCTGAACAAGTGATTCTTATTGGTTTAGTATTATCAGACTTGAAGGTTCTTTATTTTTAATTTTCCAAAAAAGGAAGTTCATTAACTTTCTATAAAATGATTTTTAAAAAAAAGTATTTTTTTCCAAACCAGAAGCTGCTTCTGTGACATAAAATATGTTCAGTCTTTCTTGAGTCAACTATCTCTACTCAAGTGAGACCCAGAAGAATTTTAAAATTGCGGACATAAATGCACAAAGTCACAGGATTGTTTTAATTTGAAAAGTCTGTAATTTTCCACTTGATTTTCTGATTTATAGTAACAAGATTGAGATGGAAGATTTTCTTTTTTTTCTTAACACCAGCTATTTTTTGGTATCTTGGTCTTTATAGAAGAATGACAATGTAGCTCCTTAAATAAATGTTGAGAAAGATCAGATTTAGTGCCTAAAATGTAAAACTGCATAAACACATTTCTTCTATGGTGTTTTTTATAGTCCTGGGTTTTGTACAAATTTTTGTCTGAGGCTTCTAGGTATTTATTGACTTCTGGAGAGTCTAAGGGATCTGAATGCCAGGTGTCAATAGCAAAATTGAAATGGATGTGTAAAACCAGAGTATTTGGTGTCTTTTAGCAATTAGAATCTTTCATTTATAACATTTTAAAATCACTGTGATGTACGTTCTTAGAATTTCAGTGTCTATTGACACTGGCAGGTTAAAATTAGTTTATTAGCATTGTTCACACTACAGTTATGTATTCATTAAGGGTCTTACTGTGTGTAACATCCATGTACTTAACGTAGCTGTTTCTTACTTTCCTTACCTTCTCAATGTGTGTTATAGCAATATGAAATAACCGTCTTATAATGCATTAGACTAAATCCTGCTCAACTATATGGTTTAATTCTTTCAATCACAGTAGTAATGAACATGTATAAAATAGCACAAGTTCTATACTTACGGCACAGTTCTTGTAATATACAAGCTTTATATTTTTATTTTAAGAAATGAAGCATGCCAGTGGGCCGAACCACAGGTCTTGCTCTTCCTCAGCTGGTCACAGGGACATTGTGCAAACTATTTGTCCTGAATAGATGCCACAACTTAATCTATGTTTCAGGGTTCAGAAAGAATCATAATTGCACTTAAGCCCTAAAGAAATAATTTTCAAGAGAAGGAAAAGGTCGATAATGGGAGTCAGAAGAGACTTTCTTACCCCCTAGTCTGCCCTGTAGCTTGTGTGGATTGTGCCTTCCGGAGTGTTTCCAGAGTTCAGTGTTACCCAATGAAGTTTGTGCCATAAGACAGGAAAGCATACCCGCAGATCTGGTACTACGGGCATAAACAAGGCCAAAAAAAGGCCCTGCGTTTCTCGACTTGTTTACATGAGTGAGGCACGCCAAGGCAGTGCCGTTCTGCCCCCCGCTCAGCCGTGGGGCTGAGGGCCGCGCAGGCGGGCCCGGTGCCCGGCGCCGGCAGCCGCTTGCTGTCGGGTTTGTGTAGACCCAGCCTGTGTTTCTAGCCCTTGGCGCAATGGCGTTAATGTGTCGTGTTTCTGATTCTTCTCCTTCTGGTAACGTGATGGAATTTGTGTTTTGATTGGTGATGGGTGGGAAGAGTTACTTTGAAGAGAACAGATTTTTCTTTCCTCACAAAGTATTACTGCATTTTTTTTTTCAGACGCACACATTTTCTCTCTCTCACACATAGGATCTTTGTTCAAAAGTTTCTTTCCCTTTAGATGGATTTGGAAGTTTCTTCTTTAATTACGCTTTGTGGTTTTTTTTCAGTTGTTGACTAAGAAATGTGTTACAAAATGTTGTAGCTACAGCAATAGCTGTTACAAAAGAAGACCCCGATGCTCTAAAGGAGTTCTGTGCAAACCTGCGCGCTGTTTCTGGGCTCCTGCTGAAGCACGGAAACAAGAGCAGTACACTGGATATTGGCTGTTTAGGCTTAGCTGTGCCTTATTAAAAAATATAGTCAGTTTGGTCTTGCAGAATTTCAAGAATCTGCAGAAAAGAATTACGTAAGGGTTGCATAAATATTCTAAATAGTTGCTACTATAGTAAAGAACTTCAAAAATTGAAAGTTGTAGAGACCGTATCAACTCCTTTGAAGTTTATTTTCCTGGAAAACAAAAATCAATAACCATTTAATATGAAAGTTTGAAACAGCAACAAAATTAAAAGGTGCATTATGATGTTTTTAAAATAAGAAATCTTTATTCCTTGCTCAACATCTTGAATTTATGTAACAAAGCAGCACAGACCAGCCCTGCTTCTGATTGTGAAACAACCATTATAATAGAGATTTACAGAAAAAAAAATAGAGCTGCTTTTTTCTGATCCACTGTCAAACTCCAGGTGGAAATGCCTTAGAGTGGGTGTGGAGCCACAGTAGAGTAGCTGGAGAGTCCTGTATGAAATAGGGCATTTCATGGGAGCTGCCACAGAGGGATCTTGTGGAAGAGGCCTTGGAATATCCCAAGCCGGAGACGGCAGAGGTGACTAAAGCTGTTGGGTTTTTATAGTTCTGGTGTAGGAAGACTGAGGTAGTAATGGGTGTTCATAGTGACCTGTGAGTACTGATACTGGTTAAAAGACCAACAGTTTCATTTTGCGGTGATCACTGTCACATAGCTTTCCATTAAGTATTTGTTTTAAGAATGCGTTTAAATGAAGCTGCATTGAAATCTTTACCAGAATGGCTTTAATGACGTAAGACCAGAGTTGCTGTGGGAAATTCATGTCATTTAAAGTTCCAAAGTGTTGTGTTTTCTTCTTACTCCCAGATTTAGTAAATCTGCTCTAGATGATGCACAGCAACATGTTTACAGGAGTATTTAAATATATTGTTAGAGCAACTGAAGTTTGTTGTTATTTCCTTTCGGTGCAGAATGGTGGCGAGCAGCGGACACGCACTCTCGTCCTGGGGCAGCTTTTTTCCCGCCGCTCTTGGGAATTCCACCACTGTTTGCACCTCCTGCACAGAATCACGATTCTGCCTCATTCCACTCCAGAGCCACAGGAAAAAATAGTCGGAGCAGTACAGAGAAAGGTAATGGTTAAAGTTGTATAGGGAATAATCGTATCGAACTTCTGCACATGCGTATAGATGTGAATTTGAGCTTTACCTTTCATTGTTCTTCCCGTTCCTAAACAGTTCTTTAAAAATGGATTCTGTTAGCTAAGCATGAGGCATGAAAGTATGGACTTTCAACAGCAAAACACTCTTTCTACCAAGGTTTTCTTTTAAAGTTTGTGGTTTGATTTAGGAGGCCTTGTACTTCCATAGTGACTACCGTTCCTCTGCATATAAGAAGCAGGCATCAGGTAGCTGTTTTTTGGGGGGCATGAACGGAAGGATGGCTACGGCTGCAGGATCTCAATGAAAATAGTTCAGTGACGTTAGAACATTTTCTTACATTTCAAACCAGTATTTTATGTAGTGGTATTGCACACGTTTTGAAGATGTAGGAGACGTTTGATGTTTGATAGTAGGATTGTTCAGCGGAGAGGAGGCTGCGGGGTGACCTTGTTGCCGTCCCTGCTGAGGGGCCGATGGCTCCGCGCTGGTGTCCGGTGGTAGGACGCAAGGGCCCGGCATGGAGCTGCAACAGGGTGGGTGCTGCAGCACTGGGTGTTGGGAGAGTGTCGCTCACTGAGAGGGTGAGCGACTCCTCAGGACGTGGTCCCCGAGCCGGCTGTGCTCAGGAACCGTGCTCTTAGGTCTGTGGTTTAACTTCTGAGTTGTCCTGTGTGGACCCAGGAGTTGGGCTTGGTGATGTCGGTGGATCCCTTCCAACTCAGGATCTTCTGTTCTGTGATTCTATGATGTATGAGCAAAGCTCTTTTAAATAGTTTTGGTAGGTTTTAGGACCTGATATGTGTTTCAGAATAGACCTGGGATTGCAGAGCAGCAAGTCTGTGTGAATAGGGGTAATTTTCTTGGAAAACAACACTCTTCTTGACAGATTAGTAAGCAAGCTTGAAAGCAGATGTTAACTTCAAATAGCATTCCCACAATTCTCCTCCACCTCTTGTTAAACATTGCAAATCTCATACAATATCTTGGGCTTCATGGCTTTTCTTTGGAGCTGATTGATACTTCAAAATTGGAAACAAATTATTCTGTGAGATATTTACTGGAATGTATACTTTTTTGTATCATCTTACTTCGAAATCTTATTTTTCTGCCTCTGACTAAACTCAAGGATAGTTTGGACTTAAAAGTGGATGAATTCAGATTTTTTTTTGGTCTCCTTACAGCGTTAAATGTGTTTGTCCTCTGCCCTGCATGTTTTAATTAAAATAGCTCCATGAGCAAATCGAAGTGACTCTTGGATGGCATATTTTTAGTATATGTTGGGAGCAACCTGCGAGTAATCTAGTATCTTGTTACGTGTTTATGGAAGCTAGTGTGACTGGAACATCTCATAGTATCTGCGGCTTCAGATTTTTTCAAGTGTCAATTTGTAATCTGTCACCCTAAGGTATAAATGGATCACTGAATGGGAACAGCACCACTGCAGTGTCTGCTGTCGGCACATCTGTACTGTCCACCAGCATTGCAACATCTGCAGGACCAGTGAAAGCTGTAACCTCAGGAGCAGGAGGCCGCAAATACAACCAGGAGCAAAGCAAAGTTCAACTCTTGGATGCCAGAGCTGACAAAATCAAAGATAAGGTAAATATGCAGAAAAAACCCTTAAGATTCAGACAAAAACTTGACATGGTACGTGTTCTGATTGTGCACACAGCAGGATTTTAAAATGTTTTCTTCCAGTACAAAATGTTTTGGGTTTTTCTTATTATTGTTTGTTAAAGCAAAATCTGTACCCTTCTCTTTAGTCTTCTGCAAGACAGTTGTGTTCAAGGATTGCAGATTACACTGAAGTCTTACTGTTTTTTTGTTTTAAAGATTATGCATAATAATATGATATAACAGATTAAAGCTGAACCATTAATAGAGCATTTATCTTCCTGGTAGAAGCCCAGAAAAAAGGCAGTGGAAAGCTCTAGTAATAGTGACAGTGATTCGGGCTCCTCATCAGACACCTCAAGTGAAGGCATAAGCAGCAGTGACTCCGATGATCTGGAGGAGGATGAGGAGGAGGATCAGAGTGCTGAGGAGAGTGAAGATGATGAATCTGACTCTGAAAACGAAGCACATCACAAAACCAAGAACAAGGTATGACACCTCGCTCTGCTGCTTGCGGTCTGGTTGCTGGAAGCTGGTTGTGAAAAGCCGACCTGCTCGTGTTTGTACCAGAGAGCAACTATTTAACTACATATTAATGAATGCTGAGAATACTCTGTTTGGTTTTGCTTCAGGGTTTTCTGGGGCTTTTTGCTTCCCATGTGTGTGTTTTGTTGTTCTCTACGGGCTGGGAGTTTAACAGTTGGTAGACTGTTATTTTTGTTATAGTGGGAAATATAAAGAAATGAAGTGCTGTGTGCTGGTAGTGTATTGGAAATGTTTCTTTCTATGGATAATGCTTTGGCAGTTGCTTTTTTCCTAGAAATGGAAAATCAAGATCGGAATCTTAGGTTTCCTCTTAGCTTTACAGTCAAAAATACATTTTAAACCAACCATAGTTTAGTACTTCTTTACTAAATGGTGTCTTCACATGCTGAAACTATCTGGGGAAAAAAACAACAATCCCAACAATAAATGTATGACGAGATTGATTTTAAAATTATTATTGTTCATCCTCTGCTAAAAATGGTACAGTTGTGTAATTATTTAATGGAAACTGATGTAGGTTTTTTTTAAAGTATCTTTAACTGATCTGATACGAACTGTCAAAAATACATATTTCGTAGGTGCTAATGCATAGTGGCATAACAGATACGAAAACTGATGGACAGAAACCACATGAAAAGTCCCAAGAAAAAAGAACACACCAGCAGATACCTCTTGTGTCTGATTCCCAGACCCCCTCGTCATTCCAGTCCCAGCAGAAGCAGCCTCAGGTTTTGTCACAGCAGCTTCCCTTTATTTTCCAAAGCTCTCAGGCAAAGGAGGAATCTGTGAACAAACACACAAGTGTAATACAGTCTACGGGACTGGTTCCCAATGTGAAACCTTTGTCCTTGGTACATCAAGCCAAAAAGGAAACCTATTTAAAACTCATAGTTCCTTCCCCTGATCTACTCAAAGCAGGGAATAAAAATACCTCTGAAGAGTCTGTCTCTTTGACCAGCGATGTGAGATCAAGACGGGTGAGTGAAAAATCACTGGGTTTTTTTTATTATTTGTAACGTGCATTGCCTGCTTAACAAGATACAACATTGTGCTGTCAAGCTGTTTTAAATATAATGTTTAAAAATTATGTATATATTTCTTTTCATATCATGTTTTTTGACATGTTTTTCGCATTACATGGATTTCTCAATTATGTAAATTAACTAAATTGTGTGGGTAGTATATGTTCTGAACTGTGGTGGTTGGTTGTTTTGGGGAGGGGTGTTGTTTTTAAAGAGTAGCAAATAATCATGCTTTAATTTTGGAGATGATTTGCTATACGTTACAAGTGCCCTGAACTATTCCATAACTTCATTTTGGAGAAAAGTCTTCTCTGTGGTGGTGCGTGTGTGTGTGCATACTCTAATGTGTGTGTGGTGTAACATATCACACCTCCTGTCACTAATGCCAGGCTTGAGTTTCATGCTCATCACGCAGTGGAACTTGGAGCTCTGCTGACAGAATCAGTGCTGGTGGGAGCGGTGGGTGCGGAGAAAGCAAAGGATGTTGTCGTGCATCTCTTAAGGCAAATAAGCAGCTAAAATCAATATCAAAATAAGAAAAGTACTCCTGGGTAAATTGTGTGGCCTGAACAATTTTTCATGTGCTTCTCCTAGTTTCAGTCGAAACGCTGGTTTAATACTTTCCGTGTGTAGTGTGTAAGCATGGCTTCGCTTTGTTTCAAGGTGGATTGGTTTAAGTCAAAGTAATTAAAATTACCTATTCCAATCATTATTTTAAACAAAGTAGCCAAAAGCCTTTTCTAAACCATGTTTGATTTAATCTTGGGTTTTGTTTGCTCTTTGAAGACAGAAGGATATTCATGCACTGATAGCTATTAAAGCTCAGTATGGCCATTGCAGTAAATTTGATCTTCCTTTTTGCTGGTCAGGACACTACAATATGTTTACACGTGTCTTAGCAGTTCCATAGCTTACAAAAATTCTTTGCAGATTCTCAGTTTATTTTGTTAATAGTGATTTTGGTGACTAGTGATGAATTTTCATTTCTGTTCAGTTAGATTTAATGTGTATTAGAAGAGAATAAAAATCTAGCATTTTAGAAACGCTGAGTCTTGAGAGAGAGAGATATAAATATATTTAAAAGTATATTAACCAAGGCAAGTTTCATTATGAAAAGCAAACTTCGTTTTCAACTAAGTAGTATTAGGGGAGAGTAAACTCAATTCTGATTCTCAGCTAACTCGCAGTCCTCATTGAGGACTGGAAAATACTTTCATCATGTAGTTTTTATTCCTAGATCAGAAGAGAAACACTATTTTTCCTTTCAATTCCCAGTTACTTCGTAAAATTCAAATAAGCTAGTCATTTTTCTGGAATGGTTAAAGAAATGATAATTACGAATACATGTGTCTTTGCCGTTGGAAGATGTTTCTGCTGTCAAATTCAGGTTATGAGTCTTCAGCTGATGGCACATCAGCCATTTAGTGGTTCGGTTTCTTTAAAACTCGAGCTGGAAACATACTCTGTGAATATTTATTTCATAGGTTTTCATGATTTCATATTCAGTTTTAAATGTTAGTAACTTCAAGAATGTATTGTATTTGACTTAATATTTTAAAATTGATTTAAAATGGACCATCTTTTTCCATTCTATTATTTTTTTCTGTCAAAGATGATGTATTTTCTTTTTCCTTGGAAGAATCTTGAGATTAAATACCGTGTAAGCTTTACATGCATTTCTGAGCCACTACTGGTTTTTTTTACTTTCAAGTACTACTTTTTCAGAGTTTACTAACTAGCATATCACAGTACTTCTGACTAATACCTTTTTTCCCATGCTTTTTTGGTAACATTTTTCTATGCCCAGAGTGTTCTCTTGGTTTTCTGCTACTACTGTAGCCATTAGCATGTTGTATTTACCTTGTGCGTAAAGATGAACAAATACAAAGCTAGTTTTACATTCACTAATGAGATTTTGTATGTTGAAATGAGTAAAAAGTGGGGTTTTTCCTATGCCATTACATAAGAGTAGTCTCTTTTTTAAGTAGTATTTTTCAAGATGCTTAATATCTTTATGAAAATCACTGTCTGGAGTGATGTAGCAAGCGAAAAAGCTTCCCTACATAATTTAGATGAGCTTCATCTTGAGTTCAAGTTGTCTTTTCCTACTTGATTTACAGTGAAAATCACAAGAGACTTGTGTAACTTGTAGTTACTCATCTCTTCCGTTGTAGCTAGCACATACTTTTAACCTACTAAAAATAGCTTAGCAGATAGTCAAGACTTCATAGAGTTCACCTGCATGAATACTTAAAAGAAAAAAAAAAAAAAAAGAAAAAAAAAAAATCCACATTTTATTCCTGTGTCATCTTATTTTTTCAGGAACAATATAAACAGACATTCCCAGCAGCACAGCTAAAGAAACGGGAATCATCTAAGAACCTGAAGAAGGTTATTGCAGCTTTGTCAAGCCCCAAACCAACATCTAGTTCACCAGCTCATCAAAAACTCACATCCTTGGAAAACAACCATTCCAATCCATTCCTGACAAATGCACTTTTAGGTAATCACCAACCCAATGGAGTTATTCAGAGCGTCATCCAGGAGGCTCCTCTTGCACTTACTACAAAACTGAAGCCCCAGACCAAGACCGGTGACAGTGTAGCCATCTCCAGTAGCACCCCCTTTTCTGTGCCAGTAAACCTGAGCGCAAGTGGGAAAAAGCCAGCTGGTAACCGGACACCTGGTGTGCCCTCTACCTCTCCTGTGTTACCTGGTCCAGGAAAGGAGAAACCCATCAGCAATAATGCAGGAAATGCAGTAAAAACCCAACACCGCCTTCACTCTGCAAAGCTGGTGGTGGAGCAGTTCCGAGGGCTGGACTCGGATGCCCCCAGCAGTAAGGACTCTGATGACTCAAATGATGATGATGACGACGATGAAGACGAAGATGAGGATGATGAAGATGATGATTCTGATGATAGCCAATCAGGTGGTTTAACCTTTTTAATAGGAAAAGCAGAAACTTTATTTTTTGAGTGTTGAAAACTTATTTCCCACCATATTTAAAAATGGGGTAGGAATTTTGGGGGTAGCGTGGCCCACATGGTGTCCTGCAGGTATCCTTGGCAGTAGCACATGGTCTCCCAGTCCCCTGTTGTGTCGTCTGCAGCCCACGTTTCGGGCATTGTGGTCGCTGGCCGATGGTGAGCGTGCTGTGAGCTGTCCTGGTGAGGCGGCTCCACAGCCCTGCCTGCAGTGCCCAGGGGTGCAGGGAACGGGCTGGGGGGTTAACACTCTGCAGGCAGAGCCCCTCTGCCGAACGGGCTTCTCCAGCCAAGAGGGTCTGAACGATGCCTTCGCATTGTCATGAAAAGCGTTTCTGGGCTTTGTTCGGGAGCACAGCAGTCAATGAACAAGAGTAGAGGAAAATACCAGGACTGTTGTAAGGGCCGCAGTGGTTGTAGAGAGTGTTCCAACTACTATTCAAAAGGCCCTTAAGCCATTCGGAAGGGTAAGGCCCGTTTCAGGAGCTGACTGTATTCCCCGGCACTCCTTTCGCCCCTCTGTGCCGTATCCCTTGGGCCCGGCTCCACCTTCATCGTTCTCTTTCACTGTCATCAACACACCCTGTACTAATCCTCTTTTTTTTCTCACAGCTGTGGGCCATCTTCAGTTCCTTACCCTGTCCACCCTTTATCTAAGCTTTCCTTTGCCCAGATGGCCACACTTCCAGTCCTGACACCTTTCAGCCTTCCATCGTTTGCTCCCCCCATGCTCCGTTCCCAGCCTGCGGAGCGCCCTTCCCAGGCAGCGTTCGCAGGGGATGCTGGAGCTGTAGCTCCTGCTGGGGTAAACAATCTCTTAAAATACTTCAGCTTCCATCTCTCGCCTCCTTGTGCAAAGCCAAAGAATTCCATCTGAAACAACAGTGCGTTATCACGCAGAATTACTTCATGCTGTCGTATTTGTAGTAATTTTAAAATTCAGGTAGTTAATTATAACCATCTATATATACTCAAGAGATGTTATTAAAAATAAGTCAGAAAAGCTTATTTAATAAGACAAAAGACTCTGTAAGTGTTAGAACTGAAATGTATTTGCCATTAATTATGGAATCATAATGTGCCTTCTGCCACACTTGTTTTTCAATAGAATCTGACAGTAATTCTGAATCAGATACAGAAGGGTCTGAGGATGAAGATGATGAAGATGATAAAGATGAATCAGATACAGACACCGAGGGAGAAAAATCTCCACTGAAAGTGAATAAGACTCCATTGTCTGTGAAGAGCTCTTGCATTGGTCCTGCAGCTCACTCCACCCCGCTTAATCTCCAAGTAGCAAAGACCTCGAGCTCTGCACCAGCTGCCTTATGTCCGGAGAGCCAGCCTGCGGTTTTCCTTGGGACACCACCGTCTGCCCTCGCAACAAGTACACACTGTGGTACCTAAAGGCCTTTTACTGTAGTGCATGTAACATCTAAGCGGCATGTGTTGTAAAAGTAGTTATAAAAATAGTTTGGACTCAATATAAGAAATACATTTTTTACAGTAAGAACAATAATTCACTGGAACAACCTTTTCAGGGATGTGGTAGAGTCCCCACCACTGGAAATTTCTTAAGATGTGGTTGGACAGGGTGCTGGATCATGTCATCCACCTTCCCTTTCCTACGAAAGGTTGGACCAGATGGTCCCTTCCAGCCTGGGCTATTCTATGATCTGTTCACGGTTGCTTGCAGCAAACGTTAAACTGAGTCAGCAGAATTGCGAGTTCTCAAGACTTGAACATTACACTTAGTCCAGGACATTTTAGCTCATATCATTATTTGAGAGAAGCTAGGATGAAATAGCCAGAATTGGTATTTATTACATTGAAACTCTTAATTATTTAGTCTTTGTTCTTTACCATTTTATTGTAAACGTAGGTATTCCTGTTTAATTCTCTGCATTATAGCTTGCATTCTGAATTTTCCAGTTCTGCCCCTTCCTCAACAAATTTAATAACTGTATTTAGCCAAAATATATTTTTTATTCATTATTCTTTCAAAATTCTTAGTAGAATTTACGGATTACATGCAAGGCATTATTTTTAAAAGGTTCGTGAAAAGCACATTTAGCATTTGCCTGATATAAGCCTTCATTTGGTGACTAATAATGTAACATTTAGTAATTACTACTGCTACAAAAGAAAGAATGCATTTTTGAATGTCACACTTCTCAATTTGCATGGTAAAAATTAAATGAAATTGCGTATTTACTACTTTGAATTAGAAACTTGATATTTAATTAACATATGCAAGTAGGTAGATTTTAATTGGGGACATCCACTCATAGATATTTTTTTTTTTTTTTTTTGGATATTTGGATTCAGTGAAGCAGGAATTTCATTCCATGTTGTCAAAGGCATGAACTTTGAAGCAGTGTGATCTACTTTGTATTTTTCCCAGAAACAGGCCAGAAGCAGTTTGTAAAATATTTGCCATGCATTAGGAGCAATCCGGGTTGTTAAAGTACAAAGTTAATTTTTTTTGTTCAGAAGTCTGTGTTGATTTATGATGCTTTGAAAAGACCAATAGCAGATTTTTGTCCGTTCACTGGGATGAGAAGTAGAATAAATTAAATTCGTGTCTTTGTTTTGGTGTAGTACTGTTTCCTAATAAGAATCACCATAATACAATTAAAACATTTTTGTGTTCCTTTTACCTGGAGCTGGTCAGTCACTGAAGAGGTCTCTGTCTCTTCTGCGTGTCTGTTTTTCACTGGACAGCTCATTTTTTCAATTCCATTTCAAAAGTAGAATAGTTAGATTAATTTTCTTGGTACTTGAGGTATTTAATGGCTAGAATGTAAAAATGATTGATCTTTAATTTGGGGATACAAGCATAAAAAGTATATTTTAGGAACATGTTTTCATTTTGTAAGTTCTCTTAAGTGTTAATCAGAAATTCTGTCTCAGGTATTTCAAAAAGACGAAGAGTAACAGATGAACGTGAGCTGCGTGTTCCTCTCGAATACGGGTAGGTTGTGTATATACTTGATATCTTTAAAGGGAGATAATACCTTCAAGTCAGTTGATAAAGAAATGACAGTTTAAAATTTTTTGAGCCTGAATAATAAGGAAAGGGCTTCAACAACTGAGATTTCCAACTCACAGTGACTGTGGATCTCTTTAATAAAAAGTGTCAACATGTATCGTGTTAATTTTTGTGCAGCAAATTTACTCTTTTGCAAACACAACCTGTCAGTAATTTTGCCGCTGGAAATTAATCCTGAGGGTTAGATCTGAGCCAGTACAGACTCCAGATAAGTCCCTTAAATATAGTTCTAAGCCATTTATAATCTGGTAATATGTAAGTAGCTTGATTATAGATCCATATAGAGTCAGAGTTTGGACAATCTACATAATAACAATTTCTGGTTTTGCCTATTTGACTTATGATACTCTTGTCACATTTTAGATATGTGCCTTTTTATGTAAAAATCTTAAATTGACTTTAATGACTTGTTTTTTAAAAAATGTATTGTTGTATGCAACTATTTGCCATTACTCTAGCTGGCAAAGAGAAACCCGAATAAGAAACTTTGGTGGTCGTCTTCAAGGAGAAGTAGCATATTTTGCACCTTGTGGAAAGAAGCTGAGACAGTATCCTGAAGTAGTAAAGGTATGTTTCTTCTCTTTAACTTCTGTGTTCTAATGCTACTGAGCATGCTTGCAATTAAAATGTCATTTTTTTCCCTCCAATAAAGATACTTATTTCAAAATGTCCCATCATATGAGGCGTAATGTATCTCAGTCCGTTACTGATTTGATGTCCTATAAATGCATATCCCTGTGATAGAATATGCAAAACATTACACTCACAAAGTCAGCTGTACATCAAAGCTGGGTTGTAATTATTTACAAGCTGAAGTGGAAAAATATGTGATTTTTTCAGTACCTCAGCAGAAATGGAATAATGGATATCTCAAGGGACAATTTCAGCTTCAGTGCAAAAATAGGAGTGGGTGACTTCTATGAAGCCAGAGATGGACCGCAGGTATCCGCTTTTTAAAAAGTAAAGTCTTTGATCCAAGGAACATTAATTTAAATTTAGGTGAAGTAATTTTTTCTACAATCTGGAGCATTGCCTGTTTTTCACTAATTCTTTCTAAAAATTGTGTGTATTTCTTAATAGTAGTTACACTAAGATGCTGAGAGCTTGATCCTGGGCAGAGCTGAAAATTGCTCCTCAGTGATTTTATTCGGAGATTGCAGGAGTTCAGCATGCCTCATGATCAGCTCTGGGCCTGGCTTTGTCTAGTACCAGTCAACTCTGAGCTACGTATTTTATCTTAGTGTTCAGATATTTCTGACTAAAACTTCATTTCTTCCTTTACTGTATAGGCCTAATATTGATAGTAATTTATGTGTATGCATTAAATCACACTCTTTTCATGTACATAATATATATAAAATACGTGTTCAAATACAAGTGTTTCCTGTATTGAGAAAACCGTCTGAGCTGCCTGGAGCGTGACATTTTTACCAGAAGGAATGCCGAGTTATACCAGTTATGCTTTGCAGTGGTAGAACTCTAGACTTTTTGTAGATAAACTACACAGGGATAAGTAAGATTAGAATTTTAAGGAAATTAATCCATGTTTGTGCCATCCTGTGTCACTGTATTTTGGTCATGTTATGATTTTTTCAGGGTGTGCACAAAAGTTTTTGGACTTTTGTCAGTGAATATATTTGCTTCTTTAAAAGATAAGAATACTGAATATGTTACTACAGGAATGTGGACAGACATCACGCTCTCAGCAGCCTTGAATTCAAGCTCTGGTTAAGTCTTATGTCCTTGTGATACCCTGTAGAAATACACAAGGTTTACGTAGTATAAATCTGAAAGCAATAAAGACTAAGTTCGTAGTAGGGGGTGCTTCTAGGTGGTGCCTACTGATTCCTGGCTTACAGGGCCGAACTTTGCTTAACCTTCTTCGTGTTTGGCCTTCATCAAACAACCATTACAAGTTCATGTAGTTGTAAACTTCATTATGTACCTAAATGGCTTGATTGAAATCCTGCCTTGTCCTGTGAACACCACGTCATGTCACTGGATCTGCTTTCTTTTTATCCTGTTACTGTTTGTGTCAGTTGCCCATGTTTCTTCTTTAGTCTTGTCCCTTTCTCTAGTTCTCTTTCTTTTTCCCTTAATTAATGAGGTGATTTGCAGATTTTGCCCTTCCTTGATTCTATAAAGCTTCAGAATGGAGGCATCGGGAAGGGCAGGTTTCTGTAGGAAAGGCTGGCAGTGTGAATATTAAGTTGCTGAACGTCTCACTGTAGTTCCCACTGGTCCAGTTTGTGGTAGGTTCCATTTGGACTTGGTTAGGCAAAGGAAAAGTTTACTTGTAAAAACGAAGAAAGGGACCGAGGGCAGCTAATTCAGATGTGCTAAAATGTATTTGCATTTTATGTATGCGATTTTGAATGAGAAGATTGTAATGTAAACAGCTGAACTACACTCAGCCTGATAATATGCACTAAGAGAAGTGATACTGATACTTCATAAAGAGAATTTGTACCCTTTTTACTGAGATTTTTTGAATTGTCCAGCTTCAAAACAATATGTGATAATCGTATCTTCATGAATGTCTAGAGGTAATTCCAGGAATTTTATTTTGGCTTTTGCTGTAATTTTGATCATTCCATATAGAATTTCATAGTTCCTCTTCCCTTTCTTCGTTATATATTTCTGTCATCTTTTGAGACATGCAGCATGCATCCAAAAAGACTGGGTAAGTTTCACAAAGCTCAAAGGTGGAGCAAGATGTAAAGAAAATTATTCAAAGGCTAAAACAGTTACATTGAAGAATTACCTACAGCAAACCTGCACCATGGATTACCTGCTCCTGGTAGCACCTGTTTCTCTCTCCTGGTACACCAGCAATCAGATGCTGTGGGTTATTCAAAGCTGTGATCGACTGCTTTAGCAGAAGCGTCTGTGGCAGAAATGGGCCATGAAGTAGTAGGGTTAGAGGAATGTCTGAATTTGGGCAAATGTCGAAGTGCAGTGACAGGACCTGGAGTTTTAAACCGCTGTGATTAAAAAGATGTGTGACTGTGATCTGGGGTGATGGAGAGGGCACGGGTCCGTACGAGTTGGAGTAATATGGATAGGGATACTGTGTCCAGTAGTAGGTGGAGGAGAATGTTGTGGAGTGACACCGAGCTGTGCCTTAGGATTGCATCTTCCTGGATTTGATTGACATAGAACAGCAAGAGTATCCATCACAGCTTCACAGGGTGGTTGAGGTTGGAAGGGTCACCCAGAGCCAATTACCCAGGGCCAGGTCCAGACAGCTCTTGAAAGTCTCTAAGGTGGGAGATGCCACAACCTCCCTGGGTCACCTGTTCCAGTTCCCAGTTTTCTGCCATGGTGAAAACGTGTCTCCTGATGTTCAGGGCGAGCCTCGGGTGTCTGAGTCTGTGCCGCTGCCCTTGTCCCGTCCCTGTCCCCTCTGACCAGAGCCGGCCCCGTGCTCTGGGCAGCTCCCTCCAGGCGTTCATCTCATTGACCAGAGCCCGAGGCCTCCAGCCTGACGGGCCCAGCTCTCGACCAGAGCCCGAGGCCTCCAGCCTGACGGGCCCAGCTCTCGACCAGAGCCCGAGGCCTCCAGCCTGACGGGCCCAGCTCTCGACCAGAGCCCGAGGCCTCCAGCCTGACCGGCCCAGCTCTCGACCAGAGCCCGAGGCCTCCAGCCTGACCGGCCCAGCTCTCGACCAGAGCCCGAGGCCTCCAGCCTGACCAGCTCTCAGCGCTTCCTTTGCAGTCGCTGTGCAGCATAGGAAACCTGACTCTTCATGCAGCTCCATCCGGATCCGCTTTAGTTGAAGACGAAACATCAGTAAGGGCAAAATACAGACTTTTGAATCTGGATATAGCTCTTTGGGAGTAATCATTAAACTGTGCTAAACATGGCATGCCCTTTCTATTTCCCCAATAAGATTTTGCATAAAGTTGTGAAAACTGTTGTTGTGTTGTTGTTGTTCCCAAACAGTCTGCATGCCAGCCTAGGGAGGCAGCTGAATTCAGGAACAGGAAAGGAGGAGAACTCTTAAGATACTTGTTGCTGTCTCCTGAGTGTGAAGTAACTGCTGTGTACATGAGGCTTCCTCAGAGTATCTGACCATGAGGCTGCCTCAGAACAAACGCAGCGCATCTTTCTCAGGCGTGAAATCTACTTCTTTTAAGCCAATTCTTAAGCTTGCTGTTGTTTACTTAAGAGACTTACTCTGTGAATAAGTATTCAGAAGTCTAAAATGTTTATTACAGACGAAATAGAAATACTATACGGAACAGCCAACTATAAAATCAGCTGTCATATGCATTTGTAATGTAGTAGTAATTATTTGTTTCCTTTTCTAGAAACTAGAATTTAGAATGTTTGTTGTATTTTGAATCCTGCAATTCTATTTAGAAAGCTTTGTTACCAACTTTTTCTCACAAATCTAAGCTGAAATTAATGAGGATGTCTGCTTCCTATGGTTCGTATGGTTTTGTTCATTAGTTTGGTTAACAGGCTTTGAGCTTAATTCTGCTTCCACGCATAGTTATCTGGTGCCTTTTTGGCAAGTATCCTGATTGTAGGACAGTATTGCAATAGATGGTAGATGCCCAAAGGTGAGAAATTGTATTAAACTCTTATTTTGATTACTTCTGACAATAAAACACAACATTTCAGTGTTATTCCCATTTTTTTCTTTCGTGTTTGTGTAGTGAAGCTTGTATTTTATGGAAGTTCCTGATGCTCCTATCTTGGGGCACAGCCCCCATATTTTTTCTTTGGAATATTGAAAATCCACAGAATATCAGTTTGTATTTTGGGTCAGATTTTAAAAGATATCTGAGCACAAAATATAGATGGTCAATCAACTCCTGCTTAACCCTTAATGGATCTGTTCTGGACTGTTTTTGTCTCGTCCTTTTGTGAACTTGTAGAACCTTCTTGCAGCCATGATGTCCTTTGGCAGGAAATAAAATACTCATCTCCCCGTTCCTTGAAACGCCAGCTCCTTTTGCTTCTTGAACCTTCTAGCTTTGTTTGGTGGCCTCTTCTTTCTTTTTTTGGGAGTCATTAGGAAAATGTAATATACATCCATGGTCTCTGTGGCACTCATGATCTTGTAGGCCTCTATGTTTTCTGCCTATTTGTTATCATTATTATCATTAACCATAGAAAATACACACAGAGCGAGAACAATTTCCTTTGCAGGATCTAAGGTACTTCTAGAATTATGGCTGCTTCTCCTCCTTTTCTTTGAATTCTGTTTTGCATTTCTGTTTTCCCCCGCCCCTGGTGCTTGCAGGTTGGAGGCTGGCGTAGATGAGAAGCACAGTATTAAATCTGACTTACATCGCTGTATTAAGTCTGGCTTACATTGCTCATCAGACTGAACCTGGGATAAGTTGTCAGTCAGGTACTAGACAGTGAATCGAAAGTGTATGCCTGAGGGGTGCTCTTAAAGGTAGAAAATGGATTCACTTCTGTCCATGTGGTAGAAGTAACAGTGCTGGATTAAAAAGTCCTTGTACACATAGTGTGACTGTCGTGATTGGGAACAGCTTGTATTTAGGAACATCTCTAATAACAAAGCCCTTTGGAATGTCCGTCAGTAAGTGTGAGATGTACTCTTGGGGTGGTGATTCAGACTTCAAAAAAAGTATCTCTGCAGATACTGATGGCTTTCTTGGGATCTGCATGTTTCGTTACCAAAATGGCATTTCTTTTGTCGAATCCTATATTGAACATTTGTAATTATAAAGAATGAGCAGAAAGGATTAAAAGATAAATTGACAGAATAAGCTCATGAAAATGTATGGGTACAGCAAATTTGTTTTCAGTATTTGTGTATGTATATAGTTATTTTATGAATGGATTTTATAAGTTGTCAACTTCCATTCTTGCTTTAGCAGACATTTTCAAAATGTTTTACAAACCTTTTAAGGCAAATTATGGGGTAGTCCTGAAGGATGCTTAGCCTACATTTCTTCCCTGCGTTTTTCAAACACTTGGGAAAATGATGAAAGATGTTACGGTTTTGAGAAACTTGTGTTCAATCAAACAGGATCAGATAGACTGTACTCCTGTTCTGCTCGGTAGACACAATAATATCTATGTGAGGACTAACTTGGGTATTTGTATTAACAAAGTACTTCAGTATTTGTTGTTGAGATTTCAAAAAAACCCAGCAGTAATAGTGAAAGAAACAGTTGAATGTATTGCTGCATACTTTGTGTAGTTATGGAATGTAATTAACATAACTCTTAGTTCAGATAGATGGATTCTTAAAAGTTATAAACTTCTTATTACTTCAAGTTGGTGCAGAAATGAATTTTCTTGCAGTGAATGAGAACTAAATTGTACTAAATAAACCTCAGGACTAAAATGAGTCTTGTGTTTTTTCAACTCGGTTGTTGAGATCTACAGTGCTCCAGAAAGCAATATTTGAAAACGGACTATTGCCTTTGCTTGTAGCGATGTCAAAATGTCTGTGAACACGTTTGGCAGCTTGACACATTTTTTCATTGATGTTGAGCAGTGGATTATGTGAAAGCAGAGTAGTTATTTTTTTAGTTTATGTAATAAGGGAGAATCTGTTTCACCTTTTTAAAAGGATTGAGCAATAAGCAATTTGGTCAGAAATGATAAAAATGACATGGTAGTGGCATACCTGCTGGGTAATACCCGTGTATGTCACTGAATAGTCTTCAAAATCTTTCACAGTAGTACAATTTCCAAAAGTTTTTTGTGATAAGCTCTCAATATGTAGCTTCTGTGCATCATCAAAACATTGTACTACCCAAACAGTACATATCAGCTCTCGCATATTTTATATGTGTAACTTGTTTAGAAAAAGGAAAAATCTCGCTGTTCATGCTCTCAAGTGCGTTAGATTTCTTTAGGGTTTTTTCTGTCTGTAACGCCTGTCTGTGGCTGTGTCCACCCAAGGGCGTGCAGTGGTGCCTGCTGCCGGAGGAGGAGGTGGTTCCGCGGCTCCGGGCCATGGAGGGGCGGCGGGGGCGGCCGCCCAACCCCGACCGGCCGCTGTCCCGGGACGAGACGCGCGCGCGGCGGCGCAAGGGCCGACCCCCCAACGTTGGGGGCTCCGAGTTCCTGGACGGCACCGATGCGAAGCTGTTACGGAAGCTCCAGGCTCAAGGTAAGAACTGTGTTACTGTTCTCATGAGCGGAGGGTGTCAGAGCAGAGAGAGCTCAGGTTTCTTCTGAAGGGGACTGATGTGTTTCACTAGGATACTGTGTGCAACATTTTCTTTTGGAAATTTATCATGCTTTTCTTGAAGCCTTTTTCAAGATGAGTCAATGTATATATGATTCAAAGGAAGGAGTGTGTGTGTAAATGCATGTCTATAGTTACTTTATTTAGATTGATAAAGTTTTAAGAGGCAGACATCCAGTAATCTGATTACCACTGATGTATGTTTTAAGTTGGCAAAAAATTAACAAATCTTTATTTCAAACAACGATGGAACTAGAAATTGAAATCGAGAACCACGGCAGTTAGCGTTTCTGAGAAGCTTTTGGCTGTTCCGGGGAAAATGCTTTTTTTGTGAAACCCCTGATAGTGACAAGATTTAAATGCCCAGAAGGTTGAATAGGATCCTACAATAAGTGGTGCCAGTGCTGACAGTAGAACTTTTCATGATATCAGATACTACAATATATCAAAAGCATGAGGGCCTTGTCCTGAATAAACATCAGGTATGTGACTTTTGAATTTCAGTTGTTTGGTCCCTAAATGTATTGTATTTTCTGAATGCATCTAATCCAATATGAAAAATTCTTACAGACTGGGAGTCAGGATGTTTGTTTAAACTTGAGACTTAACTGTTCTTTCATGTCCTGACTGTGAGTGCGTTTGGGTGGCTGCTTTATATTTTGCATAATGTCCTTGCTAACCGTACCCGTGCCTTTAATACCTGCCTTGGTGCAATTCTTTGCATCATTTTCTCTTGTTGCCTGCAAAGACGACTGTTGTGTGGACAGAGTGTAGGCGTGCCGTGGTAATGCTTTGCACACACGGGCAGACAGGAGGCAGTTGTGTGTCCTGTAGTGCTGCACAGCCATTCTACCTGTGTGTTAAGGTTGCCAACACCTTTTATTCAGTCTGAGAAGTAGGAAACTGTAAGTGTCACCTGCTGAAGCATTGTAGCGTTCGCTGAGAGGCTGTGTATTTATTGCTGAGTTTCAGTAACTGACTTCCAGAAGTTTCTTCTCCTCAGTGAAAAAAGACAAGCCCTGGTCACTAAGCTGTTTTGCTTCACTTTGTATCTTCCCTTTCCCTGTATTACTCTATTTTCTATCCTGTTCATCATTAGGTCCCACTGATTGCATTTCTGGCTTCCTGTTGTGATGTATGTAAAGATTTTTTACTGTGCGCTCAGGCATCCATTGCGAGGTGCTCTTCAAATTATTTTTCTGGCCTTTCTAACTTTTAATTTTGGCATGTCGTAGGCTTTGCTGTTGTTATTTGAACAAGCTTTTAGTTTTTACATGCTCACCATTTTCCTATGATGGCCTCCATTTCTGAAGAGCCACATCTGGACTACCTTTTACCTTTTTAAAATGTGGCTCAGTGTTTACCTGGACAGGTATACATTGTTTTGAACTGCTTCTAGGTTGCTCACTTGCAGTAAGCATGCTTGAATACTGCTTTTGTACAGCTTCTTTGGGGATTCTGCCAAATGGGCTGTGCAGTTGTCTGTTAATTCGTCGTTTTTATACTGCGTGACTTGATACTGCAGCTTTGCTTAGAAAGCTGGTCTTCTGCCTGGACATCTCGTTCCGGTATTCCTATAACGTCAGTATCTGGCAACACCATGGATTATTAATTATCCTTCTACTGTGCCTATGTGATGTCCCTCACATCTGATTATCATTTCATACCGAGAATTCTGGTTTCCCTAATTTCCGTTTAGGTTTCTTGGCTTGATGTAGAAGCCCTTAAACTGTGCTCAGTACAGCACATACTAGTGACTGGAAATACAGGTCGTCAGATCTGTTGTCCCTGTTTTTAGCAATATAGGAGTTTGTTTCCCATCTCGTTCAAATGCATGCTGAACCTTTACTAAATCCTCCTCATGGGTTTTGTCGGTTTGGACTGAGTGGTCCTCTGTACCAGTTGGCTTTTCCATAGTTTCACGGTTTTAAGTTCTCCTCTATAACATAAATTCTGATTTCCAGCTACTGGTTCTGTTTCAATTAAGGTGTAACTTCCTTCTGTATGGCTTCCCCAAAGGTTTTCCTGTTGTCAGTACCTATTTACACTACACTTGCTATCCACAGCATCATCTTATCTGTACATGGATTTTCCATATGTCTGCCTGTGCCTTGGTCATCGCACGAGAAGCTGTTGGTGTTTTGGAGAACGCTGTCAGAGAGGTCCTGAACCTCAGCCCTTGGATAGGGGGCTGAATTCAGCCTCCAGAGACTCCTCCCGCAGTGTCTGACAGCAGCGTGTCCATTCCCCGTTCATCCCCTGCTCTCAAAGCGGTAGACCGAATGCCATAGGTGCTCTCAATGTAGTAGATGCTTCGGGAGGTCACTAATGAGGGAGAATGGCTGCTGTAGGTGTCTACTGTAAAGAGAAGTGTGACCGGGTGGGTTTGCTCTTCCTGCACTGTTAAAAAAGGGTTAAATAATTACATCAGGTGACTTATAAGGAAAGCAGCAATTCTGTGCTTTCTGAATAAAATGTTGATTTAGTACTCTGAGACAAATATTTTCTGCTCTAAAGAGTAAACCAATTTTTAAATGAAGCAGCATTATTAGCCTGATGCTATCACTTAATAGATAACTTTTCCTCCAAAAAAGTTTATTTTTTATTTTATTAAAAAAAAAAATATCCGTGTTCATTTGTGTTGTTTATGTAGTTACTGATACATGGTTGATAATGAAATGTCAAGATAAATGTGTGCAAACCAAATCCACTCTTTTTTTTTGTCTGTACCCCATGCAATTGTCCGAAATATGAGCTATATCTTTATTGTTGGACAGCACTGTTTTTATGAACTCAGTATTTTCTTTTTGTAACAGAAATAGCAAGGCAAGCAGCACAAATAAAGCTACTGAGAAAACTCCAGAAGCAGGAACAAGCTCGAGCTGCCAAAGAAGCAAAAAAACAGCAAGGTAAGTGTGACCTCTGCAAGTTTGTGCGTGCTAGCAGATTGTTTTGGAAAGGATTACTGAAAATTTATGTTACTGCCTCTTGTCATGTTCTGCTGATTTATTGTTTGCTTTGGTTTGTTAGCTATTATGGCAGCTGAAGAAAAGCGAAAGCAAAAGGAGCAGATAAAGATAATGAAGCAGCAGGTAAACTTTGTGATTGCTCAGTAAGCTCTTTAACTTTGTTTTGAATTATTGTATTAGGGTATTTTAATTATTTAATACATTATTAAGTATGTGGATTACAAAGTGAATGTTTTAAATCTAGATTTAAAGAGCAGACAGTGTGTATTATTTAACATGCTAAACTCTATAGCTATTGTTCATGTTGTCAGGACATCCCAGTTTTGTCTGTCTTGATTTAAACCACCCAACGTATGTAATTGCTTGTCAAAAGCGGTAAGAAATTTAAAAAACCACTACAAAACTACAGTGATGTGGTCTTCCTTTATTTGGTTCAGTGAAAGCGATGTTATATTTGTTTATGTAAGTACTGGACTAGTACAATTAACTTCTTCAGCGATTCTGGCCCTCAGTGGGTTGAGGTGTGTGCCAAGGGCTGGATCTCAGTGTGCCAGTGAATTTATACATGTTTTTAAACATACAAGTATTGTTAAATACTGGCAGAGCAAATATGTCTGATAAAAGGGAGTCCATACAAACTTTACCAAATGAAGCTACTTAGAGAAGGAGGCTTTTGATTTTTTTTTTTTAACAGCTGATTTTAACAAATTAGTGAAAAGTTATGTATGTCTGGAATCTGAAAATTTTTAAAAAGGAATAATTGGCAACCAAAAGTATATTTGCCTGGTAGGTTTTTTATATTTGTTCTGTTCTGCATGAAAGTTACTGCACAGTTCAGAAATTAAATACATCATCTGGTAGCAGTCAAAGGACAAGGTTTTAGCTTTCAGTCAAAAGACTTTTTTTGGTTCAGTATCTCCTGCTGTGGGGCTTTCCCATGGTCTGAGTTTTGCTGTTAAAAACTGAGAGCGAGTCCCGCTGAACAGACTGTGACTCAGGCAGCTTTTATGAGATAATAGAACCTCAAATAATGTGCTAAGAAATGTTTAATATGAGCTTGAGTTGTTACTGTTCAGCAGACAAACCCCATGCAGCACAGCAAATGTGAATGAATCCCAAAATTTGCAGTGCTTGTATTTCTAGATCAATGTAGTAAGACTTTGCAGACTTTAGGAGCTAATTCCTGAAAAAGAATAAATTAGAATAGGGTTACTCAGTATCCATCTGGGGTGTGCTGAGCTTGATCACTTCCTTCTTACCATGGTGAACCATGCGGGAATGTTTTGTATCACCTGGGGCTGCTGTTTCAGTTACTTTTCCCACCCTGCTCCCCCCTCTCCAGCACATATAAAACTCAGTCCCCCAGACTGCTTATTAAGGCATCCAAACTCTTTGTCAGTTACCTGTATGCTTTAAGAATCTGGAGAAACTGAAGCATTTGTAACTGAATATATTATGCAGGTTGCATGTGATGACTCTTACCAGCTGGCAGAGATCTGGGGTTTCACAGGACTCGGATTCTCCACGTTGCCCGTGGCACCACAATGAACTGACGGGTGGCTCAAACCAGGGCAGAAAATAGAACCCCATATTTCTCCTTCAGGGAGATCTCATCAAAACAGCACCCATTTCCATTCATTCCTAAGTAGCTCTACCATTGCCAGATAGAATTTGGATGCTTCTGGCTTACTTACGTTGTCATTCATCTGCTCCCTTAAAGCTGTTAAAAAATACTGTGGCAACTTAAACGTGAGCAACTCTGTGTAACTGAGTGGTGATTCCTTCAGGGATACACCAGACATCGTCTAATGTTAGTAAAAATTCTAAATATGCATTGTTGTATGGGAAGTATCAACTACAATGAGTGTGAGACTCGATAACAAAAAGTATACATGTATAAACTTGGTCATTTTAAAAAATATAAAAGTAAATTTATTTTCTCAGGATTTTTAAAAAGAAATTACTTTCTTCCCCATATAGGAAAAAATCAAGCGAATCCAGCAAATCAGAATGGAGAAAGAACTTCGAGCTCAGCAAATTTTAGAGGTAAAAATAATGGCTCACATACAATTTCTGTGTTGCCATTTTAAAGAATGTTCCATTTTAATAGTCACACATGCCGTTAGGTATGTAACTAAATAGAACAGCTCTAACAACCTGGACTTCCAAAGGCTAGTTCAAAAACATGTCTTAAAATATTTTTCTTAAAAAATCTGTATTACCTGCATCCCAAATCTTGCCAGTGTTCACTTGCTTTCCCAACTTTCTACACAAATAGTTTTTTATTTGCTAAAGTTAACAGCATAACTATTCCTTTGTGAGAAAACAAGTTTTCAATAAAAGGATGTTAAAGCAGCATCATGCTCTGCTCTTTATGAAGTGCAGTGGATTTAAAATACTAAGGTTTCCTATATGCTAGAATATACTGGTATACTATACTGGTTTCTAGTATACTGGCAGGGATAGCTGGTTTTCAAGGCTCCATTCATGGAAAAATTTAATGGTAATCTCTTTGCCATTTATATGTTATTGTTTCTGTGTATACTTACTCTCTTAATTATAATAGCCAGGTGAAGCAATTTTGAGTGGGACTTGAAATTCTGGCTTAATTTTTAGAAAGTAAATGAATTGTGAATTGATTATGAAAGCTGCTTTGGGGAAGAAGTCTGTTGCAACATACACAATGTGTGATGATGTTTTGAACTTTTAAAGGCATATAACTTGATTTCTAGTCAGATTGTTTTCAAGGTGTGATGGTGCTGTTGTGTGACCTGTTTTGCATGCACAGGCAAAAAAGAAAAAGAAGGAAGAAGCAGCAAATGCCAAATTATTGGAGGCCGAAAAACGAATAAAGGTTAGTTTAGAGGAGCTCCAAAACAAGAACTGTGTTATTGTGCATAATATATGTTGATGTATAAAGGCAGTACATTTGGAAGAATATTCATTGATAATGAAACCGTAAATAGGGCGTATGAATAACGTGTACGTATGTTTATATAAACCCATGGAGAGAAGCCTGTGTATGTGTGACATACGCAAACACAAACATACCTACATTCGTACACACACATGAATATACAGAGGCAGTAATTTTTTGTGTGTCATTACCATGAGTTTTGCTTATATGACGCTTGGTTTGTATAACGTGAAAACCTCGTGCAAGAACATTATTCACAATATTCTTTTAAGCCCAATTTAGCAGAAAACTGTTGCTTCTCAGCAAGTGTAGTCTTTTCTAGGCTGTGCGTATGCAGGACTACAGAACTCTATTACAAATGTTGGAAAATACAGTTTATGTGTTCACTCCTGTTACTGCTGTGGCATTCTTGGTATATTTTAATATGGAACTCCCAACTAAATAGACTGGCTGTCATGTACACTATCTGTACTTCCCTGTCATCTGTTTGTGGTGGGCAAGGAAGTGAGAATTTAATTCAGATGTGCTGTTCTAGTGTGGCAAAAATGTAAGTAAATGGCTCAGTAAATGCTGATAGATGTTTTAACTACATTTTTGTTGTTTTTTTTAAGGAGAAAGAGATGCGAAGGCAGCAAGCTGTTCTGCTGAAGCACCAGGTTGGTGAACCTTCGGTTGGCCAAACAGACAGAATGCCAATTGTCAACTGCCGCTTACGCTGTGTGGGGGTGGGGGGAACCTTTCGAATATGCCCTTTTAAAATTTCTGGGTTCGATTCCTGCACAAATTTTCTTTCACCTTATGATTTGTTGCTTTGCTTTGGTATTGGGGTCTTTTGGGGGATTATAAAGTGGTTTTATGACTTTGTGATTTCTGTTTCATAATGTTGTGCCAACTCTTTCTACCAGGAGTTGGAGAGGCATAGACTAGATATGGTATGGGTATGTTTATTTTTGTACATCTAACACCGCATTGTGATTTGGTTGTGATATGGTTGTCATAGCAATGCATAAAATGTAGCACTGGCTGCTGTCATATTACATACTGCTGCATGGCTTTACAGCACAGTGCATTGCATACATCTGCTTGTCTTGTCTCTTCAGGAAAAGAAAGGCATGTTTTGAACATGTGTATAAATTGAACATGTCAATAAATACATGAGGTTTTTAGCCAGAAGTCTATGTTACTGATGTCCCCATAGAAACTGGACTACTGTATAAAATCTGGGAATAATTAATGCAAAATTAATAGGTAATCACTTAGATAATTTTTGCAAGCCTTGTTCCGTTCACTGGGAATGAATCCAGACATTTTAAATACAATTTGAATTAACCTGTTTTAGAAATCAGGATGATGTCTTTTGTAAGTTTGTAAGGTACTGAGGAAGTTAGCTGTAAGTCAGTCGTAAATATGTAATGTTACAAGTATACACTGAAACACTGAATGTAATCCTATCCTCGCTGGATTTGATGATACAATTCTCGTAGCCTTTTCTGGGGCCGAGATTTACTCCACAGCTTTTAAGGCAACAATCCCATACTTAATGTTCTAGAATACAGCTCGTCCATGCATTCGAAGTTAGCGACGTAATTTATTCAGGAACAGGCATCAGTAAACGCAGGTGTCGTTGCGTATGTGTATGCGCCACCACTAGCTTGATTAAAACTGATCTAGAACTGAGAAAATTAATCATATGAATTTGTTGCTTGGTTACAAAAATGTTAATATTTGCAATATTTGAAAATGACCAGTTGAAAATTTCTGCTGAATTGGCTACTGAAGAAGTAAATTACAAGTTCCGTGATAGCAGATGTAAGGTAACTGACCTGTTCCAGCCAACCATTATGCTTTTTGTTCTGCCAGCTTATGAAGGAGCATCACAACTGACCATAAGTAAATCTGTATGCTTCTTTTTTACACTGTCTCCATGTTCATTCCTTTACCTTTTTGCTTTTGATTGTTCTTGTATTTGCTTTCTAAACCTGAACTAAAACATGCACAGACTTGGCCATTCTTGTCCTATATTTAGTATTTACTGTGACTTGTCTATTAATGCTAAATTTGTTACTCAGCTTTTTTACTCATTTGGAAATGTGGATTAGTTTTGTTCTAATCTTACCTGCTTCAATAGGAACGAGAAAGGAGAAGGCAACACATGATGCTTATGAAGGCCATGGAAGCACGTAAAAAAGCAGAAGTGAGTACCAACCTCTGCAAGTTTGAGGTTTTCGTGGTTTCATTGTGCAGTGGTCTGGGTAAAAGCAGCGTCTTTCACATGCTTGGTTGTATAATCCAGCTGGAGCAGCAAGTCTCAAGCATGTCCAGAGTCGTCGGGAGTTCTTCACCCCCCAGTCACAGTTTCCCAACACAGGGCTCCGGAGGTCCCAGGGCCCATCATCAGTATTAAACACAGAGGCACAGAGGCCTTAAACATCTCTGCTTTTCTCTGCATTCCTATGTGTGAGGTGACTGACCTCATCAAGTAACAAACCAGTGTTATCGCTGATCCTCCTTTTGCTATTAGCATATTTAAAAAACCCCTTTTGTTGTCCTTCACATTACAATCCAGCTTGAACTCTAATTGAGCTTTGGCCACACTAATTTTCTCCCTATTGTGGTGAACCGCATCCCATGTAAAGAAACAAGCCAGGGAGTATTTTGAGTCTTCAAGTTACTGCTTTTGTGTGCTGCTTTAATGTGACTTTCCGTACAAGACTTGTGTTGGTAAAGGGAGAACACCGTGAATAAGCAGCGTGCCCCTTACGCGGTCATCACAGTTATGAGGGCCCATGTTGCTGCAGAGGATGTTTGCACAGCCGCAGAGCAGCAGCTGGGCACACAAGCAGTTCTGCATGGATGGCGGTTCTTTACCATACTTTCACTCAGTCATCGTTGTGAAATAGTACTCCAAAGTGTAAACGTACTCAATACCCATTTCTATGTGGACAGGAGAGAAAAAAATGGAATCTTAGATTTGCTCACAAATTTGATGAGTATGTTCTATTTCTGTAGCTTCCCCCTTCCCTTTGCTCGAATACAGGTTCCTTAATTGCTATGGTAATTATTAAAATTGCATAAGTAGTGCTTTTCAAATTCTTATATTGTTCCATTGTAAATAAAATATGCGGGGTTTATTTTCTGCCTTTTTAATTCTATTTAAGGAAAAAGAGCGGTTAAAGCAAGAGAAACGTGATGAAAAAAGATTAAATAAAGAACGTAAGCTGGAACAGCGAAGATTGGAATTAGAAATGGCAAAGGAGCTAAAGAAGCCTAATGAAGATATGTGCTTAGCAGACCAGAAGGTAATCATAATAGTGTAAACTTATTTTCTTGTCTTTTGTTTCTGTGTTTTGCTGGTGTGGCAGTAACTTTTTTCTTGCAGCCACTCCCAAAGCATTCAAGTTTTGGTCTAGATAATTACATAACTATTTGAAATATGTACAAATACAAGACACTATGAACACTAAAGTAGCATATGTTTAGTTAATTAACAGCATTTTGTTTAAAAGTGGCCTGCTTCCCAAAAAGCACTTGCATGATTGCTTCAAAAAAAATGGTTAGTCTGAGTTATTTTGACAGCAGGAATATGTATCATGTTTCAGTACACAGGTGCTAGATAGAGCTTTTCTCATATGTGCAACTGTGACTCAAGAAAATGACTCTCCCGGCCTTCTGTGTTCTTAGTTGTTGTCCTTCAGGACTTGATACACCTCAGGTTCCAGCCCTCTCTCTTCCAGAGAGTTCCCCTCCCTATGTCTCCCAAATATTTTTACACCACCTTCTATAGTATTTTTGGCTCAGAATAGAGCCTGAGAGTGTCTCCTGGCCAAGAAGTATTTATTAGTCTCCTGCCTCCTATAACATGTGAAAAGGTAATTGTGCTTCAGGTTTAAATTTACTGGATGTGATGGGGAGGTCGGCTTCCCTACAGCCTTTACCTTCTAGCATTGCCATGCTGTAGGTCATATGGAAACACCGGCAAGTTTCCCTAGCTAGTATCATAAAAATGTTCTTTTGAAATACTCTACTGAATCTTTCGTTGCTTTTCTTTACTTTTCAGGCTCTGCCGCAGTTGCCTCGTATCCCAGGCCTTGTTCTTGGTGGCAGCACGTTCTCAGATTGTCTCATGGTAGTGCAGTTCCTGCGGAACTTTGGCAAAGTTCTTGGCTTTGATGTGAACGTGGATGTCCCTTCCCTGAGCGTCCTTCAGGAGGGTTTGCTGAACATAGGGGACAGCATGGGAGAAGTACAGGACTTACTGGTAAAGCTCGTCTCTGCAGCTGTCTGTGATCCAGGACTTGTTACAGGATACAAGGTAAACAAAAAATGAGGAAGGAAAAAATCCATAGTAAACACCCCATATTTATGAATGCATTCTTCTTAATGTGCCTTTGACACCTCTCTGATTTGGATTTCCATTCTCTTTCCTAACTCTTCTCTTTAGTCTCACTGTTCTTATGTCATTCCAAGACTTTCTGTGCCCTGTCAGCCTCCCAGTTTTCCAGAAGGGTTAGATTTCTGGGAATCTTCTGTACCCTCCTGCATTTTTATTTGGACCTCGTGTAAGGCCCTGTCACATGTCATTCAACTCTTTCCCCGCGCGCCCCCCCCCCCCCCTTTCATTCTTACCTTCATGTTATACTCTCAGTGAATCTTGCCATTTTTTTTCTCCAAAGTCTGCTCTGTACGTCACTTCATCAAAACTCTGATTCGTTCATGATTCTCTTTCTTATATCATTCTTTTTCAAGCCAAAACATCCCTCTTCTATTCTAGAACTGCACACAGCGTGATTGTTCAAAACAATATTCATCAAGTTCTACCTGGACCATGTCTTTTTTTATTTAGCCAATTTCGTGAATATTATCTCTGTTCTTAAAAACTTCGAGGTGAAGACATTCTAATTTGCTACTCTGTTCAATATTTACATTTGAATAGTTTTAAAGAAAAATCCTGATTAAAGTCCTTATGTAAAAATGAAACCAAACCCACTTCACTGTTTTATAAACAATAATTTAGCCTGCAGAGGAAAATAATATTTTTAAATGTGATTGGTCAGAATGTCTTTATTCTTTTTAGGCTAAAACTATTCTTGGGGAACACTTACTGAATGTTGGTATCAATCGAGATAACGTGTCCGAGATTCTGCAGATCTTCATGGAGGCTCACTGTGGTCAGACGGAGCTGACGGAGAGCTTGAAGACAAAAGCTTTTCAGGCACATACTCCAGCTCAGAAAGCATCAGTACTTGCTTTTCTTGTCAACGAGTTAGCGTGCAGCAAGAGTGTAGTAAGGTAAGATTTTTTTTCCCAAACAGGCATGTAAAAATAGAAGTATAAAAATGTTATAGTTCAGAAATACTGTATACACTGTGTTCTGTTACAGGAGAATTCTTGATATACCTATAATGAAAGCTGAAATTTGTTATGTTACTGCCTCTTACCTTTATGTGCTTCTGATGTGATGGAAGAGTAGAACTTTTCCGTGTTTGGTCTCTAGGTTTGTTTTCAAAGCTTGCACAAATTTTCTCCAGGAAACTTTATGTTATTGCAGGTGACCAACTCCTAAGTCAGATTTGTAGAAATGATCATTCAGAACTTGAGTTTTTATATCTACATCATAGAAACCACTCTAACCTTCTGAATTATTGGGGCTGGGGTGTTTCAGAAGTGGGCTTACGATGGTGACTGTACTGAAGCGCTTTGGTTCTTCAGTTTCTGCAGCGAAGAGCAGAGAAGTTAGTTTGTAGATCCCGTGGATCCCAGTGAGAAAACCACAGACGGACCAGCGATGAGTTTGTTTTCAGTGCAGGGCTGGGTGCTTTGTGACAGATACATTTGGCAGCTTGACGTTGAGTTAGAGCTCTGGAGAGAAATGTGACGTCCTTTGAATGCCACGGTTCTTGTGGAAAGCAAGCTCCCGTAATATAGGTACAGCAGGTCAGCAGAGCGCTGCGTCAGGCCGCCTAGTGCCCGAATTTCTTGGCTTTAACAGTGTTTGTTTTGAATTGTAAACATTTCTCCGAGAGAGTTCTTTGAGGCAAAGTATCTGTACATAAATGTCTGTCAGAAAAATAATGTAAGTTCACAGTTAATGGATTATTTTGTCTTTGACAGTGAAATTGATAAAAACATTGACTATATGTCAAACTTAAGGAGAGATAAATGGATGGTTGAAGGCAAACTTCGGAAGTAAGTTTTGTTTCCTTAAATATTACAATATATTGCTTTTTTGCATTTACTCAGGTATGTTGCTATATAGACAATTGGTTCTAAGGACAAAAGTAGCTGATGCAATGACAGGTTTACCGAGAAGTCAGTAACTGACCTGTGTATTTAAGACGGATGTGGATTTCGAATGGTGCAGCACCAGTCTTCTGCAATCTATTAAAGGTGCATGAGATTCAGAGGATTGGTGTCCCTCAAAATTGGAATAAAGTCAAGGCCATTTTTGTATTCTTTGCAAGAAAGTTGGTGGTGTTTTTTTTTAATTGAAGTGTTACAGGAGCTGTCAAATTGCTATTGACATTATTGAAGTTTATTTGGACCTGCCATAATTACCAGTGTTCATTCTGAAAGGTGTTTTAAGACGACATGATTTTCATACAACAATTACCAATAGAATTTTGCTGATTTGTATTATGTTATCTTAGTGTTTCCCATCTGTCAATGTTGCGTTGTTCCCTATAGCTAGGGATCATATGTAGAATGCAAACTTTGAGATATTTTTTATATTTTTATTTAAGGTAAAATTGGAACTCTTAAAGGGTTTTCAGTTTCATATCAACTGTTCTCCCATTCTACAAGACAAAATTCCATACAGCAAGCGTAATGGCTCCAGCTACCAGGAAGCTTGAAGGCATAAAGTTCATGAATCACAGGGGGTAAAAATACATAGCCAGACTCTACTTTCTTTTCCTTAGTCATCTTTACCTCTTGCTAGGAATGGTGAATCCTTTCTTAGTCCTTGCTCAAGGTACTTGTGTTTCTAATGTTATGTCTCCCTTTTTTCCCTTTAATTTATCTCAGAAGGAAGAAGGAAAGAAGTAAAGAAGGACGACAAGAGGGAGGTAGATGAAAAAATTAAGACCAGTAAAAAGCAATTACCTACTAATACTGCAGATCCCAGTCTGCATAGGGATAATATATTTTCTCTTTTAGGACAATCCAAATGCCTTTTCCTGTCTTCATCTGTATCCCTTCTATGGGATATAGTTTAAAAAGTGTTACTGGAGTTCTGATGTAGCCAAGTGCCCATTAGTGGAATGGGACCCTTTCTGTCCTTTCTCCTTGGGGCTGCTTAGTCTTTTTCTCCCTCCATCAAACTGTAAGTACTGGTAGATGTAGGATCCTTCCTTCTCCTCATGATCTTTCTTTTCTTCCCTTTCAAATAGTGGACATAATACCCTGCAGTCTCCAGCCCCTCTCTACAGTCATTTCTCTATTTCTCATGTTCTCCCCTCTTGTGGAGTTCAGGTTCCAATAGCGCTGTCCCTATTTTTGAGCGTAAGTAGCGCGCGAGTGCTCAGAAACCTTATTCTTCCACTTCTTTGAATTCTCTGGACTTGCTTCATCTCTCTCTGTTTTTCTCTCTTTTTAGAAGAGCCTTCTTTGATCAATTTTAAACTGTATTTTCTTCTTTATTATATCAGTTGGCGTTTTTCATAAACTCTTACAACTGTTCCAGGGCTTCTCTGAACAGAAATCTGTCCATTTCAGTTTGCTGTTTGATCTTTTTTTCTGCTCCAGACTTCATTCTTATACATGTTGTCTTCCCCATCCATTTCAAAGCTCAGTCTGGTTTTTAAGCATCGCAGTCCCAGTTTTGCATAGGAATATCTGGTTTCTTGGATGCCTGCAGTGTGATCAGTGGACGTGTACTCTTTTCCCATGCACACAGGCCTTTACGTAACACTCACCACAAGCCCATCGTGCCTGGGAAGCGTCTAGTGGTAGAATAACGATGCTGAGAGATGAGTTAATTTAATCTCAGCCTGGTTCACCAGTGTTTGCTGTGGTAAATCTTCATACCGCTATGTCCAGGCTACCTTGATGTACATGCAAGTGGGATAAGAGGACAGACTTCTTGTATCAGATGTTTTCACTGAGTGATTTTTTTTTTTGCGCTTACGTTTGCACTTTTTATGAGATCACCTCAACTGGATATTGGGGGGAGTGGGAAGGAGGGCCAAAAAAATAATATGAAAACCTGTCTTTATAAGATATAAAAATCAACATTAAAATCCCAGGTTGGAAAAGGAATCACTGTATAAAAGCCCATAGGGATGCTTTATTTTTGTAATGCCCTCTTAAGGATATTGAACAAAATTCCTTTATACGTATAATATATATGGCTGGAAACTGAATTCTGAGGTGCCTGGACTGTTTCTGCTGGGCTGACTGTCAGTGAGAGGTTGCATCTAATTCCTTCTCTATCACATTGAGATGTGAATCTTGACACTAATCACCATTTTTGTAAAGGCACCTGTCTTACGCAATCAATTCTTCTCTCTTTGTGCTTTCTGTATCACAACTGCAGTCAGAAGACTCTCTCACCTGAAGATGATTCAGCTGTTTTTCAACTAGATAATCAGAATCTCAGTATCTCTTTTTCCATTAAATGTCTTCTCCCTGGCATGTCTTTTGTAGCTTGGTCAATATAAAAGGGAATAAAAATGAAATAAATCACCCAAAGGATCACGTAATATCTGTTTCTTTATGAGACTTGGAATACTGCAGAATAAGGTTTGTCACTGCAACAGTGTTCTTTTTAACAGTACGATGGCATACTCCTTGTAAGTTAATTTAGTTCCATGGAGGCCATCTCAGCTGTAAATGATGGCGTACAAAAGCAGTGTTATGGGAGGGGAGGAATTACAGCCTGTGTTTGAGCAGTAACTGGTGATGCTGATTTGGGAAACTTCCACGTTTTGAGACCCAGGCTGAAGTATGTTAAAAGTGCGATGTTTAGAATTTCTTTGCCTTGCTACTACTTAATATTTATGTGCAAAATTATGAGGAAGGTATGAAAATTAAGTCAAAAGGTGGATTTTCCTTCTGTGATCTAGTAAAAATTACAGATTAGGTTAGAGCAGGCTTAAGTGACACGTCTGATTATCTGATGGGCCACCCACTCTTTCTACAGGCCAACAGGCTTTATAATTCTCTCAGCCGTTGCAGATGTTATTTGGTATATACCTGAAAGTGAGGAAGATGAAACAGTTTTCTGGGCGAAGGTTTTCTTCTCTCGGTGAGCCATGTGTGTAGGTAGCAGCAGGAAATTTGCGCTATCTCTTGAAATACCTGAGCATTTTAAAAGTTATGTTCTCACTGGTTTCTTCCTCTGCGCTCCCTGGGATGCAGACTCATGCTTGTGATGCTACTGAAAGAGCATCTTTGATTCATTTCCATCCCTCTGAGTTGCCGTGTCATGCAGGCTTCTTTCAGTGCTTGACAGCATTTTATCTCTGGTTTTGCTTTCGCCAAAAGTAGACTTTTGGGCTTCTTCTCTTTGGTTGTATGAAAGAGGTGTTTGCTGGTTGTTGAACTTACACCTGCCAGCCTTATTACTGAATTGTCTTCGAGATGATCTCAGTCATATTTGTCTCTAGAAGTGTCCAGTCATGCAGCCGTCAGTCCAGTCACTGACTGGTGGCTTTGTCTGATAGTTAATTCCTGTGTGTAGGCAGGAATTTCCAATCCAGATGAAGAGGATTTGATAGTTTGAAGTCATCCTTATAAAAAAGGATTTTTTTTTTTCTAAAAAACTAAACTTGGTGGAACTCTGAGTAGGATTGATACTCAGTGAGATGAAGGCTTTTTGCACCAGACCTGAAAATGTTACTCGCTTCCAAATTCACTGGAAAGCTTGACAAATATTTTTTCTCAAAAACCCCGTTTTAAATCAGTAAAATAGCAAAAAATCCATTTATATTGGAAAGATAAAAGTATAAAACTTTCTAAATTCTCCAGTGGGTTCACCACTGCAGCAAAAAAAAGGCAATAAGAAGCCAAAACAAACAAAACCCCAGACCAACCCACTAAACAAACAAAACAACAAAACCACCCCCCCAAAACAAACCAACCAACCAACCAAAACCCCAAAGCCTGGCTGTTTTCGAGCAGACAGAAGGTCTCTTGACGACATCTCGCTAATGGTCGTTTGAAAGCGCTGCTCCCGGTACCAGCACCAGCTCCGCGGACCTGTGCTGCGCAGTCCTGGCTTTGCTGAGCCGCGCTTTCCAAGGCCACACGTGTGTCCTGTGCCCAGAGCCGGTTCTCGTGCAGCACTCCAGACCTGTAGCCACTTGCTGTATGGAATCTTGTTTTGTAGGATGGGAAGAGAGAGAAGTACGACAAGGAAGAATTACGTACTGGTAATTGTGTTTGTCGTTACTGTTCTACTTTTCCCATCCTACCTTCTTCCAGTCATCTCTTACAAAAACCTCTGTCTTTTCTACACGTTTGTGAATCTCTTCTAAGTCAGTTGCATTTTCGGTCTGCGTTGTAAGTGACTGGTTAGGCCTGGCTATTGATACCTCCTGTGATTCAGCATGTTTGCCTGCCAGCTCCCTGATAGGTTGGAACTGTAATTTTTGCTGTGTGGAATCTTGTCTTATAGGGTTTTATAGAAGAAGAAGGTCTACTACAACCATAATTACTGGTATGTAAGTTTCCCTTTTCTTTCATAAAAGGAAAAATGAGAGTTTGATTGAGTAATCTCCTGATCATTTAGGTAGTTAAGATTTCTCAGAAAAGAAAGTATGTCCTAGAATAAAAAGATCCGCAAAAAGACTAGAGTCAAATAATATATAATAGATTAAAAATGCATACAAATCTGAAATGGAAATAAAACCTTGCTGTTGCCATGCAAATGTAAATAATGTCACACTTCCAACTAAAGATTTTTGCCCTTTTTCCCCACCTCAGACACAGGTATTTTATGATCGTGTTCTTAAATGCATAAAATAAAAGATGAAGAAGTCAAAATGGTTCTTTCTTCTAATTGTTTTTCCTGACTTTTCAAAATCCCTCTTGTATTTCATTTCTTCTGAACAGTTACTCAATAAAATTCACCTGGGAGAAACAGAAGTTCTATTCATAACTGAGTAAGAGGCTTAAGGGGCTTTACAAGCTGAATTTTTCTTCTTGACTAATGGCACTAAATATTGAGCAAATACAATGTCGTATTAGAACAGAAGAACTAATCTGAATCTAAAATGTATTATTTACTTCCAGTCACGTAGGAAGAAAGGTACGTCTGTGTGCTGCAGTCACACTCCATGATTTCACCCGTTGTTGTGTGTTTCAAGGCTTAGAATCATCCATGCCAAGAAAACAGGCAAAAGAGACGCGACGGGAGGCGGCGAGGCCGGAGAGGAGCAGCATCCTCTGGAAACACCCACCCCGGGCCGCAAACGCAGGAGAAAGGGGGACAGTGACTATGATGATGATGATGATGACGACAGTGATGATCAGGCAGATGAGGATGATGAGGATGAAGAGGACAAAGAAGATAAAAAAGGAAAGAAGGCCGAAGTTTGTGAGGATGAGGTGAGGGATTTTAAGTATAGTGAAACTTGATTGATTTGTAAGTTAAAACTTGTTTTCCTTCTGTTTCTGTGCAGTATGGCACTCCTTTCCCAAAATCTCACAGTAGAAAGGAAGGAAGAATAACTTACCTTCAATATTTTAAAATTTTTGGAATAAGTTTCTTTTCCAGAGTATTTTTTTAGTAACTATTGTACTATGGTGTGGGTTTTTTTCTGCTTACTTGTTTTGACTTATTCTTAATTTCTCGGAAATTCTGAAAGATTGTACCAGATCCAGAGAACTGAAGCTTTGTTAGCAAATGAGCGTAACTGTAGTTTTCTCTTGGAGGGAGAATAAAGGTCGTTTGTTAGTTAACAAAATAATAATGAAGTGTAAAGTTATATTTAACATTAACTATTATAAAACTTGCCTGTGATCTTCCTGTGTATTTCTTTTGTAACTGCTCTAGGGTAGTCAGTTCCTGACTGCATTTTATCACAAGATGGTAGATCTTACTAGTCAGTATCAGATAAGATACAGGAAGGATCTCTAAAACAGTTCAGCTTGTTGAGCTGAATTTATCTACAGTAGTCAAAAGGTTTTTTTTTTTTTAAGAGAAGTGCCAGAGGCCTGTACAATTCACTGTACAACTCTGGGATTCTCTGCTGGATGAAACCTGATAGAAAAGACAAGCAACACCGGATACAGCCTTGTAGCACGTGGGAAGTGATCCATCTGTGCAAAGTTATGGACGTTCACAGTGAGGTTTATGGTGCTTGGGCATGGCCACTTGAACAGTGCGTGTACACAACATGACGTGGGAACTCAAATCTGTTCAAACAGTTCTCATTAGAACCCCAACTAGTTTCTAGGGTAAGAACAGCCCTTTGTGCTATTATTCTGGATTTAATTCAAATACTATGCTGTATACAAATTTGAGAGGATACCTTACAGGCATAGCACAAAGGTCTTACAAACTGATACTTCAGAATTATTTAGATGTCTAATCTCACGTCCGTCCCGCAATATTTTTCCCTTTATTACAGTCTTCTGTTTTGGTGCACTAGACATTTCATAGACAGAAGTCCTGTAACTCCTGTAGGAGACTTATTTTCTGATACAACTGCAGTTCCATTGCATTCGTGCTATATGTTATATTTCACAAGGCTTCACTCTTGTGTACTTGTACAGAGCCAAGAAATACAAGACCAGTATCTAACGGTGCAGGTGACTGGGAGCTCCTAGGATTTGGTTGTATTCAAGACTTTCCTGAACTAAATTAAAACTCTCTTTGTGGAAATGTCTCTCACTTTTAAACCGTGTCAAGAAGAAGGGAGCTGTAGACTTAATCATGGGTGCATTCCTCTCAAAAAATCAGCAGGATTAATACTAGAACCTTTACAGCAGACTTGTACTTTAAAGTGGCTCTACAATTTCTTGTAGATATTGAAATAAAATGCAAGTATGCACCGAACAAAGACTGATTGATAAGATTTTGACAGATTCCGTTAGTATTCCATACATGAAGAGCACCTAGAAATGAATTTGAATGTCCAAAAGGCTTCATAGAAAACTAAGATTAAATTCTGTAGTCGTAAGTGTTCATGCACAAACCAAATTATTTCTTCCAGTAAAAGAAAGCTTGTGGCCAAGTGTTTGCTGAAAACATTCTCCTTCATGTCCATCTGGGATGGTTTGGAAAGATTCAAGATATATCTTTTTCCAGCTACATTGTTCCTAGCCGAATATATTAAACAAGCACAAAATCTGAACTTTTTTACCTTTAGAATTTGCCTCTTATTTTCTGTTATGTCTTTTTACTGTAATATTAATAAGCTGTGGTAGTATGAGTTTATTCTGAAATAACTACAGCATGACATTGTGTTTGGTGGTTGTAGGATGATGGGGACCAGACAGCAAGTGTTGATGAACTAGAGAAGCAGATTGAAAAACTGACAAAGGTGAGAGGTCATTTGTCTTTGTTATACTACAAATTTGATCATTGGATGTCATGAGTTAAAATGTTAACCATCATCTTCAATGCTTCAACTTAATATAAATTGAAATAAGGATCAGCCTTTGTTTCACGAAAATATGAAAGATGCTACTGTTGATGACACCTGAATTGTGAGTTTAGTCTGGTGGCCCTGAGTGGATATGACTCAAAAGACGGTTGGAAAGCTGGTGACAATATATTTCCACATCTCAGAATCAGAAGTAATATCATTTTTATCCAGACCTAAATGATATGCTCCTGTTTGTTGATCTTAGAAAGTGATGATTAATTTTGTGTAGGAGAAGCAAGGAATTTTCCGCTATACAAATGGTTGCAGTTCTCATTCACTCCTACAGTTGCCTGATTTCTGCAGCTGTGTTCCAGGCCAATGCAGAGAACTGTATTTACTTCAGACTTTGAAAGAAGAAACAATGGAATAGGAAGAGAAACATAAACAAGAAAGAATACCTTAGATAGGTGTACTCATGGCCCATATTTTTGTCCTTCATATTTGAAAATTCATCATTTAAGACTTTGTCTCTTGGTTTCTCTCATGTTCCAAATTGCAATAAGTGAGCAGTCCAGAATTACGCCTGACTTCAGCAGTGTCAATTCAGCAGAGCAAGAATTGAGTAAATGTACTGAAATTCTTGATGGCCTCCCTCAGAGAACTGTTTGTGTTCGAATAAGGAATTTATTTTCAGACAGTATTGTTCTCGTTCTTTTTTGAACCAGTTAAAAGATCTCGTTAGTGTCCCACCAGGAGCTGCAGTGTCGTCAGTGCTCTGCTCACCTTTGCTGTTGCTGTATGATTGGTGGGTTTGAGCTGTTCTCATGCGATGAAATCTTTGATCCTATTGTCCTCTGAGAGTCAGTGTTAAAAAGACAGGACCTACCGTCACAAAATGTGGGTTTTTTTTGAATGGAAGACTGATAAACTTCAGCTGAACCAGGAGGTGATCGAATTGATTGTTTTAAAGGGAGCTCTGTAAGTAAAATCACAGAGGCAGTGATTGTGAGTGGAATATCACATCACACACACACGAAATCTCCGGGAGCCTCCTCAGGTGATCCCAGAGCTGTTCTCCAGTCTGACAGCCAGGAGACGTTTTCAGTTAGAACATGTTTGTTCCCTGTTGAATTACACTTTCCCTTTTTTCAAACAGCAACAGAGCCAGTACAGGAAGAAGTTATTTGAAGCGTCGCACTGTTTGCGTTCCATGATGTTTGGTCAAGATCGTTACAGGCGCCGGTACTGGATCCTGCCCCAGTGCGGTGGTGTTTTTGTGGAGGGCATGGAAAGCGGCGAAGGTAGGACACAACGTCCCGGTGTCACCCGAGGCGTCCTGCCCTCCGCTGGAGGCTGGAACCTTGTACAGCAAGGTCTTGAGGCTTCACCGTAATGGCTTTCAAATGAGGATTAATGTTTTGGAAGTTTTCAGTTGGTATAGCTCTAGATGTTATGCTTTTTCGTATTTACCTACATGCTATATTTTTTGGCTCTTTATGAACTATGTCACATTTCCCTATGGTAATGAACTCTGCGTATGAAAACCAGGATGACCATAGAATGCCAAAAAACCTATTTTCATCTTCAGTTGTTATATTTTGTGCAGATTTACAGACTGTTCTGTGCTTGAGGGTTTGATATATGTCTTCAAAACCATGAAAGTTATTTTCACACAGTGCGAAGTACTGTGTTTTGTAATCAACAATATGATTTAATCTCTGTATTTTACCAACTGATCTTTCTTCCAATCCAGCAAATGCTGAAGTAATTTTTTCTAAAATTAAAATGTAATTTTGTGGTTGTGACAGTTGTATACTAACTGTGATGGAATTTTTCACACACTTTAAATTGGATAGATGTAGAAAATATGTATTAGTCTGGCCTTTTTGTGGATATGAGAATTTTTAAACATAAGCCTTCATTTTGGTCACAGAAAAGTCCTTTGTAATTCTAATGTAGATGAAGTTAAACCCCATTACTCTCACAATTTTCCCTAAAAAAACAACAGAAAAAATCTCTGATATGCATTAGAATTGCATGATCTCATGAGAGATCATCCTAGAGAGGTATTTACGTAAAATAGCTGTCACATTACAGCATGGTATGAAAGCAGAGCCCTATTTTGGCCCCAAAAATAAGCTGTGGAACATTGCCTGGATCTAATCTTGGTCTTCAAGCTATCTTTCTAAAATCAGTAGCGTTTTCTGTGTCTCCTATTCTGCATTATTTTATGCTGTGTGTTGGGAACTGTTTTGCACGAGTACCTGGATACAGACGGCACACTGTCTGTGCTGTACTGCTTGCATTCTTTTTGTTCGCTACATTTTAGTTATTATATTTTAACCAGATGAATCCCCAAATACTTTGGAAATTGTACAGAAAGAAAATCAGTGAAATACACCTACCTGTCTTCAGACAGTAAAAACAAACACACACATGGAAGTTTTAGCCAAGAGCTGTAGGGCAAACCCATGGTTTTTAATATATTGTCTTAATGGAAGTTTAATATCTCTGAATAGCAAAATGGACACGTTCTTAAGTTCTCAACTACTCCCTCTTCCCCTCAGCTCTTACTTTGCCCTGTTTTAAGTAAATTCCACGGTTTATCCATTCCTAATTCCTTTATGTCGACATAGGAATTGTGAGACGTGAACTGCAGAACGATCCGTCCGTTTAAAAATATTTCTCCTTCCCTCTCCTGTAGTTGGTTTGGTTCCTATGCTGATATTCAAGTTGTATATATCTTGACATACACCATAGCTGTGGAAAATTTTTAAAGTTTTATTGAGAAGGGATATTCTTTTATTTAATGAATTATCTTTGCAAAAATTATGATTTTCCAGAATGAGCAAGTAAACTTTTGTGGATGGTCTGGCCATAAACCAGAAGCAGGACCTTGGTTTGTTTGCGATTGCAGTATCTGATGAAAATAATTTAAGAAATTGGAATGTAGGATTTTCTACCTAGTTCTCTTTTTCCTGATGTTTTTTGATTCCACCTTAAACTTTTCAAGACTATTAGTCTAAGTTGACACATCAGAATAAAGATGGAAGAGAAATGGTTAAGAAAGACTAGGAGAGCAAAGAAAACAGAAAAAAGCTCTTCCTTTCCATAAAAGGTTTTTTCACACCTCATAAGGTTGAAGAAGCTGGCTTTTGCAAACAACTTCTGCTTGTTGTACTTTAAATTGCTCAGATGTTGCGCTCTCTGATCACATCTGCTTAGCTGAGTGTAGAGTCCCAGGCGTTCTGTTGGGAGCCTCATGAAAGAGTTTTAAACCTTCAAGAACGTTGGCATCATTTCACAGTCAAAGTTGGTAATGATTTATATTGAAAGAGGTGAAGTATTTAATGTTGTGTTTCAATATCAGGGGAATATCTGATTTCACAACAGGAATTTTGGTCCTTTTTGTAGTTGGTTATGAGTTTAATGAAGTGGTCTTTTGCAAAAATAAGCTTTAAGGCTATAAACATTTTACCTCCTTGATACAAACAATAAAGCGTGGAGCGTTTTGCAAAAAGAAGGCTACCAAAAATTTTTCCTTTTCAGACTTTGCACTAGCAAACTACTTCAAACATATGTGCGTCATAAGGGAGGATACTATAGCTGCATTAACTACATTGAGGTTTTTCCTCCAGGTATTTAGCAGAGTTTAAATCTGTGTGTGCCTTGAAGCTCATTTCCTTCTGCAAAGTGTTCTGTAAAGTGAAAAAAGTAAAAAAAGACATTGTGATCTAGCATGTGTTGAGCCAAAAGTGAAGTAACTTTTTATTTAACTGTGGTGATAAAAACGGTCTAAATTAGTTGGTCTATTATATTTCATCTGTGTTTCTTGTACACTTCTAGGTCTAGAAGAAATTGCAAAGGAAAAAGAGAAGTTAAAAAAAGTAGAAGGCATGCATATCAAAGAAGAATTTGAGACAGAGGAAAAATTACACTGTTCAAATACAACTCACTGTGAGCAAAAGGAAGATCTGAAAGAAAAGGACAACACTAATTTATTTTTACAGAAGCCTGGGTCGTTTTCAAAACTAAGCAAACTGTTAGAGGTAGCAAAAATGCCACCTGAATCGGACATGGTGCCCCCAAAGCCCAACAGCAGCGCAGCGAACGGCTGCACCTTGTCGTACCCAAGTAACTCAAAAACCTCTCTGTGCAGCCTCCAGCCCGCGGTGTCACAAAGCACTGCTGAGAAGCCTGATTCTAGTAATCTTTTCAGCCCTAGCGCCAGCGGGACAGGAAAGTTCTACAGTTCTCCGCTAATTCCAAATGATCAGTTGTTAAAGACTCTGACTGAGAAGAGCAGACAGTGGTTCAGCCTCTTACCGAGGACACCCTGTGATGACATGTCAGTGACCCACGTAGATACACCCGCTACCACGACGGCACTGACTCCTCCGTCACAGCCTCCGTCGAAGTCGCCGTCGCCTGTCCCTTCCCCTCACCTGGGCCCAGCCCCTGCGCAGAGCCCGGTGCCACTGAGTCCCTTTGCGCTGTCACCGCTGCAGGTGAGCCAGGGAGGTTCTGAACACTCTGAATTGCTGTGCTTATTTGGGCGGAATTTCTGTTTAGGTAAATTGTTTCACAGAAGTGTTATCATATCTTTTTTTTTTTCTATAATGTTAATAACTAATTCCACGTTATAGATATTTTATAACACTAGAAGTTTTTTGATAAAAAAGTTTAAGACAGGTAAAATGTATGATATTTTGTATGTGTATTTCGATAATTCAATTAGGCTTTTAGGAGGTTGGCCACCAGTATTAAATGAAAAACAAATAAATAAGTAAAAACTAGTTTTCAGAAATGTGACATACCACACCCTTTAAAAGCTATTATTTTCTAGGCATTAACAGGGCCCTAACATAGGGAGTCTTACACGTTAGTGTTATGTTAGTTTTTCTTAAACTAATCAAAGTACTGAGTAAAAGCCTCATTTATGTTTTGTTTATTGCTTGACAAACAGCATCCTAATCATAATTCAGGTTTCTTGGTAATAATTACTGATGGTAGTTGTGTTAACAATCTATTCTGTGTAGCAGATGAAGACTGGACTGCCTATAATGGGACTTCAGTTTTGTGGATGGCCTACAGGAGTTCTTGCTTCAAACGTTCCATTTTCATCTCCCTTACCTGCTCTTGGGTCAGGGTTGGCATTATCAGAAATGAATGGTAACTCATTCTTGGCATCTAGTGTTCCTGCGAGTAAAAGCGAATCACCAGCACTGCAGAGTGAAAAAACAGCTTCTGCCCCTTCTGCAGCAGTTGAAGTAGCCAAGCCGGTAGATTATCCCAACCCAAAACCTATACCAGAAGGTAAGTAGAATGCAAGGATAAGATAGAGCTGTGTGAAGGATAATTTTTTACAGTCCCACTACGATGTTACAATTTTTTTTTTTTTAAGAATTTGCCTATTGAATTTGGCTAGATGATTTCTATAATCTGATTGTGTGTGATCACATAAAAAATGCCTGCAATGTGTTTCTGTGCTTGTCTTGATTTAGAAATGCAGTATGGGTGGTGGAGGATTACTGATCCGGAGGACCTAAAATCTTTGCTTAAAGTGCTGCATCTCAGGGGAATAAGAGAAAAGGCCTTACAAAAGCAAATACAGAAACACATGGATTATATCACTCTGGCTTGCATAAAAAACAAGGATGGTATGTAATTGATATTTGTTACACATGGTCTTGGGGCATAAGATGACTGGCATAGAGCTCTTTGAGATGTGTTCAGATACAGAGCAAAAAAAGGAGAAAAAAGGTAAAGATTTTCTTGTCTGTAGTTGCTTTTTCACCAGCCTTGTTCTGGAAATTTAGAGGATTGGAGAAATCCCATTTAATATAAATGGCTCTACTGGCATAAGTGTGGGTAACTTTTTAAAGCTTTTTTCCACCCCTGTAACACTCTAGCTCAGCCCCTCCTTCCCCTTGTTGCCTTTAAATTGCAAGTTTGAAAACCTGCAGAATTTGTTGTCCATATTGGGTGTCTTAAGTGCACTTTACAACAGTTCTTCAGCATTTGTCAGTGGACAGGTAAATCAGCTTGAATTTACTCAGAGAAGTTATGATACTAAATAAAATAATTAAAATGTGATTCTCAAATACAGTTGCAATTATTGATATCAATGAAAATGAAGATAACCAGGTAACTCGAGATGTTGTGGAAAACTGGTCAGTAGAAGAACAAGCAATGGAGGTGGATCTTGCCATTCTTCAGCAGGTGGAAGATCTAGAGAGGAGAGTTGCATCAGCTAGTTTACAAGTTAAGGTAAAACCAACTTTTAGTAAAATGTCTCTTTAAAATAAGTGGTAAGAATTTAAAGTAGATGGTAGCAGTCTTTTTGCTGTTGGTAAGTGCCGCCTTATTCTGTCTGCAAATAAATCTACACGGGAGTGTAATGGATATTTGTGTTTGAAACACTTTATTGCAGTTAAATCTTCAGCTGAAGATGCTCAGAATTGCAGTTCCTGGAGAGTGTTCTTGTACAGTGTGCAGTTCCATGCACGTTTTGTTAACCTTCCACAAATGCATATGTTTTGTTGCATATACCCTGCTTAATTGTAGTGGGTTTTGCCACAGTTGTGCCTGGTTGGGTGATTGTCACTGATGCTTTCAGAAGAGCCTACAAGTACATCATAATGCTTTGCTTGAGTATTGTAGAGTCATGGAGAACATGTGATGTTGTGAGTGTGAGAAAGTTAAGGATTCAATGGCTCTCATTACAATTTGGGATTTTTCCAAAGTGGATGTGAGGATGTCAAATTGCGTATGTTTGGTTGTAGTACAGGTGTAATATTTGGGATCTAGTTTTAGAGGTGGATGTTATTTCTGTGTGACCAATTGATACTGTCTCCTGAGCCTGTTGGACAGACAGACCTATTGTGACGTTTCGACCAATAAAATAGGATACTTCAAAAGGAGATAAGAATGCAGACTGTTGCAGAAAGGTCTCTTCAGAAAGTCTGGTAATGCTTGTATTTTTTGATTAATTATTTTAGTTCTCTGGATATTTTGGAAACTGTCTCTACAGATGGATTACAAGTAACCAAGATCTACTGGAAACAGCGCTTCAGTTACTTAGTTTGATTCCGTAAAACAGTTCCTCTGTTTACACACTAAGTGAACAGCAACCAATAAATGCACAAACCTTTCTATTGACATAGGGTTGGCTGTGTCCTGAGCCTGCGTCAGAGAGAGACGACTTGGTATATCGCGAGCATAAGTCAATTACTAGATTGCACAAGAAGCACGATGGCGATTGTGCTGGAGGCGGAGAAGGCAGTGCCAGCTCTCTAGAGCGGAGGAGTGACAACCCTCTAGATATAGCTGTAACCAGGCTGGCTGACTTGGAGCGGAACATAGAGCGAAGGTATCTGAAGAGCCCCTTAAGTACCACCATTCAGATCAAACTGGATAATGTGGGCACAGTTACTGTCCCTGCTCCTGCACCATCCGTTAGTGGTGATGGTGACGGGTAGGTTATTGAGATTAACTTGAAAAATTATTGTGCTTCTTTGCTAATTGGAGCCTATTTTCTTATTGCCTGTTATCTATGTACTTTCTTGTATGTCTGTGATCCGTATGGATCATGCTGTTCTGCATGGTGCTTTGTAAAGATATTTTTTGTTACGTTTGATAATCTCGCGAAGTTATCTTACATTTAACTGGTTGTGACTAAGCCTTGAGGCACGTAGCCACAGTCTGTGCACTACATGAAATTTAGTTGCTTAAACCTTATACTTATTGGCTGTGTACGTTTTGTCATTGCTTGGCTTTCAATGTGATAATGATTGTTCCACATTTAAACATCAGCAAACACAGATGTGACGTACTGAACTTCTCTGTGTTTCAATGCAGAACTGAAGAGGACCTTGCTCCGGGGCTGCGGGTGTGGAGGAGGGCACTGTCAGAAGCGCGCAGTGCTGCTCAGGTAGCGCTGTGCATTCAGCAGCTACAGAAATCAATAGCATGGGAAAAATCCATTATGAAAGTTGTAAGTATTGCATTTCTTTTTAAATACTTTAACTAAACTATTTTTGCTATATCCTATTTTCCCACTTTAGGCGTTTTAAGATACCATGGTTAATAATGCATTTCTTATTACTGTGTGTAAAACTTAATATGGTTAAACCGTATATTGTGCGTAGATACATATAAGCCTAATGGAAAAGGTTGTTCCTTTCTTGCCAAATTCAGCATCCTCAACTTTCTGAGATATAAAGCCCCTGAAATGTAACTGGTTGCTTTATTAGGATGGTAATTACTCTTTATTGTTAACATTTTGGTTAGAAAGAGTAATTTCTGGCTCCATCTGATGTAAGATACGCTGTTTGATGGAGTATTTGCAATACCACCTGTGACATAAGCTTTATGGAGGTTCAGCATCACATATCCCAATTAAGGACGTCATTTTTCAGAAACCGGAGATGCTCCCAATGTGTGGCTTCTTTGCATGCACTCTTCTCACAGCTGAACATGCAAACTGGGCAGGTTTGTGAGCAAATGGGCTGAAACACCTGTTCCCTTGTACACCTAACAAGTAGATCTGGGTTAACTGCCTATACAGAGCAGGCATGAAAAACATGTGTGTCAAAATTTGCACGGACCTTTGACCCTCAAATTTCTGAAAACGGCTACTACAGCAATAGCGATGATGATGGTGTGATTTAGTATGGCCAGTGCTATGTAGTGGGTGGCAAAAGCAATTCTTCCATTAGTGGTGTTTTCCCTCATGTTTTCATTTCCGCCAGTCCTATACAAATTCTAATTACAGCTGGACAATTAAAGGATGATTTTAATAAAAACTATAGTGTAAGGCTGTACCTTTAAGTTTGTATAGTTGTAAGGGTAAAGCTGTATCTTTAGAGTAAAATTTTATTAATTGAGTAGAAGCACCTGAAAAGGCATTTGAATGTTTCAAGGTGTCGTAATTTATTATCCAGAAGAAATGTATAATATCGTTCTCAATTTAATTGAAATGATCGATACATTTAATGAAATAGTAAGTATTTGGTGAAAACATGTGGAGATCTTGAAGTTCCTGAAAAATAAGTCCAGATAAAGGAGAGTATCAAAATCACACAATGTGTGTTAGAAAATTGATAATACAACAGATACTTTTAGTGTGAATTTTAGGAAGTGCTAGGATCATTTGGTTTCCCTTGCTGAATTTGTTCATGGTGGCCTTTGGATAAGATCCTTACTAATTATTATTTGAAAATCCTATAATGAAATATAAGTTATTTTTATGAAATAGCAACTTATATATGCAGTATGGGCATAAATGAAGAGAAGGTTCCTGAGATGGTATGTGTGGGCCAACTGATTTCGATGGGTACATAAAATACCTTTACTTTTCATGGACACTAATGGAATATAAGAACGGTTCATAGTTTTGTGTGCTGCAGGACACCTTTCTTACACCGAATTGCTTTTCCAATGTGTTCCCAAATGTAGCCTGCAGATGAGTTTCTTTCTCACATTCTGCACGTATTCTTTTACAAATGTGATCATTAGTAGACTCTGCTTGTGGTAAAATGAAAGGAATATAATTTTGAGTGTGAATTTGTGTGTTTGGAGGGGAAGGGTAATTTAGGTACGAGTCCTGTGTTTCAAATTTTAACAATTGAATTAAAGCCATTTCTCATGTATTCCAGTACTGCCAAATCTGTCGGAAGGGAGATAACGAGGAGCTGCTGCTCCTTTGTGACGGCTGCGACAAGGGCTGTCACACCTACTGCCACCGGCCCAGGATCAGCTCCATTCCGGACGGGGACTGGTTCTGTCCCGCCTGCATAGCAAAGGTAGCGCTGGCCAGAGCTGAGGGGACTGACGGGGACCTCGCTATGGATGGGAGGATGACAGGTCTACCAGTGCTTTTTGCAATGGTTCATGTCCATTAAATAATGAGATCGATGGGTTTATTTAACTTGGATTTTAGTGGCAGTAAAGTCTAGTTTTATTTGTTTTAAACTGTGTTTTTTTAAATGTAAGTAGGTACAGAATTTTCTTGCTGATTCAGTGCCATAGTATTTTATTTCTCTTAGAATTTTTTCAGTATTTGTCTTTTGAGCTTCATTGTTAATTGTCAACAGACCAATGTCAAATTCCATTTGAAAAGAAAAATTGGAGAAAATACTTGATAAATATTTCTTGTCATTTTTGTGCAGCATACTTCAGTTTCATTTTTTTGCTACACAGTACATCTGAGAGAGAAGCAATGTGTTGCCTGTGTGAGGCTTATTTTTTGTGCCCTCGCAAGAAAAATATTTTAGATAGAACTTTGGGATAGTTCTATTCAAATAAGTGAATTAGCAGCCATTCCCACCTACTTAGAATTAATATTCACAGAATGTCTCACAGTCAGGCCTGAGGTGATGACAGCTGATCTAGTCTCACTGCCTTACATTGTGATTTTAACCTAATGGCTGAAAATCCACATTCCTTTTCAATCACCATGTGAACTGATACACTTGACTGGTTTTGTATCCTTGGACCAGGAACAGTCATGGTTCAGAGTAGTGTTAAGAGAGTGCAAGTATTTAAAATCTTTCTAGTGTTCTGTAGTAAGCAAAAGGAATTCTATGCGCAACATACATCAAACAGTACTGGTTCCAGTACGGCCCCTTGAGGGACACCGCTTGTCGCTGGTGTCCATCCAGACACGGAGCCATTGACCACTACCCTCTGAATGGGACCATCCAGCCAGTTCCTTGTCCACCCAACAGTTGATTCCCTCCCTGGCTTTTAAAGCCTCTATTCCAGTTTTCCACATCTTGCAAATAATATGGTTGCTTGTAGGAACAGACAAATGTATGTCTAAAACTCCACCGGCCCTAGTTTGCTAGCAGGTAGTGTTTTACCAGTCAGAAGGGTGGGTGCTTTTATACTGTCAGAAATTGAGAACCGAAATCACTAGCAAGAGGAGTTTCTACAGCCTTATTTCCCTTTAGAGAAAATAAAAAAGTGAATAATCTCTGATATTAAATATTTCAATTGTTTTGGTCCTTCTGTTTGTCTGATCTTCATTGCTGTCTATCAATAATAACAGAGGTTTCTGCAGTTTCTTGGTTATTGCTTATTTCAGTTCTCTCTGTTTTAGGCAAGTGGTCAGACTCTGAAAATAAAAAAACTTCAAATCAAAGGGAAAAAAAGCAATGAACAAAAGAGAAGTAAGAAATTAGCAGGTGATACAGAGGATGAAGACTCTGCAACTACAAGTGCCTCCTTAAAAAGAGGAAAAACAGACCCTAAAAAACGAAAAATGGATGAAAATGTTTCTGTAAGCCAGTTAAAGCAAGAAAATTTCACAGCTGTTAAAAAACCCAAAAGAGATGACTCCAAGGACCTGGCTATATGCAGGTAAAGTGACAAACTCTAAACTTAGGTGGTGTTGAAACAAGTGGTGCCTGATTCTTTTCCTTCTGCAGAACAAGAACCCTGTTCTTTGTCAGGTGTGCACACAGGTGGTGGTAATTCAAGTCTCTAGATAGAGATGTAATGTGTGTGCTCGAGTGACTGCTGTGTGGTGACGAAGCCTAAGACGACAGTACCTAGTGTGAGATTGTGGTCTGTGCCGTCATCCCACCCGCTCTTCTCAGGGTGGGAGGAAAGAGCCCCGGTAGCTGTGGTCCTGCCGGCTTTCTCAGGCACAGCAAGGACGATTAACCGCTGTGTCCAAAAGGCGTCGAATTACAGGGGAGACAGTGACAGGGACGTATCTTTTGTAGTATTGCTGGTCAGGCAGAAGTGACATCGTTTAGTCTCTCACAGTTCTGCAAAGCCAGTATTAGCACCTGTGTGATTGGTTTGCATTGAGGTTTGAAGTACTGAAGTTGCAGGGCCGTGTTTTTCTTTTAGAATGTTGATTGCTAGAATTTCATCTTCCATAGGTTGCCTGGAGAGAACTTAAAGCTCTTTTAAATACTCAGTTAAGATGTCTGTCTTTATCGACGTTGTTCTCAGCCTTGCACAGGGCACAGAATAAAGTGCTTTCCTTTTATAAAGGGAATAGGTTGGCAGTACATGATGAATTCATGGAACAGTGAAAAACCTCTGTGAATATATGAACATCTTAAAAATATTGATTTAACACCTTATTTTATTCAGCATGATTCTCTCAGAATTGGAAACTCATGAAGATGCCTGGCCTTTCTTACTTCCTGTAAACTTGAAACTTGTTCCTGGTTATAAGAAAGTTATTAAAAAACCTATGGACTTTTCCACCATTAGAGACAAGCTAAGTAGTGGACAGTAAGTAAACCTATTGTAAATTTTACTTTACATTTTAAAAATATTTAAACGTTGACATGCAGTACATTTTAAAAATCGGTTAAAGTATTTCGATCTGTGATTACTTTTACCCTGAAAACAAAAATTCTTAACTGTATCATTTTGTCTTTGCCATACCTAAGTTCAATGGCCTGTCAGGTGGCAGAGCCTGTGGAACTGGCTAAAACCAGTAAAGCTGCCAGGTCAAATGCACAAAATCAACCAACAGGAAAACTTTATTTCCTCATCTTTTCTTATTGAGACATTAGAATTAGACTGCACAACTTCTTAGAAAAGACACTGTATGCCTGTGTTCCCCTCCCCTCCTTGTTTCCATCCCTGTGCTCTAAGGACTCCCCACCACCAAAGAAAACTTGTCATCCATAGAGATCGACCCTGGTCAGTGGCTGTCAGCTCCACAAAAGGACGTTTCCCAGGATAACAAAGGGGCTTTTTGTCCTGCGAATCTTTGATTTAAATGCTCCACACATGCTCATTGGTATTGATAGACTTGGAACTTTTGCTGTCTTTCTTTTTAATAATTCCTGTGAATATTGGAACACTATTTGGGCCACATATAAGGGTAAGAAAAAGAATGACAGAGACGATGTTACAGGATTGATCTGGGCAGCCCATTTTGTACCTGATTGTTCCTCTTGTAGGTAAATGCAGTTGTACTCAACACTTTGAAAGGACTTAAGCCCAAGAATATATGAATAAATGGAAAATAGTCATAGCATTTTAACTAGAAATCAACTGAAGGTGAAGTTAATTTTTAAAAAGTTTGTTTTCCAGTACAGGCTTGAAATTCTACCTTACAGAGTTTTTGAGGGAAATAACAAATACAGTGACGAGAGTGTTTCCTTCCACTGATATTCATTTTCTTGTTAATAGTTAAATTAGAATTAAAAAAATTAAAAGTATAATTAACATGTAGAGCATTCACTGAGTATTCTGTGGCTGGTTGTAAATTCACTGATGTTAAGGTGGTTTTCTCATGTAGTTGAGATGTTTTTCCCCTTTGATTCTCCATGTTCCAAAAATCATTCACCTTTTTCTTCTTTCAGGTATCCTAATCTTGAAGCATTTTCGCTCGATGTCAGGCTTGTTTTTGACAACTGTGAAACCTTTAACGAAGATGACTCTGACATAGGCAGGGCCGGCCACAACATGAGGAAGTATTTTGAAAAAAAATGGACAGAGATTTTCAAAGTGAGCTGAAGTTAGCAGAACTCTTCTGTCTTTTTTTTTTTTTTTCATTAAATGAGGACTGATAAGACCAGCAATGTGAACTGTATTTACATGGAAGTGCAAGGCACCTGCATAACTAGTGACTGTTTTTTCCTTTAAAAATATCACAGAGTTGTGATACTAGTTCGAAAGGCTTCACTCCTACAGCAACCATGGCCCCTTGGTTATTGGTTTGTGTGTTTTAACAAACTAATTTAGGTAGAACAGGGAAGCACACCCAAAGAATTTCAAAGAAAAGGGTGTTATAGTGCAATAGCAATTTAAAATATATCAAAACGCACTGAATATTCAACCACCAGAGCTCTACTTGGGGAAATGGTTCACTTTTCCCTTTCAATAAATATCTATTTTTCATTTTTTTACTTTGTAGTTCATTTTTTAGTGAATGTATTTAATTTTATGAATTATTTATGATTATACAGCATTCAGAATCTTCGTTTTCTGTGAAAAGGAAGAATTAGAAAATTGCTTTAAATCTTGAAAATACAACAAGGAATGTTTTAAAATATAAAACAAAGCCAAGTAAAACTGTTTACACTGATGTGCTGTAAAAGCACTAAAAATTAAACTTTACTGTAGAGTTACAAGTACGTTTATATATATATGTTGCTGCATCACTTGTGTAGTTAAATTGTATTTCAAGACAGTGAAGAAAAATTGAGACATGTATATACTGTTCATTATTGTTTATATTAAGTCTTGTTTTAAATATGTATGATGTGTACATATTGTTTGCAGACATTATTGTTTATGCCTTAGGAGGGCGGTAGCATTTTATTTTAGTCTTAAGGTAATTATAGCTCTATGGCTTGTACAGTAATTATCCTCTACCAACACTGTGGAGTCTCCTTAATCTTGGTAGTGCCTGCCTTTAAAACAGGGTGTAGGGGATATTAGTTTTCCATTTTTCTATTTTGTTATATAATTTCAAGCCACCACGGCCTCAAATTCAAGTATAATCATTTGTATCCATGTGGAATAAACTTGTGACAATTTCCTACGCACACAGTATTTTTTCATAGAAACATTTCCCTCCATTTGCCTTGCCACAGAAATAACAAAAAAGACATTTGTAACCACTGTGTTTTATCTACTGTGTGTTGTGGTGGCCTGTTGGGGCAGATAGATCAGATTTTTTTTGTACTAATGTAAGAGTACTTGAAGTTTTATTTAAAAGAAATGTTGTGGAAAGGTAGCATTCTTTTTCTTTTCCTTTTTAGGAGTGTTATTTTTCACTAGTATGTGTGGCACGGATACAATAAAAGACTGTTTTGCAAACCAGATTTTCTTGGCGATTTTAATACTTCAGATCCTGTGTCTACAGGAATTTGTTTAATAGTATCTTGGGAGTCTTGCATTTAACATTCAGTTCTAATTATGATGCATCTAATTCTCCTGGTCTGTTAATGGTAATTCAAAAAGAAGCAATTGCCAAGCAGTCAGACTCCAGTTCAACCACCTATTAATAATTGAATGAGCCTAAATAACATGAGGTGGAACACTGGGCTGCTGAGTATTTGCCCTGTTTCTGTTAGTCCTGTTCCCAGTTGTTTCAGTGTGGATGCGTATGGTAATGTAAATACAGCCACATGTCCTGTTCCTCAGAAGCACTGTCCGTGCAAGGACCTGCCCTTTGTTTGGTCTGTAGAAGGGCGTAAGTCTTAATCTTTGCTCTGACTGAAGAAAATTACAAATGAATATTGTGGAACCCCAATACCTATAGCTCCCTCACCAAATAATGTTTTGGGGTTTCTTTGGGGTGGGGTGGGGTGTTGATTTTTGTTTTTAAGCTAGGCCTGCCATGTTTTAGTCTTAGAGCCTTGTTTTATATACTCGCCATTATACTTGTCTCTGCTGAGAGGGAACTTTCAGTTCCTTTTTTTTTTTTTTTAACAAATTTTTTGTTTCTGTTGCCCTCCCCAGAACATCTCGTTCAATAACATTTTTTTTTCTAAATACCTGTTAGAATAATTCATGTTACCTAGAATTAAAAAAATCGCATTTGGGTGTCAGGCAGCCTTGCATTCTAACATTAGCTACACCACTGCCTGTTTCATGCCTTTCCTTTTCATCACCTTGCTGAAGACTTCAATGAAAAGGTTTACTGACATGTTGCAGAGACGTGAAGATTAATCAGTGTTTTGAACATATTGTGGTAGGCTTGTAAGAGCGTTGTGAGTATACTTAGACTATTGGGAAAACTATTTAATGCAAAACGATTGTTTTTTCCCTCAGATTCTGTACTGGTTAATGCTGTACCTACCATACTAGATCTAATATGAGTTCTCTGAAAAGTCAACATTACCAGCTGTACTACATAAAGTTGCATTTTTTCATCTCGCATACTAATTCAGCTGAACAGCTGGAATATTAAGGTGATAACGGCTACTGCTGCTGAGAGAGAGCCAAGCATCACCTCTTTTGACTTGGCAGTACCAGTGTATTGCTTTGCTCACTAGCAGCCAGTGTCTTTGTTACTATTTCAGTAAAATTAAATTTACAGGAATTACTATATTTGAATGGCAAGCTTGAATCGTACACATGCCATCATATATCTCCATAGAAAAGAGCAGGGATTTAACCACTAGAAAAATGTGCTTAATTTCTCTTCTTAGCTTTCTCTCCTCTTGATGTTTCTGTTTGTCTGTTTTCTTGGAAGATAAGTTTTCCAGTGTGCTCTCTGCCTTTCCGAATGAAGTATCCTGGTCTTAGTTCAGAGAATTTATTGACAAGCTTTAACACCTTATTTTAAAGTACTGTTAACAGTGCTCAACGAAGAGGGGTCTGGTTGAGAGTGTGGCTTCTTTCATCTCTTGGCATCTCCTTGAAAAAATCAGATATAAAACCAGCTGAAAATCAGAAGCTGTAGTTGTCTTGGACAAAAGATCTGTCTTTAGAAAGATGTCTAAGGCTTTTCCTTTAATGTTTTTATATGATTTCTGTAGTTTCCTAATGACAATTAGAAGGGTAGAGGTGCTCTGTTAACTGAATGGGCACAGACATCTGAGGGACAATCGCTTTATATAATATGCTGAATGGGTGGCCTAGGGGACTTTGTTTATTAAACTTGTATCATTCTTAGATATCTTGCACTTATCAAAATGTGCCTGCAAGCGGAGAGCTAAATGCTGAAGTCAGGACCACCACAATTATGCTATTTGATTATGTAACTATTTTTGAAGTACCTTGGGGATAGAACTTCAAAGTTAACCAGAATTTTTTATAACTGGTATGTACATTCAGAGAAATGAGTGTGTTATCTTTGTTTACACAAATTTGTGTTGCTTGTCCAAACCAACCATCATTACTAGAACTGATAGTAGCTAAATTTCTGGGCATGTTACTGATTCATGGTGACCTATTTAGCAAGTAATTTTGCGTTTTTAAGTGTGTTGGTGTGGTTTTCATAATTCACAGAATTTAATGTCTGGTATTCACAATCAACTGTCTACCCTCTTCAGTAAAGAAGTCTCTAAAAATTGATACAAAGTTCAGGTAAGGCCAGGATGTTTTTCATTTTGTAATGTATACTCTGCTGGATTGCTAAATCAATGCCGCACATGTGAAAGAGACGGAATACCAGCCATCACCTGGGGTTCAGAGTAATTAACAGCAGTCATCAGCTGGTGGATGTGTGCAGTTGGATAACGTACTGTAAAACAGTGCAAGATCGGCCTGGTTCGTGTGTGGGAGGTAGAGCATTTACACAGAGGGGAATGTTTCCTGGGCAAAGAGTGACTCCAAGAAAGTGACTTTGTTTTCCTCAAAAATGTGGGCGTCATGATAAACCCTTTGTTTCGCTAGACTTGCTAAGCATGTATCTGGATGTGAAAAATGATACAAAGTACCTGATAGATGACGGAGTTGGGGAAGTTATTGTTTGAAACTACTTTGCGCTGTTGCTGGCCGGTAGCCGTACGCACCCCCATGCCCCCTCAGCCCCCGTTGGCCGCCGGAGCTGGGCGGCCGCGGTGGGTCCGCGCAGGGTCACACAGAATCACAGAATGTCAGGGACTGGAAGGGACCTCGAGAGCTCATCCAGCCCAATCCCCCGCCGGAGCAGGAACACCCCGATGAGGTTACACAGGAAGGTGTCCAGGCGGGTTGGAATGTCTCCAGAGAAGGAGACTCCACAACCCCCCTGGGCAGCCTGTTCCAGTGTTCTGTCACCCTCACTGAGAAGAAGTTTCTTCTCAAATTTAAGTGGAACCTCCTGTGTTCCAGCTTGAACCTATTACCCCTTGTCTTACTGTTGGTTGTCACCAAGAAGAGCCTGGCTCCATCTTCTTGACACCCACCCTTTATAAATATATAAACATTGATGAGCTCACCCTTCAGTCTCTTCTCCAGCTCAGAGCCCCAGCTCCTCAGCCTTTCCTCACCCGGGAGATGCTCCACTCCCTGCAGCATCTTCGTGGCTGCGCTGGACTCTCTCCAGCAGTTCCCTGTCCTGCTGGAGCTGAGGGGCCCAGAACTGGACACAATATTCCAGATGTGGTCTCCCCAGGGCAGAGCAGAGGGGCAGGAGAACCTCTCTGACCTACTGACCACCCCCTTCTAATCCCCCCCAGGTCCCATTGCCCTTCCTGGCCACAAGGGCCCAGTGCTGGCTCATGGTCACCCTGCTGTCCCCAGCACCCCCAGCTCCCTTTCCCCTGCACTGCTCTCCAACAGGACATTCCCCAACCCATACTGGGACCTGGGCTTGTTCCTGCCCAGAACCGGGGCGGCGGCACGGGGCTGTCCCTGCAGAGCGGCCGGTTACCACAGCAACGCCCCCGCGGGCCTCGCGCCGCGGTGCGGCCCAGCGCGCGCCGGCAGCTCGGGCGGCAGCGCGCGCGGGGAGCCGGGGCACTGCGCGTGCGCGGCGGCGCCGCCCGGGGTGCGCGGGTCGCGCGACGCGGCGGGTGCGCGGCGGGCCGGGCGGCGCGCGGGGCCGCGGCTCTGAGGGCCCCGCAGGGCCGGGCGGCGCCCGTTCGGTCCCTTCCCGGGCGTGCCCGCGGCGCTGCCGGGAGCGGCGGCTCGAGAGCCGGCGGCCCTGCGGCCCGGTCCCCTGCGCGCCGGGCGGCTGCGGCCTGGCGCCGCCGGCGCGGAGCGGCTGGGCCCTCCCGAGCGTCCCCGACACCCGCCGCTGGACCGGTGAGGCACGGCCGCCTGCGGAGCCCGCCCCTGAGCGCGCCCCCGGGGCGCTGGCGGCAGCGGTGACAGGGCAGGGCTGTCCGCAGCGCCGGGAGCGGCTGCTGCTGGCTCGGGGGTCGGGGGAGAACGGTAGTCGGGGGGAAGGGAGCGTGCCGAACGTCCTGGGACAGCTGCTCCAGGGCGCCCTTCAGCTCGTTCGAACTATCGACACCCAAACCTCTCGTTCTAAAGTTTGCTCTTCTGCAGTGAGCTCCTGGAAATCTTGTAACAACGAGATTACGGTGCCTTCTCCAGCCCCGTCTTGCCAGGTGTCCAGCTTTGTCTGACTCTTCATTTCTCGTTGTTGAGAGAAGTACGTTGGTTTTTCTTTTTACAGATAAAGAGATGTTGATTCTTCTTGATCTGTTTAATGGTTTTAAAGAGAATAGCAGTAAAACTGTGAGAATCTTGACGCTAAAACAGAGAGTATCCAAAGATCCGATCTCTAACTAAATTGGTATGCCATACGCTGCCTGAAAGGAACAGTTGTTTTGCCCTTATATATACCTTTGTGTCTATATGTATACATATATATTTGTGCATGCGTGCATATGTTTATGCATATAGATTTAGATGTCCACATATATATAAACATATGTGTGTATATATTTGCATGTAAAAACAAATGTCTCTATGTGTATATGTAAAACCAAACCTGTTTGTGATTGCCTCTTAGCTCTGAAGTTATTGTTCATAATGAGGCACTATAATAATAGTTTACTGTCTTGGATGAGTTAACTCAATATAAATAGCGTTGCTGCTTTTGTTCAGCACAAACAACTTGTAAGAGCCGTAGGCACTTCCCTTTGGCTTTGTGCTTCCTTATTCACAGAACCACAGACTGGTTTGGGTTGAAGGGACGTCAAAGCTCACCTGGTCCCCCTGCCTTGGCCAGGGACACCTTCCCTGCCCCAGCTGCTCGGAGCCCATCCAGCCCAGCCCTGAGCTCCTCGGGAAGCTCGACTGATCTGCAGCATTGGAAGGAACTGCTTGGAATGTACCTTTTAGGAGCTTTCCTGGCTATCGGCAGTGTAAATCACTTGTCTGATGCCATGATCTAAACTAGTCCCAGCAGTCTTTAAGTACTGGGAAAATGTGCATAGAGTTAATATTTTCTTTTGTTGTTTTATGTAGCAGCAAATGCAATTTCTGGAGAGGTTCAGATTCACGCAAGCCTGTTGTTGTTGGTATTACTCTAACATTTTGCTGTCACCAATGTTGCTGCCTAACTGAAAGGCAGAAGCTTGAATTTGAATAAGGTATTCTGGCCTGGAAAGGAAAACTTATCTTGGACTGTGGTCATCAGATCTTAGTGCTCATCTGTGTTAGACCTGCAGATATGAATTCATTGTTTAATTGGGTTTTGTTCTAAAGAATATATATAATTGTGTACTCAGTTGTACTATAACAAGTGCTCTAAATGCTCTGTTTTTAAAAGGAGTATCAACTGCTGAATCTGCAGACTGCAAGGTATAATTCATTGGAACATATTTCTGCAAGCTCCAGATTAGAATATTAATAATTTCCAGATATATTTTTGATGCAGTTTCCTGATTAATTTTTTGGGAGTCAGTGCTGACATTGCAAACATACTTTGAGTTTTAAGTGTGAAGAGAAAGAATGCTGAATACATGTGGTTACAGTTGCTGGAAGTTTTTATATAAAAGTGTAAGATTATTTTCTGCATGCTCGTGGTATAGCTGGAGACTTGCTCTTGGCTCTCTGCTGTGCTAATTGTTTTCTGTAAAAGGATAGTTGAGGACCTGTCTCATAATAATGAATTAAGGCAGTTAAAGAGCGAACAGTATCTTTGTTTACTTCTGTTGGACTTTCCTGATATTTACATTTTACTATAAAACATTCTGGACAGGCATCCCTTGATTCTGTGCTCAGTTATTCTATTTTTGTTATCTCCGCTGCTTCTTTTTAGGTAACTTTGTAAGTTTGCTAGTACAAGGCGTACCTTTTTTCTGTATTATGTTCAAAACAACGAGGCCTCCTCCTGGTTGCATCCTCTGTAGTAGTTCAAGAATGCAGAAGATGAAAATGACAAGAGCTTCTTGGCTGATTGTGGCCTTTCAATATATAAAGGGGGTTCATAAGAAAGATGCAGAGAGACTTGTTATCAAGGCCTGCAGTGACAGGACAGGAGGAGATGGTTTTAAACTAGAAGACAGTAGGTTTAAAATGGGTGTGAGGAAGAAATTCTTTACCATGAGGGTGGTGAGACACTGAAACAGCGCAGCTGTGGGTCCCCATCCCGCAGAGCTCAGGGCCAGTGTCCCTGACCATGGCAGGGGCTTGGACTGGGTGGTCTCTCAGCCTAAACCATTCTATGATTCTATATTCCTAGTGTAACATTAATTAATGCTTTGACTGTCTTCTGTAGTGGCCATTTGCTCCATTGTGTCTAGTGTAGATGCAAATAATAACAAATTTGAACAGCCAGCTTTTTAGCATAAATTAAGTAACTAGAATAACTTGTTTTGCTGCTGGTCTAAGACCAAGTCATTACAATGTCATCTTGCTTGTTATACTGCAGAATTGCAAGTTGATGTTAAATATTTAGATATGTTAATTATCACCAAGTCATAAACCCCCCACGTCGTTGCTGTGATTAATCTCTGATTTAAGTTGAATATAAAACAATGCTTAGATGAAAAATCTGCCTCTGCAAATGTTGTTATGATGTTTTTCCTGGATAATTTGTCTTGTTAAGGTAGTATGTTTCATTTATGAAATAAAAGAGATAAGTCTAACTGTTAACCTTTTTTTCAGATATTTTTGGTGAAAGTAGATAAAATGGCAACCTTAATTCACACTTTAGCAGATCATAGTGATGACATCAACTACTGTGCCTTCTCACCATCGTGCTTGGCTACTTGTTCCTTGGACAAAACAATTCGCGTTTATTCTTTAAACGACTTTACTGAGCTTCCGTACTCGCCTTTAAAAGGTCACACCTATGCTGTCCACTGCTGCTGCTTCTCTCCATCAGGACACGTTTTAGCTTCGTGTTCAACGGACGGCACGACGGTGGTTTGGGACGCCAGCGACGGCCGGCGGCTGGCGGTGCTGGAGCAGCCCAGCGGCAGTCCTGTCCGAGTCTGCCGGTTTTCCCCCGACGCCGCATACCTGGTGTCAGGGGCAGCGGATGGGACCGTAGTTCTCTGGAACATCCGGTCATTGAAACTGTACAGGTGAGTGCCAAATACTTTTTAGCAGCCTTGTTTACAGTGACAATGATATCATTTGAGTAGTTTGTTGTACTGCGTGCAAGACTTGCAGACTTACACCACTGACAGATATCATGGAGAAACAGGAATAGGATTTAGAAGACCAAAAGATTTTCAATAGGAGAGGGAGAAGTGACGAGTCTGCTTTTTTTAAAGTTAAACAATGCAAACTCAAGCTTTAATTTTTACTGAGCTATCTTTCATCTAAATCCTGGGTTTTTTTTAAGTTTGTGGAAATGTTTTCGTTGATTTAACATGAAATCACGGTGCATTACGCACTGCATGCAGTGGGTCAACAAACTATGATGCATAATATGCGGCTAGTTAGTGTACCCTGACTGTGCTGCGTGCCTTATATTGGACTGTACGTAGTGGATTTTAATTAAATACTTAGTTACAAGGCTATTTGGAGTCCAGGGAGGTCTTAGAAGCTTAATAGTAATTTAGCAATCAAAGAGTTCGGAACTACTGACATATCCTGAAACCGTATAGTTTAAGATGTAACAGTGACAGAGAGGAGTATTGGAGCTGAGTGGGTTAAGTATGAGAGTCAACATTTCACGTGGGTGTCCAATAAACATTTGAAACAAAGCAGATGAGCATTTTTAGTGATGTTGCACAGTTAAAGGCATAAACCACAGGGTGATCTTCAAAGTCTTTCAATGAAGTCTTCAGTCTGGTTGTTGTAATCTGTACTTAGGCAAGACATCATTCACGTTTTAGAGCAGCAATTGTATAACATCTGTCTAAAGTTAGGAAAGAAGTTAAGAATTTGAGAGAACTGATGAGACGTTTCACTCAGGATGAGGATTTAGTGTCCATTAAAAGGAGTGGGACACTTCCAACTGACTTTAGGTTACTATCAGATAACCTGGGGGGTGTTAGATGGACCTCACTTCCTTCCTGAGGATTGAGCACACTTCCATATCTGCAAGGAATTTTCTTCTAAGATCACTTTTACGAAGTGCTTTGGCTGACTTAGTTAAAATATAGAAATATTTTTTTCACATTGCACTCTTTTGTGTATGAGTAGTCCAAAATTAACCCTATATCATAAATTACAAGGTACTCTACTCAGCTACAGTTTATCATGTGGGTTAGTAGGTGTTCTGTTTTGTCTTTAAAAATAGAACAGAGAAATTGTGGGTGTCTTATTTTCCCGTTTGTGTTATGATAGCTGTATATCTCTCTCTGATTTTTACAATATATCCTGCCATAGAATTTTAACAGTGCATTGTGCCTTTCAAATGGTGAGTCCATGCAGATTGTCATTAGTTTGAAAATTATTTTCTCTCTCAGTTAAAATTGTTGCCTTTGCGCATCATCTCACATTTTGCCTCCTGCAGTCAAAGAGCAGGTCCTGGTTCCTGCAGCCATGCTTATTTTGCATCTCTTTCCAGAGTTAGTGTGTTTCTCTCCCTTCTGTTAGCAGGTTCCAAAGTGCAAAACTTAGAACAGTTTGGCTTATTGTGTCAGATTGCATTTTAGAGATCACTTCTTCAGAACATTACTTTTTCTAAATTCATATCTCATGTACTTTTGCTTTTCAGATCTGGGAATGTTAAAGATGGTTCTTTGGTGGCCTGTGCATTTTCTCCTAATGGAAATTTCTTTGTCACTGGATCATCATGTGGTGATTTAACCATTTGGGATGATAAAATGAGATGCCTGCATAATGAAAAAGCACATGATCTTGGTGTTACCTGCTGTGATATTTCTTCACAGCCCATTTCTGGTTAGTTACTTGACTTGTCGGGAGGAACATGGAAAAGAAAAGTTATTTTCTTTCTCTTAAGCTCTTGTTTTCATATTCTTTTTGTAATCAGTGCTTGAGATATAAAGTACAGTGGGAAGAGCTGATGTTTTACAATATTCTGGGTATTCTTAAGTAAAAGTTGTGGTCAGGTTGATGACAAGGAACGTACTAGGTCAACAACCAAGGTGATTAGCATGCTTATGGTAGCTTTCAGTAGCTAATTATCAGGGTTTTGGAAAATGTCTGGGCAGGGTCCGTAAGCGAAGGCTGTCTGCCATGGCTGACAAGGGCCCTAGAAGATGCAGTGCTTGATTACCATTCCCGCTTTACTCTTTCATGCATTGGTTCCCCAAGGAGCAGGGCTGGATTACAGCAGTGCAGAGAACTGTAAACCTTAGAAGCTAAATGCTTGAGCTGTGGGATGTGAACAGATAGACTGTTTTCCTGCACCTGACTTTCTCAGTTGGAGGAATTTGGGGGAGCAGTAAGCCCAGAATCTCCTGTCTCCCACAAACATGCAGTACTGTGCAAAAATGATGCACTTTGATGCTTTAATGTTTAACAGATTTGAGGCAAGTCCTAAGATCTGCCACAGTCGTCGTAGCTCTGATTGTTCCTGTGAACAAACAGGTCTATGTATACTAGGATTTTATTGTGATAACTCTGTGAAATTAAAATATACTTTATGTGTTGGAAAAATGGAGATAAAGTCTCTGGGGTTATTTTGTAAGACACTTGACAGTAAATATTTTGACGTTTCTGATAACTACAGAGCTGGAAAAAGGAGCCCTTAAAATGTCTGTTATGATCTTCTGATTTCCAGCTTTAATCCTGGTGATTCTTGTAGGAATTCTAAGAGTTGGTGCTGGCAGAGATAATGCCACTGAGGGTTGTTATGTAACTTGTGCCAGGCTCGTGCGCCAGCCCAGTGGAGTAGAACAGCAGAAATAATTTGGCACAGGACTTAAGAATAAAAAAAAAAAAAAATGGGCTGAAACAACACATTCAGAATAGAACATGATAATTCAGAAATGTTCATATCCACTGAACAGAGAGGGGAAAGCTGTAAAACTATTACTGTTGTATTTAATCTTTAATGCAGTATTTCTTGAGTGGTTGGCTGGAGTGCAGTCATGAAATATCACTCAGTTTATAAAAATGAAAACTTGAACATTTAAAATTATAAAAATAGCCTGCCAGATACTCTCAAATTTTGCACATGCTTAAGTGGTTAAGTTTGAGAACTACTGAACTGTAGAAGAAATGGATATAACCATATAGTTTAGGTTAAAAGAGTATATTGTTGCCCTCAGTAGACAGAAGAATCAAACATTTACCATCAAGAAAACTTAAAATATGAGCCCAGTTCTGGTTTTTATCTACTTGTTCAGGGAACAGTGTGGCAGTGGTACATATTTCTTACTTCTAAATGGTTTTAGGACTTCTGCAATTATTTTAATTAACACTCTTTAAAATTAGTTCTGAGATTAAGGAAATTTACCATATTCCAGTGTCAGAATGCTGATGTAGTTTACTGATGTGCTGTTATTTTCAGTACTTCCAAGCCCCATTAATATATTTGAACTTTATCAGATGGTGAACATGGATTCAGATACTTCCAGATGGCTTCTTGTGGTCAAGATAATCAGATCAAGCTCTGGCTTCTTTTGGTTGCAGATTTCTCAGGTGTGTGTAGTGATGTTTTTTTCTTGTTCCAATGTCTTACGTCTTTAGTGACAATTTACATCTAAGATCAAATTTGTACTGCTGTCATGGATTCACAGCCAAACTAAGCGCAAGTTGAAAGTTTTCTTGTAACTGCTGAGCAGGCGAGCAGCGAAGGCACGCAGCACTTTGTGACTGGGCGCTGTTGATTTTATTCAGTGATCTATTTATCAACAATTGTAAAAGTAAAGCTTTTTTAAAAATTTTGCCCAGTTCTCTCAAACTTAGTGTCATGATAAACATGTCGTTTTAATTAGCATTTTTAGTTTTTGGTAACTAGTAGCATTTCTACTGTGGCCTTTGAGCAGGTTGATAGGTTGAAACCTCTTAACCTACCAGTCCAGGGAGAGGTTTCCTTTCATCTTTCAGTATATCTTGGCCCTTGAGCAAGAGCTGGAGAACTGAAAACAGTGTTGACTCCTGCTAAAACCGCAGTGTAGATGTGTGACTGCTATGTGGAGACTAGGCAGATGGCCAAAAACATCTGCAGTGGGTATTTTTTTGTAATCTCTTTTATATAAAAGTCTGTAAGGATGAATATTGTGTGTACAGACACACATTTAATTATATAAAAAATTGTTAGACATGCTAAGGCTACAAAGTGAGGAAGTCAGAGATGTTAAAATTAAGTTGTCTCTGATCTTTTGTCCCCTTTTTTGTAGACAGTATGTCACAGAGTTAAATCTTTGGTGCAGCTTTATTCTTCTAAAAACAGCTTGTTTTATACTTTGTCAAATATGTCCATGTGTAGTAATTTACTTTTTTCTTTTAGGTGTTGAATTAAAACGTAAATGCACATTGAATGGACATTCTGCCCCAGTTCTGGCTTGTGCGTTTTCTTATGATGGGCAGCTGTTGGGTTCAGGGTAAGCAGTATCTTTTACTTGTTTAAATGTCACGCAGATGGCCGTCCGGGTTCAGGCTTCAGTGTTGTAAACCTGGAAGTTCAAAAGAGTTGCAGACTTCAAAATATATTCCCAATATTTAAGGAGTAGTTGTGTGACCTACAGAACTATTGAAGTCCCTTTCCAGTTGGTCTATGTCTTGTGGGTGATTGAGTTTGAAATCTAGGATGTTACAAGCTCAGTTCTCTTGAGTATTGGCACGAGATTGATTTTCTGGTTTTGGGGCATTTCTGTGGCCTTTCTTGTGGATACTCCAGCACGAGGCTGCCCAGGGCAGTGGTGGAGTCACCGGCCCTGAAGGGTTGACCACGTGTAGCCGTGGTGCTCAGGGGCAGGGCTGAGAGCTGGCTCGGCAGTGTTGGGTAATGCTTGGACTCAGTGATCTTAAAGGCCTTTTCCAACCAAAATGATTCTAGGATCTATTAAAAATACAAATCTACACTGTGATCTTACAGTCTCTTCGGGACATCGTTTAGGATTCTTTCTCACTTATGTACTTTCAGGAACTTTTTAGAAAGGTAAATATCTTGAGATTTTTGTCTTTGATAGATTTGGTTGAAATTATTATGAACATTTCCTCACTGATCCACACCCAGAATATGGCAACACAAGCCTTTTTTCCATAAAAAGTGCATGATTGAGATAACTGTAGGACTCAACTCTAAATTTTAATTGTCTTTTTTACAAAGATTTTCTAAGCTGAAACAGAAAACCTGCTGTCTTGCAAAGGAAAAAGAAAAGACAATAATAGCTGGCAAATAAACTTAAAACTATACAAACATCAGGAGACGATAGCTTGCTTTGACATTTTGGTTTGTGTTACTTTTAAGGGAGTCTTTTTCAGTAATTGAAGGTCATTATTAACGTTTATGATCTAGAGCTATTTTATTTTCCATTAGACATGGATTGTTTTCGCTTATATTGTCATAGGTGAAATGTTTATCCCATAAAGTCTTTCAAGAAACACTGCTGTCATGGTAAATAACTATGCAATTTGTATTTCATGAAATATTTAATGTATTGATTGCATTGCACCACTGGATTTTGTATATTGCATTGCACTACTTCCTCTAGCTTGCTTTGAAAATGGAAAGGTTTCAAAAAGAAATAGAAGTGCTGAGAGTAGATCCTGGATGGTCAGATTCTGTGCATGTGCGTGTGCCTCACAGGTGCGGCTCGCAAAGCCAGAGCAGACGCTGTGCAGGCAGCGGGGTGGGAGCCCTCCTCCTGCAGCTGCAGAGTTTTCCCATTTCACTACTGGGTTTATTCACGCTGGAGGTACAGCTAGTCAGTGGTGGTGTTTTAAGGTGAGCATGAAGGGCAGGGATTTAGGTATCTAAGCTTTTCATAAAGTAATGTTAAGAAATCTGTTTGCTCTTCTTTTTGTTTGTGGAAAAGGTTGTTTTCTTCCTCTTAATTAAAAATAGTTTCATTTTTCCTCTCTGCATTCTTTTAATGCCAATGTGTTGTGTTTGTTTTCTTTTTTTAAAAAGGTCTGTGGACAAGTGTGTCATAATACATGAAATGGTAAGTATAGCATAGTGCAAGATCATTCATTGGATTGTTGTCTTTAAATGTGAGCACTCTTTCTGCGGCGTCTTATCAATGTAAAGAAATATCAAAGAATAGGAACTATGTAAGCCCACAATGTTTACTGTGCATTTTGGGGGCTGGGGAAGGAGTTCGAGGATAAATACCTCTTGAGAATTGATCAGTCTTTCTCCCTTCAGTTACATTTCTTTGAATAGTTTGTTATTTGATTTCTCTACAGTAAAGCATTATTCAATGAATTCCATGCTTACATGTTATCTTCATATTGAAGTAGAAGGATTTTTTGTTATCCTTAATTTATCTTAGCTTCTAAAGCAGGAAGGACTGTAGCTTTTGACGTAAAATTCTTTAGTTAATTATATATAAAATGCCCATAAAATAGAAGCGTAATAAAAAAATTAAAGAGACTTCTATGTTAAATATAATGTCTTTTATTTAAACATATTGTTTAGGCATTTTCTATAATACTGTTATTACATTCTTCATGGTTCACCTGTATGTGGTGTTTACCTCTAGTACTTTATAGTATTAAAAATAATAATAATAATTTTGTTGAAAATGAAGGATGAATAAATTTTAAGCTTCTCCAGCTTGCTCTGCACATACTATACTGATAGAATTTTTCAATTAGGATTAAAATTTTTCACCAAAATCACTAATTGATACTTTCTCAATTTTTGGTCCAGTTATTTTAGTAGTTTGTAGCTTAGACAGATACGTAAGAAGTCCCTGAGATATTTGGAACCCCAGAAAACTTTTAAGATGCAGAAAACCACAGCATAAGTATTTCTTAATAGTATTTGTAAGCTGTTATGGCCTTAGGTCTTCACCAAATAAGACAATAACTTTTACAGCTGTTGAGGAGAAGTGGGAACAATAAACCTTCATAGGAGGCAAAAAGATTTCAAGCTGAAATGGGGCACTTTCCTCACGAGGGGCAGCTCAAAAAACTGCAGTGCTGATCCATCAGTCGTTCAGAATAACTTTGCTCTTTGTCTTTCCAATCTGTCTGTACCTGTCAAAGAAACAATACCTTTCGTTAGAAGGAAGACCTTCAGATCATAAATTAAAACTTTGCAGAACTTCAGAGATTTGTTTTTTTAGTAGCATCCAGTGGCCACATAGAAGCACAGGTGCGATGAATTATTGTCCCAATTGAAGGACTGTAGCATGAAGTCCCATTTGAATTTCAGTGACCTCTTCACCTTTGGTCATTTCTCACCTAGATTGGTAGAGGGGGTGTTTTTACCCACACGAGCACGCAGGCTGTGGGCGTCGCTGGTTCGGCTGCGTGCGTGGCGCCGTCGCGCTGCACGGCCCGCGCGGGCTGGGCGTGCGGGGCGCCGTGGCGGTGGGCTGGGGACGGGCCTGCAGCGGGGAGCTCGGCTGCCGTCGCTGGCTCTGCTGCTGCTCAGCCCTGGCAGCGTTGTGTAACTTCTGCCGTCTTCCAAGAAACAGTATTATTCCTTATTTTGAAAGAAAGTGTAGAAATGAATGTATTATTCTTTAAGATTTGAAATTACAAAAATTCTTTTACAGAGTACTGGCAATACCCTTCAGACTTTGACTCAGCATACCAGGTAAGAATTCAGTATGGTTATTCTGTTTTACTGTTAATAAATAAAAGAAACTAAATTATTTTCTTGTGAATTTTCACACATTTATTTTTATTTGTAGATATGTTACAACTTGTGCTTTTGCACCATGTAGACCCTTACTTGCCACAGGTTCAATGGATAAAACTGTGAACATATGGCAGTTTGACCTTAAGCAACCCTGTGCAGGTTAGTGTGTCAAGTATTTGTGATCTGTTCTTTCAATTTAAAGCACAATATTGTTTAACACCTTCTTTAGATGCAAAAACCCCACTTTTTATTTCATGCACTTGGTTTGTAACCTCACGATTATGTGCACGTTATTTATGTTTTCTCTGGAGTGGTCTTACTAATGTCCTACAGAGGTACTATTTTTTTACTTTTTTAAAATAAAAGATACATTAGAAGTATTTTTGCTTTTTTACTGCTATAACTTCTTTTCTGATATTCGCCATTTTTGACTCTCTGGACAGCTTTTAAGAGATTAATATTATTCCCAGAGTGCTGAAAAACTTTTTGGACAAGTATTGTTGGTGAAGAGTTAAACAGAAAATATGCTAATTGCAAACATAACTGTCAACAACAAATAGAGCTTACCAGTTGTTATAGGTGAAAAAAACCCAGGATAATTAATGTGACAAAGTATATCAGCACCAGAAGTGGTGGAACAAAAGTACGTAGGTCATTTGTTCATAGCACAAGTCTGGACTTTGGTCTGCTTTTCTAAGGAAGTCTGAGACTTGGTTCCGTTGTCTGCTGACACTTTGTGGTCTTTTAGTTCAGTTCAAATTTGATAGAAGGGTAGGCATCTGAGAGATTAAATTCCTCTAAACATTGAAAATCCATAGGTAAAAGACAAACCCAAATTACCCCCCACTGAAGTAATGTTTAATAAGCATTTGTTTTATTAGATGTTGGGAAATGTTTAGTACTTGGAACACTTGATAAACAGCGTTTGTTACTGCCATTGTTCTTACAACTGGCGTTTTTTCATTGTTGTTTGGGGGGGAGTGTGTTTTTGTTTGTTTGTTTTTAATTATCTTTTCTCTTTCATTTCCAAAGGAACTACGGTAGAAAATGAATCCAAATTAGCCGTTGAGGCCTGGTCAGAGGACGATGTTTCAGCCTGGCTTTGTGCACAAGACTTAGCAGACTTTGTTGGGCTTTTCAAAACTAATAACATTGATGGCAAGGAACTACTGAATCTTACTAAAGAAAGTCTGACTAATGAATTAAAAATTGGTAAGAGTATAGAAATCCAAATAGTTTTTCATCTTTAGAGTAAATGTGAAATGCTGGAATGAAAGTGAGTTAGAAGCTCCATAGATGGATTTTTTTTTTCCCTGAAATGCGTTTTTATTTTATTACCAGGGCTGATAAAAATCCCTAATGCCACATTATCCACAACACTCTTTTTTTGTGTGTTTGCTTATACCTAAGGACATAAAATACACTTCCACTAACAATGCCATAGTAAGTGGTCTTACCTGCTTTTGTTTCTATTTTCCTTTTTAGATCTTTTTTCATTAAGTTGTGGAAAAGGAATTTCATATTTTGTGTATACTTAATGATCCTGGCTTTGGTAAATAGAGTACTCTGTAACAGTTTTCCTTATCAGTCTGCTGAAGTGGCATGTGTTGCCTGATAGATTTGTAATGACACCATCAAGAACCATTTCAAAGTCAAATAAGAAAGTAAAATCGGAGTTGTACATTGTAAGGCAGGCTGTAAGGTGCAAAGGGTGGATGTGAAGAGACATCCAGAGACAGAGCACGTGTAGAACACAGGCTGATTATGGGAATCTGCTGCTTTCTGCCTCTTCATGAGCTGTGGTGGCATGCGGTGAGGATGGATTGTATGGATGAGCTTCAGTGTGTTCTTCCCATTATCAGATAAAATGCTCATTGCTCAGTCTGTATTCTCCAGGCTTTGGTCTTTTGCCAGGCTTTTTCTTCAGTAGGTACTTTAACATCCGTCATAAGATTGTAGGATAAGGAGACAGATTTTCACTGGTATCAGCAGCTGTAAGAATTTTTTAAAAAGCTCTAACTGAAATCACTTACTGTCTTAATAAACATAAGCTGTTCCACAAATATGAGCCAGCGTATATACGATGTGAAGCAATGAGTTCCACTTTCATGGTCATACGAAAGACGTTTTTAAAAGAAAATAATGAAATGTACTACTCAAAGTTGCCAAATAAAATCATTCAAATTGATCAGCTCTGAAGTGGTAAATGCTGTGATTCCACTTCTACGTATCATTCTACAACTATAATTGGCACAGGATAGAAATTACAGTCTGATATATTTGACTTGAGGAGTTTCTCTCTATCTGCCATGGCTCGAGTATTTACAAAATAGGAAAATACTGTCTGCCTAAAACTTGTGTGCTTTTTGGTGTTATTCAAATTCCAGTTTAACTAAATTTTAGGAATCTATCACTATAAAAATACTCGAATTAGCACATCCTTTCTCTCCTGGTAATCTGTTTTCTTTGCTCTAAAAATCCAATATTTCAGAGTTCCATAAGATCTTACCAAAAAACTCTCTAGTTTTTCTACAGTCTTTGCAAAGGGAGGTTTTTTTAGACTACTTTACTTGATGATTGATAGGATAGGAGCTTTTTCTTTTGTTATTTTCTATTAGCTGCTTATTTCTTGTCCTGTTAGTCTTTCGTTCAGCTCTGTTTTGCATTTAATAAAAAGGGCATCTTCTAGCCTTTGAAGGCATTTAATCTAAGAGAAAGTGACAGCAAGTGGTTCACGTAACATTTCATTAGCTGCTTTGATTGTTTTTGACAGCTTTTTGAAAGAATGCTTCATTACCATGTAAATGAAACTTGCCTCTTTCCAACCCAATTGTCATACAATGTGGATAACACTGTATTAAACTCTGTAAGATGTTGAGCAAAAGTGAAGTGACCATTATGTACATTCTGTCTGAAAAGCTTGTGTATGTTCAAGAAAGTTGAGGGTTTCTCACATTTCATTCAATTCTGCGATGCCGTTGAGTCAGAAAAAAGAGAAACGCACATCCTGTTCCAGTTATGGGTAGCAGGTGGGTACGTGGTTCCATGCCCGCACCCTCGCTGTTGGGGTCGGGCTGAATGTGTCAGTGCAAAGTGAATCTCGGCTGCAGTTTGTTTGCAGAGGTGGGCAGGAGGAAAGACTAGGTCCAACTCTTGGAAAACCGCCCCTTCAGTTTAGGGGTTAATGCCCTGCAAAGTGATTGGTACTGTGAGATCACAAGTGGTGAAGAGGTTGGAGGCATTCCAAATGCTTTCCCTTCTGCAGCACGTTGAGAAGGCGTCTTTCCATGTGACTCCGGACTTAGGTTGGGTATGTAAAGAGAACAGATTCAAGCCTTTCCTCACTGCAGGGTGTCCTTGGAATCTAACCTAAACCAAGGATGAATACACTGAGTTTTGGAATCTCTGATCAGGCTGAGTTTGTCTTTGTCAGCAATATGCTGTCAAAGGTGTGGGGGTTTTTGTCTTCCTCTTGCTTTTAAGGTTTCGCTCTAGGTACGTACCTAAAGTGTGAATAAGTTCTTTCCCGTTTCACATCTTCATCAAGAAACTCTGAGTCTGAGAATGAGCTTCAAAACAACATTTTGGAGCAGAATTTGAATCACTTGTGATTCACCATGCGTTACATGTATACTGAAGTACGAGTAAACTTTGGGGAATTCCTCGGTATAGATTAACAGAAAATGGCACGTGCTTTGCCTATATCAGCAAAATCTTATTTTAAGTGTTCTTTATAAGTAGTTTTCAAAAGATGATGTGTCATGGATAATTCTTTAATCCCTGACTAGAGGTTTAATCAGGAGGTAGTTAATTGAAGTGCAAACTGGATGCAATATTTTTAATCTGTTTGTATGAGAGGAATTTAGGAAAAATTGCCCATGTGATGAAGATTGAAGAAGATGCCCTCAAAATTCAGTTACATCTACAGAATTATTTGGTTTCTTTTTTACCTTTCTTCCATTTGGTTATATTTTCAATTTTTCTTGATCCCAAACTGATCTTGTAGATTTTTACAAAATTGCCATGCAAACTCTTCCTAAGAATAAGCATGAACTTGTATTTCAATACTATATTTAAATTCTTACATTGCCCTTATCTTTACATATGTCATTTCATAACCCTGATTAAGGAAATGCAGGTTAATTTCTTTGCATATATTTTTCTAACTCTGTGGTTTGCTGGTTTGTGTACCAGTGTGACTGTGTGACCCCTTGGCCCGCAGGCTGTGAGGCAGCTGGTCCGTTGTGCGCTGGAGCTGGGAGCGCTGGTGCTCGGGCCGGGCTGCTTGTCCGTCTGCAGCAGAGCAGGGCAGTGCTGGGAAGGCTGTTGTACCAACTTTTCATTTTAGTACCGAACATGGAAGATTAACCAGAGTAGTATTTACCACTACTAGACGGGAAGAAAAAATTGTGACACGTTACACCGCAGTTTTTTTGATATAAAGCAGTTTTTAAAGGGAGAAATGCTTTGTGCTGCTGCAACATGATTACTGATATCTGGGATGCATTTCCGATCTTGACAGGTTAAAATTGTACTGTGACAGTTTATAGAACTATAAAATTACTTTTCCCATTATCAGATTTCTTTTTTCCTCTTCTGCTCACAATTAAGTTGGGAAGAATGGCTGCTGTCTCAAACACAGATACGTCTCTTTTTTGAGATTCACAGCTCTTGTCTCTTCTCAATAAACGGGTAATAGTAAGTACTCCCATCAGTTTGAGGATACTTAAATAAACCTGTGGTCCTTCATGGGGGCCCACCTTCCTGTCCTGTTGGTGTCATGTTCTACTGCAAGTGTGGCTGGTGCACAGACTTGGCAGTGAGGAGGGTGACCATGGTGCTGTGAGGCTGTGGTGCTGTGAGGCCGTGGTGCCGCGTGGCCGTGGTGCCACGTGGCCGTGGTGCTGTGAGGCCATGGTGCCGGGTGGCCGTGGTGCCGGGTGGCCGTGGTGCTGTGAGGCCATGGTGCCGGGTGGCCGTGGTGCCGGGTGGCCGTGGTGCTGTGAGGCCGTGGTGCTGTGAGGCCGTGGTGCCGGGTGGCCGTGGTGCCGGGTGGCCGTGGTGCTGTGAGGCCGTGGTGCCGCATGGCCGTGGTGCCACGTGGCCGTGGTGCTGTAAGGCTGTGGTGCTGTGAGGCCGTGGTGCTGTGAGGCTGTGGTGCTGTGAGGCCGTGGTGCCGCGGGGCCGTGGTGCTGCGTGGCCGTGGTGCCGCGGGGCCGTGGTGCCGCGTGGCCGTGGTGCCGCGTGGCTGTGGTGCTGTGAGGCCGTGGTGCTGTGAGGCTGTGGTGCTGTGAGGCCGTGGTGCCGCGGGGCCGTGGTGCCGGGTGGCCGTGGTGCTGTGAGGCCGTGGTGCCGCGTGGCTGTGGTGCTGTGAGGCCGTGGTGCTGTGAGGCTGTGGTGCTGTGAGGCCGTGGTGCCGCGGGGCCGTGGTGCCGCGGGGCCGTGGTGCCGGGTGGCCGTGGTGCTGTGAGGCCGTGGTGCCGCGGCTGGAGCGCAGCCCCTGGGAGCCTGGGCAGCGCTGCCCCGAGCTGTTCCTGAGGGCTCAAGGGGGCACATCTCACACCCCTCCATGTGCTGTGTGGTGCTGCACCGACAGCAGGGTCCTTGTGCTCGGTGTGCTCAGCCTCATTTGAATTAGACTTTTTGGGAGATGAAGCAGCATCTGAATGCCTCCCTGCTGATGTGTGACAGATGTAGCACTTCATCACCATAATGGTGACATAAATAGGACCCTGTGCCAGACTGCAGGTCTGGTCCGAGGGTGATGAGTGAATTTTGGGGTTGTCCTACACAGCAACAGGAGTTGGACTTGGTGATCCTTGTTAGTCCCCTCCAACTCAGGACATGCTGTGATTCTGAGAGTCCTCACTCGGTGCTTTGGGGGTAGGTGGTGGTCTGTTTTACTGTCCGTTTCCGTTGTTCCTGAGCTGCTGCATTGAGCTGTTGGTGGCAGTGGCCGGGGTGTCTGCAGATTGTTCTGTGTGAGGTGGGGCGGCGAGATGGAGCTGTGTCTCCTGTAACACAACTGCTGATTTAATGCAAGAACTAATCTCTGTGCCTTACGTGTCTGTGTTCTCCATCTACAAATAACTTCTCAGAGTCTCTGGGCCTGCGCAGTAAAGTCCTCCAGAAGCTTGAAGACCTGAGGATGAAGATGGGCTCTGTTTCTGCTGCTGTCCCTGAGGAGTTCTTATGTCCCATAACAAGGGAGCTTATGAAGGATCCTGTCATTGCAGCAGGTATGTCTTTAAATTATGTTGACTAAAATGAATGACTTAGAGTAAAGATAGGTGGAGGAACACAAAAATGGGTGTATCTTATCAGCTGTTGAAAGATAAACTGTTCCAATTAGCTGTTGAAACAAAATAGAACTTTGGGAAATGTTTAATTTGTCAAATTACATCTCTGATACGGAGAAAAATACTGTATCACGCAATTTGCACGGTGTCAGCTCTGCTGATGAGGCTGTATAGTGTTTTGTGTTTTTTGTTTGTTTGTGATTCTCTGTTGTTGTTTGTTTTAAATGTTCCTTCGTTTATGTACCTTTGCACGTATTATTACAAGTGTAATTACAGAGTTGTCTTGGCATGTGCAAAATGGAATTGTGCACCCGGGGGGATGGGAACAAAAAACCAAGCTCATTGCTACTCTTAGCACACCATGTATGTGGCACTTAAAAGTTTGTACAGAATTAAATTCATTTAAATTCAGCAAGACCTTGGAACTGAGATACGCAAGGAGCAGAAGGTGCTGTGTAGTTAAACATTTTATGCAGAACTAGTGTTTTATAGTTCTAATCTTGGGGGCAGGGAGGAAGCGTGTGTGATCATCACAAGACCAGTGTATGTTTTTGATGCTCTGTAAACAGTGACTGACAACTTCATACCGCTTTGAGGTACCAGGCCAGACTGTTGAGAATTAAAAAACATTCAAAATATGAAAACATTTGATGACTGCCAGAGTGGTAAGCACTGCACTTAACAGGGCTTGAGCTTCTAAACAATAACAGGAGGACAGTTTTGCATATATTTTTTCTTTTTATAATTTTGAAATAAGGATACATAGTTTTAGAGCAGATTAATTTTGTTGAAAATCTGAAAATGACTTTTGGTCACTATTCACATGCAGATTACAAGATCAAATAGGCTTTTTTTAAGAGAAACTGTTAACCTTTTAAAATAAAATGTTCACTGTGTGCGTGACCAGCTCTAGTATTTATGATCTAAGAAGTGTTGCTCGTGAGCTGTTCCATGTTCGTGTGTTGCACTGCTGGCCTGGAACATGGGACTTGTCTGCGTTCAGCACAGGGGCAGGGCTGGGAGTTCCTCACACGCTTTGTCTTTATAGACGTTGATGACTAAGAACAGAAACGGTAGCGCCTGCAGCAGGAGGAAGGTTGGTTTGTGGTGAGACAGATGAAACAGTTGTGTTTGGAAACCTCCCTGTTCCCTAGCTGCCGCTCGCTGCCCGGCCCGCGGAACAGATCCCTGCAGCACAACGCAGCCGACGGCAGCACGAGGGCAACTCTGCAAATTGAAATTGGAGGAATTTAGGTATTTCTGAGATTAGAAAGGAACTAACTGATGCGAGCTGGATATTTTGATTAGATCAGTAAGCTAAGTCAGAGTTAAGTAAAACTTTTATGGCACTGTGCTATGTAGAATCTAAGGAAAAAGAATGTAGAATGCCAAACTGCTGATTTCTGTCAGCCAAGTAAAAAAGATTTTTCACTTTCACTCTGTGTGTGTAGAGTGTGTTGGTGCTTTGCAGTCAGACAGAAATGGGAAAGTAGCCTGAACTGTTCATATTTACCGTCAGCTCTCATTGTCCTTTTTTCACTATAAAGGAAGGGTTCCTGAAGTGAAATAATTTTTAAGAAGTTGCTCAAGAACTTTAGATCCACCTAAATGGAAGTGTTTGTTGAAATTGTGATGAAATGCTAATATTTTATTAACCTACGGTGTGCAGGAACTTTAACACGAATATGCTATTCATGCATTTTTGGTAAAGCACAGGGGTTTTTTGTTTGTTTGTTTGTTTTTAAACTAACAACTGATATTTTCTTACCAACTGTGTTTTATGTCCAGTAAGGATTCAGTACCCTGTATCTTTCCTCTCCCGTTGTCCTTAACTAGCAGATCTAGACATTGTGATATATTTTTGTAAGGCAGGGAAGGGGGTATATTATTTGCAAATGCTTGGTGACGCTTGACAAAGGCTATTACTGTGTCTTCAGAATAATTTATTTAGTTCTAGACAGAGCTAAGCAACTTCAGTTGCAGGCAACTTGATGAGCATGATCTGATTTCCTTTAAAGGAACCTTTTTAAAGGAACAGAGCACTGTTGTTAGAAAAGCTGATTGTCAGTGTGAGTTCCTGGCCTGTCACCTCACCGCTGCTTCAACACGATGATTCCTTTTCACAGCCTTGTAATGAACTTCACTGTGTAGAATTCCTTAACAACAAATAAGGACCCAGGAAGAACTGATGTAATTTGGTGCTGTTCACCACTTGTGTACCTTGGTCACGCACAAACGTGGCTTAATTGCTGACTGCAGCAGTGACCATCCCCTGGGTGGGACAGGGCTGGGTGATGTTTCCTGTTTGGAAATACTGATTCCCTTACACTTGAAATTGAAATAGCTAAACTCTGTATGGCGGAGCAGTGCCGGAGCTTTTGAGGTAGAAGATTTTGCTGTGGTTTCTTTGCAGATGGCTACTCCTATGAAAAGGAGGCGATGGAGAACTGGATCAGCACTAACAGGCGCTCCAGCCCCATGACAAACCTGCCGCTGCCCTCCCTGCTGCTCACACCCAACAGGACACTGAAAATGGCCATCGGGCGCTGGCTGGAGACTGAGCAGAAACACGGATCCACTGCTCAGGTTTGAAGGTGCGTGGTAAAATTAACTGAAATGAAACCATATGTAGCTAAAGGAAATAATTCTATCAGAAACAACTGGAAAGAAAAAAATTGTGTTTCTGTTCTGATCTGTGGCTGTCCTTTAAATGTTAGTTGGAAAGAAAATCTTCACTGATGGAAGTTCCTAGAAAATTACTGAAAAGTTTTTAAAGTTATTGCTGATTTTTCTTTGTGGTATTCAGCTTCATCGTTTTTCCAGTAAAGTTTTCTTAAAATTTTCACTACATTTATGAGTTTTGAGCTTGATTTTGACAAGTTAGTCTTTCAGAAGATAAGCAAAGTATATAATCAGTATTTCTTTTTCTAATTTAAAAAACAAAAATGTGTCTTTCTCTGATCCCTATTACTGAACATGTAGTTGGGACAACTGGGAGAGATTTGTAACCATCAGTGACTGCACCTCATACGACAGGTATAATAATAATCTTTATTTTGTATGGAAAAAATACAGTAGCTGTGCAAAAATAGAACTAGAGGGCAAGACTAATATAGGACTTGTACAAAATATCAAAGAAACAGTAAACAATAAATAAGCTAAAGCATAATGATGCAAACTCAGAATTTGTAAAAATGGGTACGGCTGTTTACAATGTACAGAAAACACTGTATACAAACCAGACGTGACTCTGTCAAGTGACCACTCCAACTTGGTGCACTCAAGAATGTCACTGCCCGTATTTTCAGAGCATTCTTGCTGATACAAAACATTATTTCCTCCAAAACAGCTTCACAACTTCATCTTGTCAGGCAGCCGCACATACACTTTTTCCTCAAACTTTCATCTTCACTCTATCCATCTCTTGGGTTTCTCATGAAAACACTTACTAAACATCTCATTGCTGTACCTTTTTCACAAATAAACAATAAATCATTTTGCTTTAAGATAGCACCCAAAGGTGATTAGATAAACTATATAAAGTGCGATTATTGTTAATATGCCATAATATTGTGTTCTTCAGTGCAATAACCAATATGGTCAAAGCCTTTCAATACACATGCAAATGTCACTGTTTATTTTACTTGATTTCTTCTAGTTACGAAAAATAGTTATATTTACATGTCAAAACATGGCTGCTTATATTTTACTCATACACAAATTATTTATGCTTCCTAAATGTACATCATGCAACCCAAATTAGAGCCCACTAGAAAAGTGATAAAATACTCTGATTTTTAAAAAAGCCCATACATATACAGATCTGAGTATTATGCAGCAGAGATCTTCCTGAACACTGTTTTGAGCAGTAAACACTCAAGCATTATAGAGGCAAGATGATTATCTAAGTGGTGAGATGGACTAGAGCCAAAAGCCAAGATGAAAGCCCTATGGAAAAGGAAAGTCTTACTTAATGGTAAGCGGTAACAGAAAAGATTTCTCTGCTTGAGGTCCCAGTTTGGTGGACTGATGATCCCAACTGACTCTCTTGCATGGATTTGCCATTCCAGTTACTGAACTGGCCTGCGATGGCACGGACAGTTTAGAGTGGTTGTTCCCCATAAACCAGTGACCAGCCAGGTGGAGTTTGTATAGAAGTATAATAACAGGCCATGATGTTATGAGCAAATTTTTTGCAACCCTGTAAATATACAAAAAATATACTTATACATTTGATTCAATGAATGATCGCTTTGGTTTTGCAGCTGTGACATGGCTTAGATGGGCTTCCTTACCACTCAGAGCATCGGGGTGTAAGTGTGCAGCTGGTTTAGGGGCTGTGTTGTCCTGGGGGTGGGCAGAGATTTGGCACTTCAGCTCGTCGCGGTCCTTAGCTTGCACACCATTCTGGTTGCCATCTCCTGGGGCAGCACCAGCAGAGGAAATTTTAGTTTGGTGCTGTTTGACTGAGAATTGCTCAAAGTTTGAGGACTGAATGCCCCCAGAAGTTGTTGATAGTCCATCTGCTGCCTGAGAGTGCCACGTGCGACTGGCCTGAGCGTTCTGCTGCTGAAACCGTGCAGTCTTATCCATGATCCCCATGAACGGGGTGTTGCGAGGTCTGTGTTCAGCAATGGAACCCTGAACTTGGTTAACGTTGTTCTCCTTGAGTCGAACGTCTGGGCCCTTAACACTGTCTGAAAAACTACCAGCTGAGGTTAAGCTGCTGGATGAGCTACCGGACGGAGAGGCAGCAGAGACTGCACCGGTTCCAGGACCCTGCTGCCTTGCTTCACTGACGTTCTTTTGAGTAGGGGCCGTTAACCTGTCTGCAGTTCTAGAAGAGTGAGAGGAGAGATTCTCATCATACTGTGAACAGGAACATTGGCTGGAGACAAACTCGTTGTACAGTTCAGCACTAGGACCTGTGGGAACACTTCCAGACGGTAACATGCTTGTCCCATCCACATGCTGAATTTTAGCGTGTCGGACCGGCAAGGGACTTTGGGGAAGATGCTGGAAGGACGATTGTGTCTTTGTATGACATTGACTGCTTCCCATTCTTGCTCCGGGCTGGACGGAGCTCAGGTGCTGGTTCGTTTTAACGATCTGTGCCTGCTTTGTTGGCTGCACAATCAACCCTGGCTCTCTCAGGTACTTCTTGCCAGCTCTGCTTTGAGGGGACGCGGTTCCAGCTTTCTGCTGAGCACCTTCCTGAAGGGTCCTGCTGTACGACGCAGCCGCTAAGGAACGCGGCAGCCTTTGTGGGGAGGAAACAGATTCCTCAGAGTGGGGCCGTTCTTCCTCCCTGTCCTGAAGATTACAATTATCATTCACATCTTCTACAATGCTCTCCTCCTCATTATCAGAGTTGTTCATTTGCTGCAGTAGCTGTGGTGGCTGATGCTTCTGTTGCTGTGCTCTCTGGAACTGTTTGCATTCTTCTTCCACTCGAGCCAGGAGACGTTTTATCTCTTGATTGCTGGGACACAGCTGTGTGGCTTCTCGTAGATCAGCAAGAGCAGCAAGTAGCTTTCTGGTTAGGAAAACAAAAAAAATAAACTTCATAAAAACCCAGGGCAAATCTGAGTCTCAGCACTGCTTACTACTTCATACCAATGAGTTACTTTCTGGACTACCTAATAATCATCCAAATGAGTATTCAGTACTGCTTTTTGGGGTTGGTTGGCTTTAACTCATACAGAGACCTAATACAAGTGGAAAGTGCACACGGAAAATAATTTCTGTTGCAAATTCCAAATACAACTAGCGGAAAAGAAAAACAGTTATTCAAAGTGTTAGAAGTTAAATAAAAGATCTGCGCAGGCAGATATACAGAATCAAACAGTACCTGCTGCTCCTCTTGGCTCTTGCTCTGGCGTAATAGGCTTCATAAGACTTGGGTTTCAGATCCAATGCCTTGGTAGCAAACTCTTCAGCCATACCAAAGTCCTGATAATTTAAACAAATGTACTCACTACACACTGACAATAAAAGCAAGCTGCACACACTTTAGTCATGGCACTGCTTCAAAGGCGCTGATAGCTTCTGCAGTATCAAATGTCACCTTTACCGGTCAGCAAGAGCAGTTAAAGCTCCAGGAATCCAGAGAAAAACAAGAAAAATCAGGGAATGGACTGGACTAGTCCAGAGCATTCTTTGATAAGGTATGTGAGACTTTCAGAGAAGAATTGCACTAGATGTAATGCACCTGGTCTTCATTTAACAAGAACACAGAATAAGAGTTTAGTGAATTGTTGGTTACACCAAAGACCAGAGAGGCAACAGGTTAACAGCATGAGCTTACATTTGTTTTTCGGCGACACCGTGATAAATTCAGGTATAATGAAACTCTCAGCTCATTGAACGCTTTCATTTCTTCTCCAAATCCTTCCCTCGGAAACTTCCTCAGGGCATACTGATAGCGCTGCGCCGCCTCCTTCATCTTGCCTTTCTACACATGTAGGGAAAGAGAGGCTTTCACAAAGTCTTAACACTGCAATACTGTTGCAAAAAAGCACATTTAGATTTGACATCTACCAACAGGTGCTCGTCAAACAGCAAAGCTAGAGCCAGACTTCTTACAGTATGAATCACACACACACACAAATGAGAGAACCTGCGTGTTAACTAGAGCTGTGTTTGTTTCTAAACTCGTACCTTTCACCATGATAATATTTGCATTAATACATTCTACTTCTACTAGAAATATTCACATATGTACAACTCATGCATGATACAATTAATTATTTAAATCTGTCTTTATTTTTTAAACAGAACAGTCAAATATCTGCTGATATAGTTGATTCAAACTCTAAGGCCCAGATGCTTCTAGTAGAACGTGTCCTCTGGTGTACTTTCTGTGTGAACACAAAAACCCGTGATCCTGAAGAAAAGGAAATGCCCAAATGTCACTTAGTTGAACAAGGCACTTCCAAACGAGCACCTTATGTACCGAGCTGCTCTAAAGAAGCAATTGCCTGCTACAAATGTTCACAGAGCAGCCTGCTCAACAGAAAGAAAATGTACTTATCCAGCTTTAAATTGTTATTTATTTGTTTTACACAGAAGTTTTCAATAATTCTTTCCTTGGGTTCTCAAGATTTCTTGGTCTCATCCCCAACACGAGAGGATGTACAAGGACACATCTTGTTTGAACAGAAACTCTAAAGAACGTAAATCTACTTTCAGATGAAAGTCCAATTATAATGTTTGATATTAGAAAAAAAAAAAATCTACCTACTTTGTACAGTATATTTCCTTCTTCCATCAGTTTCTGCAGCAGAATAAGGAGAATGTCGGGTTTTGAGGTGGCCATTGCCCACGCTGCATTTCCTGCAAGTTAAATTTTAAGGATCTCTGACAAAGGGAAAGAAAGCGTGTTTCTGATATCTATTTGCACTACAAAGCCTAATCCTACTGCTGTAGATACTCCACGTGCATGGGACTATGATGAGTGTGTGCACATGTATTTAAAATACATATATATCCATACGTGCCCCCTCCTGCCCCACACAGACAGCAGCCAGATGTTACACGGTCCAATTCATTTTCCCCATGCTCTAAAGCCAGTATACAATAGAACTGAATCACAGAATCGTTTTGGTTGGAAAAGACCTTTAAGATCGAGTCCACCCGTTACCCCCAATCCCGCCATTACCCCGTGTCCCTGAGAACCTCATCTCCGTCTGTCAACCCCTCCAGGGATGGCGACTCCACCACTGCCCTGGGCAGCCTGTTCCATGGACAGGATGGAAGTCATGAGAAAGTTCAGGCCTTAGTATGGATCCATATTTGATCATATGTAGCACCCAAATAGAAATAAATGATGATTTAAAGGTACTAGAGTTTCAATAATTATCACGTACACAGCTGCACCATCTACTTGCCTACTAATAATACATGATTTGGACATATATACAGGATTTGGACCCTTTGCAAAAATGTACAATTCTATAATTTATTTAAATGTAAATCTTCTTAATCTACATTGTTAATAGTATCAGAATTAAGTATGACTAACAGCATAATCATGATTTTCTTGTTTAACTATATCATGATAGTGTAACCACACAAGACTGGCTCCTGCAGACCTCCTCATCGACACATCAAAGAAAGGAACAGGATAAAACTACTTGCATTTCCTGCTTTCTGAAGCGAGTCCTGAGTGCCTGCCTTTGGAAGAGATGGATTGCTCTGGAGCGGGCACCTGCAAACCACACACCCTGCAAACACCTGGTGTGTGTTTCCAGACATACTTAACCTCCTTTGCAGATGCGGCAGCAGCTCTGGCAGTGCAGACACTCCGTGGTTTCTCCGAGCAAAGGCAGCTTTACTTACCCAGTTTGGCTCCTTTCCTCAGCAGCATGACCACCACTGCCGTGTTGCGACAGCCGATGGCTCTGTCCAGCGGCCGCATCCCGCTGTGGTCGACGTGCTCGATCGTTGCTCCTTTCTCTACCAAATACTGCACCTGTGAGAAGAAACAAGACAGCCGTGTGACATTGGTTTTGGTAGGAGAGGCAGAACAGTGAAATAGTTAAGCTACAACCTCATCTTCCTCGAAGCACACCGAGTCCATAGTACGCTAACGCCACTTTAAAACCACTGCAGACACGGGTGTGCGGGAGTCGGGACGTCCCTCGCTCCCCAGCAGGACAGACGTTCCTGCTTGGGCAGCCGGTGTCACCCAGAAACACCCGTGGCCGCACGAACAGCCCCGGGATGCAACTTCTGGAAAAAGTGAGTTACAGGCAGCACCAAATCTAAGGGCTTGTTTACAACTTCAAGTTAATTCTGACTAAGGGAGAATGGGACTTAACATGCTATAGCAAGTTCTACTGTACGGCAGCATCTCTATTCAAGAGCTGCTGTTTTTGGCAGGACGTTGTGTATGTGAACTCCATAAATAAAGTGCTGGAGAGCCTGCGCTTGCTGTTCTTCCCACACCCGGGGAACTCTCCGTCTGCCAACAGCGCCTGCAGACTTGAGCGTGTCCTTCCAGGCGCTTTGTGGAAACCGCATCCCTGTCTGGTCAGGCTTCTGAATTGTGCTTAACTGCAGAGTTTTGAAGCAGGAGAACAAAAACATACTATCACTTAAAATATCTGTGATTTTAAAGATATAGAGGATTCTGAATCACGGGCTTTAAACTTATTGTATACTTTTGATGTCAGTTGCATGCACGGTCCGTTTCAGATTCAGAAAAACTTCACCTAAAATGCCTTAAATTCTTGTGACATTTATTACAGAGAAAGAAGATAGTATGTGAGAAAGGTACAGGACTGAAAGAAGAATTTCAGTTGTTGTCCCGCTTCTGAAATGGCCTGTGGAACGAACTGAGAAAAAATGACTTTACACCTCAGGTCTTGTATTTCCACATATATAGACTGGACAGTAACACCGGGATGTGCTCAGTGCCATCTCTGCAGGATGAAAAATGTCAGGATTTCTAACAGTTCTCTCCCTGTCATGCAAACCATGCAAGATGATACCTATTAAAGACAAGTAATGCTGCCTTAGGATGGGGAAGCAAAATCTTTCTGCATTTCATCTCCTCTGGCATTGTTTTTCTTGCTCCATCTCTCCCTCATTAATGTTTATAAATATATAAAGGGTGAGTGTCAGGAGGATGGAGCCAGGCTCTTCTTGGTGACAACCAACGGTAAGACAAGGGGCAATGGGTGCAAACTGGAACACAGGAGGTTCCGCTTAAATATGAGAAGAAACTTCTTCCCAGTGAGAGTGCCAGAGCCTGGCCCAGGCTGCCCAGGGAGGTGGTGGAGTCTCCTTCTCTGCAGACATTCCAACCCGCCCGGACACCTTCCTGTGTAACCTCATCGGGGTGTTCCTGCTCCGGCGGGGGATTGGGCTGGATGAGCTCTCGAGGTCCCTTCCAGTCCCTGACATTCTGTGATGCACGACGGGCCCTGTCAGGTCATCTACCTGGGCAGCTTTACAGAGCCTGAACAAGACATTTATTTGCCTTTCATGTCCCACAGGCTGTGTTTTTATTCCAGTTGATCCAACACAGAAATTGTAAATGCTACTTTTTATTGAGATTTCAAACACTCACGATGAAGTGCAACAGCACACTGTAAAACATAATGGCATAATGCTGGACTTTACCGCAACTACCTTGGTACTAAAACCAGATCTAGAAAATGCTTTTCTGAGTAAATGCTGCACTGCACTCATGATGCTCACAGTGCTGGCTACTCATTCCAATTGCCTTTCTGTTTTGGTTGGCAATATTTTTTCTAAGCTTTGTTTTGTATTCAATACATGCTTAGTTTTTCTACTGTTCGTTCTACTTACGATATCAGCATCTCCATAAAACGCTGCCAGGTCTAAGGGCGTTCGTCCGTTTTTGTCTGTCTGATCAGTTGTTGCTCCTTTCTCAACTAAATACTGAACCACTTCCCTGTGCCCTTTCAGACATGCCCAGCCCAAAGCTGTCAGTCCTTCTTTGTCCACAGATGAAATAGTTGCACCTGCAAAATCAAAATTAACTTTTGTTATGAAGATGTCCTGTTTAATAGGCAGAACTACCCAACTCACGCAGTGCAGCCTTGAACCACTATTTATTTTCTACCTTCAGAAAGCAGAAATTCCACAGTGCTCAAATGTCCTTCACAAGAAGCCACCATAAGTGGAGTTCGGCCTTGCTTGTCGCTCAAATTCACATCAGACCCATGCTCCACTAGAAGTTTAGCAATCTGGAACGGAAAATAGCCATTTAAAAATGAACTGGCAGATTTGAATTTCAGTCATAATAGCAAGATCTTTTAAGGAAGAGGACTAAGGTGTTGTTTTTAGCAATCCCTGAGAAATCTCATGCAACTCAGGTCTTAACTGCTTGCAACCCGGGGCCTTGTCCTGGCAGGAGGCAGCGCGAGGAGCGCTCCAGACCCCAGGGGTCTCTCCCCACTAACACAGCAGCAGTGCCAAGGATCTGAAACTGCCTCTGTTCTCGCTCCTGGAAATAAAATATTTAAACTCTCACGTATTATTTTCCAGGTACACTATAACTAAGGTTGTCGTGTGGCCAATGCACGTTCGAAGCCTGTTAATCACTTTAAATAAGTTAAAAAGTGAGCGTCTGAACGCGACCCTTAGAGGTTGGTGCAAATGTGTGTAAGAAGACATACAGGGATTCATGACGGGGTAGAGGTGGGGCAGCCAGGGCTGCTTCCCGAAGGACCGGTGCGCGGCGCTGACCTGGCGGTGTCCGTGGCGCACGGCGCAGCTCAGCGGGGGGACGCCGCGCCGGTTGCTCCTGCCCGCGCCCGCCCCGCGCTCCAGCAGCAGCTCGCACACGTCCAGCTTCCCCCGGCCCGCCGCCGCTGTCAGGGCTGAACACACACAGCAGCGTCACCTCTGAGCTCCTCGCCTCTGCTTCTGACACGTGCACGTTAGCTCAGTGCTACTGAAACCCCCATGTTTTCAACTTTGCTGCTCCATAAGATTTTCATAACTACTCTTGGACTCAAATTAGCCAGAATCGGGTTGGATCAATATGCCACAGGCATTCTCCGGCTAATAAAAACATGAGTCTCAAAGATAACGACTGTATCTTGTGCACAGTTTGTAGGTTAAAAGGAATCTTTATGAACATTTTGGCTAAGCCCGCCAGCCAGAGGCAGTTCTAGTTCCCTTTTCATTAACCGTGTTTTTCATGACAAGAAAAACTTCATCTCCTTCCATGAGGCCCTTCCCGAAGGTGAAGGTGACAACAGTAGCTCGAGTTGGGAAGCACAGTTTGCTCCATCCCCAGCAGCGACGTGCTATCGAACAGGAGATGTCTGTGTCCTGGACAGCTCACCTTCATCCCACACACCGGGCACTGCTGTTTCTGACTCCGCACTGATGAACCGCTGCTGAGCGCTGTACGTCTACCCAGCCCCACCTTCTCCTGTGGCCCCTGATGCCCCTTCTTTGCCCTGGGACACTCACTGAAGCTTGAAAATAAAGTATTTTCCCCATCACAATTGTCTCCCCGCTTCCATTTGGCTTGCATCAACTTATTGTGTGTTTTAAATGGAGCTTGAAATTAAATTTTTTTGTTGTTAATGTTTGTGTTGAAGCATCATCAGAAGAAAATGAGTTCATGTGCTAACTTCTGCAAAAGCAGCCAAGGACTCGCCTCCATTTTCTAAATCCTAGTATCTTTTATTTTCCAATAAGAAGGGGGTCAAATTGTTAAGTTCTTGTTACTCATTTTTTAGCATTTTCAAACGTGATAAAGTAGAATTTTTAAAAATCCCAATGGATGCTGAAATTAAATGAAATTACAAACACTGCAGGAAGTAGTAAATTCACTATGTTACAGTTACATCAACTGTTTAGACCTGAAAAACTGGAAAGTAACTGTTAGAGATATTAACATGAAAGGCAAAACAATCTGTCTTGTTCAAAAACTTCACATTTTTAATCCTCTCAGTACCAGCACTTTGGTTCTTGGCGTAACTAACCTTACAGCAACAACATAACTCCCTACAGCTTATCCAGGTGTAAGAACACTAAAAAACTCCTCCGGTCAGCTTAAACATCAGGAGTGGAGGCTGCTCAGGAATCCCAGCCACTGCACTCAAAACGATCAGCTCTGATGCACCTGGGACCTGCAAAAGCTGAGAGCAGCCCAAATTATGCTATTTTCTATCCCTTTTCACTAGTAATGCTCCAAATTAGCTAATCTGTGTAGAACATATGAGGCTGGAAAAACATCTCAGAGACGTCTTTGACTGAAGATTGCCTTTTCCAGCTAAGACACAGTAAAGGGTAAACTAAGCAAATTTAGAAAACAGACTTAAAAGTCTCCCACCCTTGGATCCCCTCATTTCATGAGGTACATGACTTTACCTGCTCCTAATTCTAATTTGCTGTTTAAATTGCCTTAAACCTGTACCATACAGCCATGGCCTTCAGCCCCACGGAAGGGACGGCCCGTAGGGACGGGACGACGGTCTCAGATGACAATCTCAGCTGTCCTTGGCTCTGAAGGACTCACCAGACCAAACTCTACTGAGACAGCGCCCACGGAGAGCGGAACCAGCCCGGATTGCAGCAGATAACAGCAGTACAAACACATGAGCAGAAACGAGCTGCTCTGAACACCTTCCTGTATGAAAAGGAACCACCTCTGAGGTTGTTCTATGCTGCTTCAAGGTGTGATGGATTTTCATAGAGATGCTAGACGTATGGTAAAAAAGCTGCAGGCTGCACAGTTCACAGTCTGTCTTTAAAAAATATTTGGCATTTCCCATCCACCCAAAGGCATGCCTTTTCATCCACTGCCCCATTAGAACAAACGAGGAAACTGCCCAGCTTTTCCTGGAAACCAGCGAGATTTAAAAAAAAAAAAAATTCTCAACAGATAATCCTATGGAATTCTACACTGAAGCGTGAAGCACTGTATTTCCACAGACAAGTTTCCATTTAATTAGGAAGTCAGTAGTTCACAGTAATTTTAATACACAGTAACTCTTCAATACATGATATGAGTAGATTTAATAAGTGAAAAACCTCTGTATTTATAAACTGCATTTCATTATTAAAATTGGTATTTTCCCATGACACTTATGACAGAAAAATTTAAAAAATGAAAATTTAATACTCTTACTTCTTAAATGAGCAACTCAATTAGAAAACAGGAGAATGGCAATAAATACCTGTTTCTCCCCACAAGGCATCGGTGTCATTGATGTCTATTCCGTGGTCCTTTTCAGCTGTCAAGATGTAACAAACCACCTGTCAAAAACAGTTAGAGATGTAGAGTCACAAAAACATCCGTTGTCACTATAGCAACAGGAAAAATATGTAAAACACGGAGATTGTTTCTCTCTTAATGCATGTGAATCAATTAAAATTCATATTGTTCATAATCCATCAAAGCAAGTTCAGCAGGAATTTTAGTACAACTTGAAGACGATAAAATGTTATTGCAAGTATCAATGGTTTAAAAAAAGCCCAGTGCCCTTCTGTTAATTGGTTCAGGGTGTTTTCCATGATGATGGTGACTTAATGAGCTCCTGTGTGACCTACATACACCAGAATCACCCAGACAAACAAAGCCCAAACTGAACACTGAGGCATCCCGGATCAGTGAGGAAATTCCAAATTGTCTAAAACAAAGTGAAAACCAGACAATATTCACATACATCTTGTAAAATGGTGATTGCTATGTTTTTCCTTTTACATTGGTTATATCTTGGCCTTTTTTCAAATGGTTCAAGCACACATTGTTGTTATATGCTAATTTTTAAACTTCAGATAAGTTAAAAATTAAGTTTTGCTGTGCTCTTATTTCATTAAGGAAATCTGTGCTTTGTAACCACCTGCTAGTAAAAGATCATGAAATTAAAGTATCTCCTAATGGCTATTTCAAACAGATTTTCCAGTGGGGGACATGGTCACTGAGACTGCAAAGCAGGGAGGGAGCAGAGTCACACCACCAAAAGCTGTGGATGCTATGGGGAAGAGCAAAGGTAGGAAAGGAGAAAGTCCATGGGCATCTTCAGGCTGTATGAGAAGTGCTGTACACAACCTATGGAAACTCTAAAATTAAAATGCTACAATTTATTTGAAATTCATGAAACAGACAGGTCTTTTTTCCAGCTAAGAAGAATTAGGAAAAAGATGGACATTTTTGGGTAAGTATTTGTGATTAATTTAATCTATTTTGCTGATATGCAGGAGCTGACTGCTTTCATTTAATCAGTGGATATCACACAAGGGCTTTTATGAGAGTGAAGAAATTATCCGTGAATTCAAGTTAATCGTAATTCAGAATCCTCAAATTTATATTGTGAGACAGTGACGGCTTATATATCATACCATACGTTAATTGCACATAGACATTTCTGTGTTTGAATCACGTAAACAACTTTAAAGATCAGATTCTTGATCTTATAGCAATTAAAAAATAGAATTAAAATAAGTAAATATTAAATGGTTTTATGGAAGAGATTTTAAGTTTCCACTTGTGGCACAGCACTTACAATACACACACAGGAAACTCCATCAGCCTGATCAGTGTGATCTCTATTCAAGTATCTTTACTTAGCAATTACTTTATATCAAGGTTAAGATTTATTTTCCCAATGAACACAAGCCGTACTTGTATTACCTAAATCTCTAAAGCATTTTTAGTATTTCTTATGCATTTACTTTTAGCGTTCCTTTCACTGAATAATCCTGTAATGCTGACAAACACTTCTTTTGTCATAAACATGCACGCAACCCCAGATTTCTGTTGTGACCTTAAGCTGAAGTCTGTAACTTGACATGTGCATCAGGTTAAAAAGTGCCAGCATGTGCAATATACAATTTGTTATACTGTGAAAAAACCAGTTCAACCTAAAGCAGACACACAGTGGGGTGGATCGCTGACACAGAATATCATCATTGCCACCAGAGATTAAGGACAACTTCCAGGAACAGAGAGGAAAAAGCAGACAGAAAGTTGCAGATAAAACAAATCCTGAAGCAAATAATGTTATTGGATAATTAAGTACAGCATTTAAAACAGCTGCTAAAAATGTGTAAACTGCTTCAAATGTCAGAAGTTTCAACAGTTCTGCTTTCCAAAAACTCCCTTCTTTTAGAAACAGCTGCAAGCACTGTGGCACAGTGCTGATGGATGCCAACGGATGCGGGACGTCTGAGCCGCAGCGCGGAGCTCGGAGCGCACCTGGCCGTGTCCCATGCTGGCGGCCGCCGTCAGCGCCTGCTGCAGCACCTGCCGGCGGCGCGGGGCTGGCGGGGGGCCCGCGCCGCCCCACGCGCCCAGCAGGAACTGCAGGACGTCGCGGTGCCCTCGCAGCGCGCTGTGCACCAGCGCACACTGCCCCTTCTTGTCGACACAGTCAGCCTGCAGGGGGGAAAAACATGCAGAGTTAACAGGTGCAGTGCAGGGACGGCCCTGGAGAGAAGCTCCTGAGAGAGCAGCGGGCCCGGCTGTCTGCAGGTGGGCAAGGAGGAGGGTCTGGGGAACTGCACGCCAAACGGCCTCCCCTGTTCCTGGGAAGGCGATGGAGAAATTAGTCCTGGACTAACCCCGAACACGTGAAGGACAGGAAGGTGATCGGAGCAGTCAGTACAGGCTTACCGGGGGAAATCACGCTTAAGCAACCCGGCAGCCTCCCGGCGAGGTGGTGCCGTGGCGATGGGGCAGAGCCGCGGTGCCATCTGCCCCAGCTCAGCGAGGACACTGGCTCCCATGACATTCCATGGACACACCAACCACGTTACGCAAGGTCACGTATGTGCAGTGAGGTGCACCGATATGGGCTGAGCGGATGGGCCAGAGGTCGTGATCAGTGGACCGAGTCTATGTGAGTTAACTATATAATCACGTAATCAATGACAGTTTTCTTACGCCTTTGCATGATTTTTTTGGTTGCAAACCCTGCAGTCTTTGTGCCCCAGCTCACCTTTGCACCTTTCTTGCACAACAGTGAAACGATGCTCATGTGACCCGCGGCGGCTGCGTAACTCAGTGCTGTCATCCCGTTCTCTGAAGCTCCATCTACAGCAGCTCCAAATTCTAGTAAGAGAGTGACCACTTCTTCATGTCCCAGGTGCGACTGAACACACAGCACTGGAGCATTATTTAGTACTTCAGTCCTGTAATTCACATTTGCTCCTGCCAAGATCAGCAGCCGACTCACCTAAAATTTAATGTAAACAAAACAACTTTTTCTTCGGATATTTCTGAATTTATTAAGTGACTTTAACATCTTGACTCAGGTACTCATAGATTACTTTCTAATTTTGATGCAGATTTTATTGGCAGACATCGGCTTTATCACATATATAGCAATATGAAAGTTTAAAATAATCGGTTAGCAAATAGATTACTGAACTACATACACCTAACGGAAGACTCACCGCTTCCCTGAAATTCACTGCTCTCTCACCACAGTTTCATCTGTGTCACTTGCAACTGCTCTGCAGATTCATGTAACTGACTCCATTAATAGAGAACCAGATTGCATAAAAAACAACCTCAGAATAACTATCGGAGCGTGTGTGTGTGTGCACATGTACACACAAATCTCCAATCAAAAGCTTAGCAGTTGGCTAAAACTGCAACTTGTCAGCTTGGATTTCCTTACCCACAATCCAGGGATTCAAATAATAGTGCCAAGTTCTGACATCCTTTCGCTCCCACAGTATTTCCCCTTTTACAGTTCCCTTGATACTTCCCCACAGTAGAAAACACAGATGAAAATCAGTCTGTCCAGCAGTCGGGAGGTACATCTGAGCCCCTGAAAATGCAGCCACACGCTTGTCTGTGCTCCAGAGTGTGGTTACATCAGACGCAGGGTGAAACCTTTCCGTCGAAATTATCGAGGGAAACCGTCTTGGACTTTTAACAGCGGCTTAAAAAAGCACATGAAGACTTGTTCTAAAGGGGTTCATTACAGATGATAGTGGTGGCTTTTCTTCTTCTAAAGGGTTACATGAGTTCCGTCATTCATCAACAGAGTTACAGTGGCAGATCAAGCACTGATTGTACACGAACACGTATTTTCTTACCTTCACGTTGGGTGTGTAGATGTTCCTCAGAGAAGCGAGGGCGGCAGACAGTCCCTCGGTGCTGTAACCGATCCACAGCGCTTGCAGATGACTGGAAGAAATTCCAGTCCTTTTACTGAGACCCTAACAGGAATGATACAACAGGAAATCTCTATAGGATTAGAAATACTATTTATATCTACATCTCATCAGTATAAAAAGAAGTAACGATTTTGTTTGTTAGCACTACCAAGTATTTTGCATAAGCTTCTAAGAAATTATTAAAGCAACTCAGAGGAGAATCTTTAGGACACATTAATATGAACACATCATAAAACCTATTAAGCTGTAAGCTCTACCTTAAAAATGTGAGCTTTAAGTATATGATGACCGAGTTCCATAGTTTGCTGGCGGTTTAACTTTCCTTCTTGTCGAGAAAACATGAAAGCCAAGAGAGCATGCCCACTCCTAGTAAAGGATTAAGAGAGAACTGCTGTTAACACTGTACTTGAGTAAATACCCTAACACCCAACACCATGCCTGTCAGACTACTGAAACATTACAGCTAAACAAAATTCTTTCCATAACAAAAATAATGCAAAGGCAAATTTCAAATCTGAAGCGCACTGCTAATATTTCTGCACTGTCAGCAGAGGCCCACGTCAGAGCCAGGCAGCCCTGGACACCCATTTGCATCCTGCTCCCCTCCTGTCCTGTTCATCGCACCGTCAGAAACCGCGGGTACCTCAAATAAAACCCGGTGCTCTCAGAAGCAAAAGATCTGAATCCTTTGCAATTTGAGATACAATGTGTACTTAGTAATTCTACATCTACATTAGTCGGTGGTCAGTGTTCCGGTAACGGTGGAAACGGCATAACCCTGGGAAGACAAGGTTCCACCATATACATTAATAAGACTATCTACTGGAACTGGACAATTAACCATACGCTAATTAGACTATTCTTCTGGGGGATGAAGCTGTGCAGGGCTTCTTGCCCCATCTTCAGACGTTTCTGAGGAGAACCTTTCAAACGCAGAAGCTCTAAGCAAGAGGAAGCAACACGCGGGTTCGCTCAGAGCGGCCGGGGGGGCTCCGGCGCTGGAACGCGGCCCCCAGCACCGGCCCCGCCGGCGCGGGTGCGCCCACTCCAACGCCCTGCCCAGCGTCAGCCCGCGAGCATTTCGCATGTCAGCATTATTTATTCTTTTGTAAAAAACAAAGAAAACAAAACCCTGAAGAATATGAAAAAAATGGAAGATGCAGACTGCGAGAATGTGCACGTATGATAACAGCTTGTTGTCTCCAATTTAACTAATTCATGGTCTCTCAATCAAAGAAGGTGAGATGGAACAAACTGAAACAATGCTACAAGGATATCACTACAGAAGAAAATGTCTTACTATATCTATGTTTAGAAGAGCCCAAACGATCTGTTTTTTCTATCCCTTCACTCTAAATAGACAAGGTGTTGCTGCACATAATTCTTAACAATTTTGTTATATTAATAACAACATAATACTCCCATTTCCCCATGAAGGCAACAAAGTCAAACGTAAATTTGCAAATTCTACAAAGTCAATTATGCATTGTAACCTCTGATACTTCTGGTCAAGTCTACCTCTACATATATAAAAGTTTTCATTTTGGAAAATTAGGCGTGCTTGTGTTTTAACACTACTCTCTCCTCTCACTAATTGTTGCAACCAATTATATAAAACATAACTGCACTTATTTGGACATGATTTACTGCAGGTTTCATTTACCTTGGCTCACATAAGAAGTCAGTGTTTTCACCATCTGCTCTCCAGACGAGCCATTCCCTGAAGGAAGGATGGCAGAACATCCGTGTCTTGTCACGTCTTTTTACCAGGAAACACGAAAGGGTTTCCATCCGCTGGCTGAAGTCTTCCCATTGCTGCTCGCCATTGATCTGCCCTGCATTAATAGCTTGGAAAATCTGGTCATCTGTCATGGGGTGCAGGGACGCCAGCGCCACGTTTAGTATTGGCAGGGCTCGCTCAAAAGCAGAGTTTGTCATGAACTTCATGTTGCACTGCAGCAAGTACAGCTCTGACAGAGACACCGGCACAACCTTGTAGCTTGCGCTTTTGATTACTAAGTGACCTTTTTGGAAAAGATCCAGAGTGAGTTTCAAATAGAGATAAGATCCCAGGCTTCTCGTGATCAAGTGGTTACTCACTTTCCCAATAATAGCTGCATCAGCTTTGCCATTTAAAGATATGTTGTTTACGATTTCCTGGCTGTTATTTATTCTGTACTGAATATAAGCATTCAAGTCATCGTGAATTTCTTTGTTGTCTGGAAAATTGTCCAGAGATACTGCGGTAAAGGGCAGTGAACTTACTACTTCCTATGAGGGGGAAAGGGGGAAAAAAAAGAGAAAGAAAAAACCAACACAGGCGTTACAGTATTCCAGCACTAAAAACTAACAATGCATTTTTGCTATATTTCTCTTCTGTAATAAGTACCAGACAGATTAAAAAGAAATGCAGTATCTGTGGAACAGCTTTACAAACATTGTCCCCTGATAATGGATAGAACAGTATTTCTACATCTCATCATTTTTCATTGGAAGGTCTCAAATATTTTACTGAGCAAGCTCAGCAAGGCAACCGAAGGGCATGAGCTGTAGAAATGAAAACTGTGAAGGGAACAGAAAAGAGTTGCCAGAATTGGACCATAAAACAAGCCAGGGAAAGAGGGGAGGTAGAAGGAATCATCTATTAAGGAGGCATGATTTATTAAGAAATATTACAATTGACAAGAGAGAAAAGAATCTCATCATTACATCTTCCAGTAACCACGTACCAGAAAGGCACCAGCCACACATCTACGGCCCCCTTTAGTTTCAGGTAAGTACCAACCATGGCACAGACACTTGAACAGGTGTTCAGGTGAAGCTGTTGACGTTACATGGAACACATTTATGTTTATGTGAATAAAGATCCCAAAGACCTAAAACTTCTTAGATAGAGGCATACATCAGAAGGGTTTAACAAACTTCGCAACAATCCCACAACACACTAAAAAGATCTTTCTATTCTACTCTGAAGTAGTTCCATGGATTTTGGAAAGCTGAAGTGTCAGGCTAGTGAGGGTTTCGATCCCAGCTGCAGCCTCCTCCAGAAGGGAAACAGCCCCTACCACAGAAATCCCTTTCAAAAATAACAAGGTACTTGAGAACTGAAGTCTCCAGGCAAGTAAAAGCTGCCAGTCTGGGTGGCAGGAGGCAGAGCTGCAGAGCAGCACTGTCGGGACAGCGGCACTGTCGGGACAGCGGCACCCTGACCCTGCTGATGCTGCCCGCCGCTGCCCAGCTGTGCTCACAGCTGTCAGCCCGTGCGCAGCAGCACTGGAGCCAGCTGCCCGCCGCTGCCCAGCTGTGCTCACAGCTGTCAGCCCGTGCGCAGCAGCACTGGAGCCAGCTGCCCGCCGCTGCCCAGCTGTGCTCTGAACAGCTGCCCAGAGCAGAGCTCAGAACCACACGGTCCTGTGGAGCAGGGACACCCAGCCCAGCGGCACCGAGCGCTGCCAGAGCTGCACCTCTGCTCTGCCAGAACACCGAGGGGCCGTCTCAGCGTGAAAGACTAAAGCAGACACACCTTCTTTAAACTGAAGGTTACTATCTTAAGACAGCCTGACTAGTGCTGGAAACAAAGCCAGAACTTTGTTCAGAACTCTGCTGTCCACTGCAGAAAATGGGAATTCTGTATGGCCTCATTTGAACACTCCCAGGATTTCTGCCAGTATCTCTTAGCTACTCAATTCTGGCAAAACACTTTAACCAGAAGTTCTGGGGCTGGGCTTTTTCCGGGGGCAGCAAACAGATTAAGAGATGCAGAGAGAGCTAAAGCACTTTCATCAACATAGACAGTAAAATTGTGCCTTATCTCTTCTTAAAAAGTGAAAATCCGGAGTTTAATACTAGTAGAAATACATTCCAACAAGTAAACATTGAAGGGAAAAATCACTGTGGCCTTCTAATTACTGTCATTTAAGCTTTCATTCGTTCATTTGCCCATTTCTCTCTAGAAGGACAAGGAAACATACTCTAATTTCACCACTTGTATCATGAATTCTAGCATACTCAAGAAAGTGATTTAGAACAAAAAAAGCCTCCAATATCACACTTGTGCACTGTGAAGAAACATGCAAGGAAGGGAGGAAAAAGCCCAAGAGACTTTACTTGGAATTCCTCTAAAACTACTATTTTTCATAATAATGCAGCTGCACCAACATAAAAGATCACCTAGTCTTTGAGGTAAGAAAAACGTTGCAAGGTGTTTTTACCTGTAAGTTGGTTCTTACAGTCACAATGAGCTTCAGCCACGGAGGAAACTTAGAGATTATGTTTGTGATAAATGAAGAAAGTGTGTCACCATAATCAGGTTTATGAAATTCAGCATCATTTAAACCATCTATCAAAATTATGTAGTCTTCCTCAGGAATTTTCCTCTCTGAAATATGAAAATAAAACAGCAAAGGGTGAATACAAATTCTCCTATTCAGTGACATACTTATATCCCCGAATTTTGAACATCAAGAAATTAAAAAAATCAAGAAAAAAAAAAATCAAGGAAAAAAAAAAGATACAAAAAAAAGCATCTTTCTGCGCAGCAATACATTTTTATGGCAGTTAAGCATTATTTAGGAGATTAAAAACAACATTAGGAGATACGAAACAATAATGCCATAAAATGCTATGAAGTGGAAGCAAGCTCTTAAAACAGTAGTTTTTACTGTGCTCTTATGGATCTGTTTCACAACTGACTTAAAAATAGTTAAAAGATTAAACAAGGCCATTAACTTTAAGAGATAAGAGATGTATGGATATGACAAGAGGGCACGTATAGGTTGCTTAAGCCATTAGTTAACACTGGTTTTAATTATTATCATAAAGGTAATTCAAGAACTGCAAACCCATTTTCGTAGGAATGACACATGCTCCGTTCACACACAAACCTCCTTCCCCCTCCTGCCACAGTCCAGGATCTGCTCAGGCTGCACACGCTGGGGAGCAGCTGTTTGCAAGGAGGAGTTTGATAGGGTTTGGTTTTTTTTTTAATACGAAAATCATGTTGTTACACACTTCCTTGGAAAATTGCCGTATCGATTTTAAAAGCAAGCAAAAAGCACGTCCACTTTGCAGGTGCTTAGGCACAGAAAATTAGAAAACAAAGAAGTCTGAAAAAACCCAAAAGCATCCAAACCCAAAATCCTTTAATGTAAATTTGCCAGCCTTAACTTCAAGCTACAACATTATCCTTGAGTTTTCTAGCAAAACAAAAAAAAAAGTAAAGTTTCCATGATCCTTAATAAGTTTCATAGAATTTTATTTTAAAATATGAAAAATTGTTCAAAACCTATTATTGCTACAAACAAGTACCACAATTAAGGAATCCCCTTCTCCAGGAATGTTCTGATTTTTATCTCTCTCTCAGAGCATCAAAACACATATTCTGAGATTTTTTCCCACTCTTTCTGCAGTTTAGATGCAGTTTGCAAGTCACCTCGTGCTTCACGTACCTCTCCTGAGGTTTGCCAGCGGCTCCAGCACGCCCCTGCTGAAAGCCGCGGCCGGGTCCTGCACGCAGGAGCGCAGGCTGAGCACGCTCTGGATCTGGGGCTCCTTGATCAGCACGTCTCTGTAGGCTGCTAACTGAGCTGAACGACACAGTAAAGCTGCGACGCTGTGCACGAATTCCGGGACAAGACACGTGTACGTGTTGTCAGCTTGGCAGTAGTGGTAAGCAACGACCTGGACAATTAAAAAAAAATAAAGGCATTACTCCTTCAACATTTAAGTTAGTTATTAGTTAGTGCACTTATGATAAAGTGTTGCTACATCTATATTTCCCCTACAAAGTATTTTTCAGTGTTACAGTAATTATCCAACTCCACAACTGTTTGCAGATGGCCCGTGTCAGAGAAACAGAAAGGATGACAATGAAAGAGATTTTTACTTTGTAGGGCATGAAAAATGGAAAAGAAATTAAAATGTCCGATTCTGGCAGGAACACAGTAATTTGAGTTCATTTGGATACAGGGGGTAAACTGCTAGGTAACTAAGGTGCACGAGAAAAAGAACTTGAGGCTCTGAATAAGCAACTTATTAGCTCTAATTTAACAACGTGTCACACACTGTAAGGACCCAAGGACTAATTCGATCAACACCAGGCAAAAGTAAAACAACAGACAGCTATTAAAGACACCCTCATGTAGCAAACAGAGAAAGAGGACAACGGGCTTTATTCCGATTATTGCAAAGGTGTGTGATACTTAGAACATTGGCCATATTTCTCTGAAAAAAATACCAAACCACAAGGAAAACATGGTGTTCACAGTACATAAAAAGTTTGCTTTTCAGTGGCTTTCAAAACATTGTTTCCAAGTAATACACATCACCTTAACGACTGAAACAATAACCCCGTGTTTTCCTCACAACTATTTCATGAACTATGCAATTCAGACGTTAATTATTTTTTCTACTTAGGCAAAAAACCACTTATCATAATAATCTAATGCAAAAATAACTTTTAATTGCTTATTTCAGACTCTCAGAGTATTGAAAATAGACTACATCCAGACCCAACCTGTATCAGAGAATATAGACTGTACACAGGCCAGGCGTTTTATCTTGGTTATTTTCTTTTCCCAGAATTTTGCTTTTGGAAGGTGCACGGAGCACCCACCTGTGGAGAGCACACAGTCCCTTCTGCAGGGAAAGGATCCCGACCTCCCACCCGCGCACCAGACGAAGCGCGACTTTCACGGCCTCGCCGCGAGGCCGAGCAGCGCCCGGTGTCAGCTCCCGGCGCCCCGACACGTGCTGCCGGCGAACCCGGCTCACCTTCGAAGCCAGGCGTCTGGCGGCGGCGCCCCGGTGCTGCGGGCACTCAGGGCCGCCCGCAGCGGGCACCGTCCTCCCTGCGAACTGGCTGAAGGGAATCGCCTCCGGGCACGAGTCACCGCCTGCTGCGAACGGCAACGGGGACAAGAGACTGGATTTGCTGATGGAAGAGTGTTTTACAGGAAAACATCACGGAACCTCTTTACTGCTAGAGTAACATTTGAAACTGTATTAAAAGAATCCTGCAACTAGTCTGAGAAATACAGGCACGTTACAATTTTAATACAATTCAACTGACTTTTAGATCAAAACTGTAGAATTACTGAAATCAAAACCATGCCGATATGAAGAGTTTCTGTATGAAAATTATATGTGATGACTCATTTCAACTAATAGTTATTGCACAACTGAACTCCTGAGAAATATAAACAATTTTTTAAATTATTATTATTATTATTACTACTATTATTTGAAGTGTCAGGAGGGTAAGCAGCAGTGAGGACAGTCACACCATCCTTCCCGTTACCGAAGGGACCGGATTGCTGGGCTGACAGAAGCCTGCGGAACCCAGCAGAAGACAGAATGGGTTTCTCCACAGCTTCATTCTTGCCTCTACTGCAATCCTATGGAAAATGTGTGGTACAGGGTAGGGAGGAACCCCATCACTTCTCTTTCCAAGCTAACGGGAGAAGCAGCTCCTACGGCCGCAGCATCAGCAGAGCTCAGGGACCCCGCGGGGCAGGAGGACGAGACTCTGCACAGCCTCCATTGCGCCGTCCGTTTGCTGGGCTGAGCCCACGCGGTGTTACGTGGACGGCATTTATCAAAACACACCATTTTAACAGGTGCCTTTTCTCACCGCAGGAAACAAGCATTTGCTGAGCTGACGAGGCCCAACTGACCTAAACCAGCAAAGCAAACAACATCCAGACTCTTGTTATCAGTACAATAGCCCAAACAATATACATACTTTTGGGGGAGGAATTAAGGCTATTTGAAGCTATTTGTCTCATGCGACTTCCATGGCAGCTAAACGCCACCAGCCGTGAAATAATTGCAGTCTTCCCAAAGCCCACATTCCCAGTAATGACTGCGCCCCTGTTCTCTGCTACATCAGTGCTCTTCAATTTTTCTTCAATCGCCTGGAACAGCCATTCTCTTCCAACAAACACTGAGTCCGTTGTTATGCTCGGAACTTCGAACAATAGCGGCTTCAGCAAAATGTCTTGAGGCTTATAGGGGACGAAATGAGCTGAGAAGAGATGGCAGGGAGAAAAGTTTATTACAAGAAACCTGACACGCGATAAACCACCATTGTTTCAGAAGAGAATTTCATTCAGTGACTTTGTTAACAGCATTCATCATCAGACTTCTCAGAGCTTTCATCATGGAAACAATAAAACTGATTTGCTCAGTTCAGGTCACCTCCATAATTCCTACAATGAATTAAATTCTAGAGGAGAGAGGCTACAAATATAATTGGAGGACTTTTTATAATTGAATTGGAGTTAATCTGTCGCAGAATTCAAAAGCTCTCTTAAAAATGCATTAACAATTCTATAAATGAGGAAGTGCCAAACGTTTTTCAGTTCAGAGCCATAAGTAAGTCTAATGGTATTAAATCAGTTTTCTTCCTAAAACAGAACTCTAATGACAGCCTCTTCAAAGTTTTAAATTCGGCACAGCACTCCAGTTGCAGTACACTCTTATCTAAACGTCACAGGATACAATCTGGCAGCCAGGAAAATGTTCGGCAGTTCCTGGAGATTCACGTGATCTGCGCTGCCCACGCGCTCTGAGATAAACGATATACTGATTTCTTACTCAAAGCCATACGTTCAACTGCTAAACCACAGCATTATGCAGTAAGAAGTGCCAGCAGCATCTTAGTTTTAGACGTGATGAGCGATCTGTCAGGAGCACGGTAACTCTGCGGGACGGGGTGTTACAAACACCTCGGAACACGGCGCTCCCGAACTGGGAAGAGGTGCCGGACGGTGCCCCGACGGCAGATGTACACATCTGTACCTTTGCTTTCCTGCTGCGCTCTCCCGCCAGCGGTGTTGTGCCAAGGCAAGCGAATCGAAGTGCGTAAAGGAGTATTTCTCTGTCCATCCAAATAACTCAGGTCTTCCAGTTTGGTTGAACTTGTTGCTGCAGTATTAAAGGAGTGAAGCTTATTTTTCTCTTAGCATAAGTTACAAAGAATGTCATTATTTATCACAGTTCTTTCCTAAACATAGTACTTACAGATAAGTTTTCTAGACAATGACAGAAGTTAAAGCCATTCATGTTGTAACATTTCCAGAATCCTTTCCGATCACGTTTACTAAAGATTCAGTTGGATTTTTCCCCTTTCAGATGGCCCTCACGTCTGCCTCACCCTCCTCAAGTGGTGAGCAGTTCCCATGTTAATACAGTTTCCTTTTTACTACGAGAACGACCACATCGGTGAGGTCAGAAGTGTTAGGAACAGGTGTGACAACGTCCAACCCCACATTCATGTAGGAAAAATTTCTTCAGTCACCCTTATCTGCAAGGAGATTGCAGGCTAATTATTTAATTTCTTGCAGGTGTAGCACAAGTATCCTGTTTTTAAAGAGGGCTATTTAGCACTGGCACTCCAAAGCCAGAAAACAGTCATTTACAGCTTAAAAGCACACTAGTTTTCACAAAAAATCTGTAGCCAAAATCTCGGCACTGTCAGATACCGGAACATCTAAATCAGACGCTCCATTGCCTTCGCACGGGACGGTTCGCACGGAGCAGTACCTGCCCGGCACCAGGAAAGCACAGGCAAACTGCAGGTAAATCAAGCCGTTTTCAAAGCAGGCTCAAACCTGTTTCTAACATTTGTAATTTTATAACTACATAAACCAGCTAGAGAGATGCAAATTCGCTGCAAGGGTTTGCCACTGCTCACTGTAAGGCATTTGCCTTTGTGAACAGGATGGTTCTAATGAACGAGCAGGAAGCTGGTGCTGGGGTACCAGTGGGTTTGTGGGGAACCGGGACAGCCTGCGCATTAGTGCATTCATAGCGCAGTATGTTGCTGCAAAATAGTCAAACTCTGAAACAATGTGCTAATAACTTCCATGTATTTTAAAACCTCAGATTACCTTTATTGAGACTGCAGTGTGTGTTTCAGTATCTTTCATGACACTTCATGAAGCATTCTAAATATAGACTGTTTTAGTGGGGTTTTTTAAACCATTGGATTTTGGTTATTACTGGCAAGTCTTAAGTTCTTGATAACATTTATTGAGCTGCATATTAGTATCCTTTTTGTTGAAATTCCAATATATTACAATTTGTTGGAATAAACACATTATATAGTTCCTTTGAAAATGAAATGGGGAATGTATCTTTTTTCCACCCCCCCTCAGCTGAACCAACATGTTTATATCTTCGCAACAAAAGCACAGAACTGGTGCTCATATTACAATCTACAACCTTCCAAAATTTAACATGGTATTTTCAGAGCTACCAAGTGCTAGCACGACCTTTGCCGAAATTTCGCCATTGAGAATTTCCAAAGTTGGTTTCCTAGCAATATTTCCCCTACACACCTTATCATACTAAGAAAATTCCACATATCAATTTTCCTTTAATCTTTTGTACTGAAAATATTCCCTTTTAGTGACAGTATTTTCTAGCCGGAATGAAGTGTAATATCCTCCCCTCTAGGAATCACCAACTCTTAAGCCCCAACCTCATTACTGAAGTTTTCTTCACTGCGCATTTACCGAGTTTTTTTCACTTTGAATGTTCAGTTAGCTAAACCTACCGCCACGTATATAGCACCCATGCTTCTGAACACTGTCAGAACACCTTCTTGCAGGGTTATACGTGTGTAAGTGAATTTGCATGACTATTAGAATTTGATGAGCTCTACGAATAGATTTAAAGTCAGAAGTGCTTTTTCAGAGATTTGCCATATTTCACAGCTTGGAAAAGTCACGCTGAAGTCCCGTTTGTATCTGTCACAGCTGACAGACTCACGTTTTCTGAAAGAATGGTTCAACTACAAGGCAGAATTTCACATAGTTTTAAAAAAATTATGTATGTCACTTGTTCAACAGAGCTCCAAGTACAATTTTGGTCTTGGTGTCAGTCAAATTTACAGCTCTAGGAAATGTGAGCACACACAAAAGCAAAAGCCTCAAGGATTAGCTGATACCAGATACAGTCCTATAGAATGACTGATGTTCAGCAAGTCCTGACCTAACCAATACCTACTAAAAACCATGATAAAACACTCTGACATTTAAAATAACTTAGGCAACGCTCATCTACTCCGTTTAGAACCTATGCTTTTTTCTTTTTGTCGTATAAAAATACTTTCATACTAACAACAAAACTTCAACAGAGATATTCAACAGAAACATCCCATCATCAAGAACATTGTTTTTTCTGCCTCAGGACTTTACCTGCAACGGAGTTTGGCCGCGGCATTACTAAAGAGCCAGAACTCTGAGCATAGGGAACCGGCCCCTCTGCCGCGGGTGCTGCTTTGGGCAGGTTCTCCGCAGACCCCAGGGCGTCCTCTTCTGCCACGGGCGAACAATTGTCTGTCCTGCGATCGTGACTCAGCCCCTGAGGTCTCCCAGCTCTGACACTCCCATCCTTGCTCCATTCCAAACTGGATCCACTACGATCATCGTTTTCTGATGAACTTGTTATAGTTGCTGAACGAGAGAGGAAAAAAACCAACTAAAGTACACAGCAGAGGAAAATGGTGCACTTGTGTTAATATGTGTTACAATTTTCATACTGAAATGGCATTTTGGGCCACCAGACATTCAAGTATTTCTTCACTGGACGTTTTGTTGAACTTCGGGAGTTTTATTTATCTAAATGAGCCAAACACCACAGCTTCTCAGACTGAGAAAAACACCTGAGAAAGGAGGCAAGAAAGTGTTCTGAAGAATCCAGGTATATCTTTACAAGTATGTAATCTGTGCTGGGGGGGCTGGGGAAACGGACAAACCACCAAAATATTTATGAGTTTATATGAAGAATCCCCTACTTCACCAAAACATATCTTAACTCTTTTAAAAATTAAAATTCTATAACATACTCTGCAAATTTTCAAATCATTTCGTAAACATGGAGACAACAAAATCTCATCAAAAAGTAAAAATAGCATCTGAAGCAAGAAAAAGATTTAAATGAATCTTTTTGATAGTTTTTAAAGACTAATATTTTACAAAAAGAACTCGAAATTCAATTATTTGAAAAACCTCGCACAGTTCTTCCAAAGCTGGGATGCCTTCCGCAGCCTCCGTGTGCCCGAACGCCGTGTGCGTTGTGCAGCATCCCGCACAGCCGGTGCTGTCCAGACGCGGCACCCGCGGCACCGGGGAGCTCGTCCTGCGGAAAGCGCCCACGCCTGCACGGGGTCCCGCTCCTCCTTCAGCAACCACCACGCTGCACTCTCAGAACAGCGTGCAAGGCAAGAGGCATGTTTCACCAGACCCAGTGGAGTATATGAACAAAATTTCAGATTATGTTAAACATACTGATTTAGGTTTTTGAAGTATTTCAGTGTACTGCAGTATAAAGTCAATCAGAGACTCAAATAAAGACTTTTTTCTTTGCTTGTTTCTGATGTCATTACAAACCAACCAGGAGACACAGATAATTTCTTAATACTATGTGGAACTTTTCCGTAGCAAAAAAGCACATCCTACTGCCAACATTTCAGAAGCTGAAGAATAAGCAGCATGGAGCTAGACAGACCCTCAGCTAAAGGCAAGTAAAGACCACAGAGGCGTTTCGGATGCTGCCCTGCAGAGCAGCAGTTTTCCCGGCTGCAGTGATTTGCTCAGCTGAAAGCCAAACAGCATCCAGGGCATTCTCAGGGTGCTGCAGGGGCCCACAGGGGCCGAGGGTCGCCGGGCTGCGGCGGCAGCTGCTCGGGGCTGTACTTAACCCGGTACAAGCACAAGCACTGCATTCTCCGGGTGTCCCAGGGTCGCCGGGCTGCGGCGGCAGCTCCTCGGGGCTGTGCTTAACCGAGGCCTCCTGCAACACCTGCAGCTGTGAAGACCGTGCACTCCTGAAGTCCTGCTTTAGTAATGTGGGATAAAGCTACGCTAATGTGCCCACATAAGAACATTTTGCAAATATATGCTGGTTTTGCTATGTCTAATAGTGCAATTACTCTGTTTCATTTAAAATGTTTTCACTACTTACATTAAACTCTCATGAAATAACTGAACAACTAATTTTTATTAAATGTTAAGCCAACACTCAATGCACTTTGACCACTTGAATGCAACAGAGGAAAATATAAAGAAGGATGAGAGGGTATCAGGATTAAAAAAACCCCACCCAACCAACCCAAACAAACCAAGCAACCACAACAGAACGAACACATATCAATGCCAGCTTAAATAATAATGTCTATGTGAACTGTGGGTCCTCTGCAGGCTAAAATTTTAAATGTTAAAGGTGTACGTGTGGTGAGTCTACACTCAGCTGGCCACGTCACCAGGTGAAACACTCCCGCACGCGAGCCTGCAAGGGCTGCAGGCGCAGACAGCTCCTCGCGCCCGCCGCTCCGCCCGCACGCCCTGCCCGCGGCCGCGGCCTCGCAGCCGGAGCAGCTGCTCCTACGCGAGGAGTTCAGGAGCCAGTGCTCAAACTCAAGAGCTCCTATTCTGAGAAATACCAACAGTGACACGCATTTTGGAGGCAACAGAAGAAAAAGCTTTTTGGGCATTCCACTGGCCTTTGCACACAGCTCAGATCGTACTTCCATATGACAAATTTATTTCATTTTATGGTTGTGCCAAAAAAATCTGGCTCCTCCTGAAGTATGAAATATTTTAAACTACGATTCCTTCTGGAGCGAAATGCAGCATCAGGAAACCTTGCTGCTCAAGATTTCCGTACTGAAGCAGCGGTAAGAATCCAGAACAGCTCACATTTTGGCCAGCAGCCCAGCCTTTTCTCCTGCTTAGCTCACCGTGCAAGATTAAAACCTGTCTCCACTGCTATTATGTCACACTCAGTAGAAGCAAAGAAGAATTCAACTACAGCAGTACAGTATTAAAAAACTAGAAGAAACCTGAACCATAAGTAAAAAAGCAGAAAAGAAGAAAAGATAGATTTCCCATCAGAGTCTGTGGCCCAGAAAACATAGTGGGAGCAGAATACACTGGAAGCCCGTATAAGTAGCACGGAAGAGCAAGCTATGGTATTTTAATGGCTGGATGAACTCTGTCAAAGACGTTAGGAAACATATACTTGCTAAACATAACTTAAAACACTTATTTGCTACTACTAACAAATTTGAATGCACAGACACATCTGTACTTAAAAACCAAAACCAGGGATCATGTATCAGAGGTGCCTCTGATTTCCCTCCTTGGTTCCAGGCCTTCATAGTGCAAGGGGTGCAACGTGGGTTGCCAAGGGGCGTTCAAATTCCCCCTGAATTCGAGACACGGATGACAGCTCGGAGCTGCGGCAGGTGATTTTTGATGGTCCCGTGACCATGAACCACATAACCCGACTGAAGGAGCTATACAGGAGCTCCCCACCCACCCTCATGTCTTCTCTAGGGTTTTTGCCCCTGCTCTCACACTCTTACACTTCACAACTCCACCATTTGCTCTTCTCCCTGTATAATAAAGGACTTATTTTCATGTTTCTCCTGTTTTGGAAACGTCTTTTCATTAATTCAAGAAGCAACTTTTATCGCTGGGTTTAAAAATATTAGTATTTACAAGGTTATGCAGCGGATGATGTAGTGTCATGCCATTTATACTACATTAAATAAATATGAGGCCGATTCTGACCTCATTTAGGACATGGAGATACTCACAGAAGACCCCTCGGGGCAGGGAGCAGAGAGAGGGAAGATGGCACGAACAAGGCAGCCAAGAATTCGGAGCTTTTCTTTAGAATTGATCAGACTTACTAAAATATTTAGGTAGCTGGTAAAAGGAGCTATGTAATGGCAGCCGCCTCTCCCAGGACAACTGACTCCCCACGGGAGATGCACGTATAGCCTCGGTTCAGACAGCTATTCAGTGGATGATCACACTATTTCATCTCTTCCATGATGCCCCCTTTTAGCTTCATTTTCACGTCAATTACTCAGAAGTTTGCACTGTTTTTAAACAGATGTATTTAAGTTGTTCTCAGAAGTAGCATCAATTATTTTTCCCTCAGCTGGAAATTAACCCAGCTTCAAGATACGCTGAGCTTCACCATTTTGAAATGCATTGTAGAGACATATATAATGGAAAAGGACAAAGGTAGAAGGAAACAAGAAATGGCGTGTAACAGAGGAAATGAATGATTGTAAAGGAAAACACAGAGAAGTTAGAACTGCACCAGGAAAACAAGAGAACAGTTATAGCCAACAAATACGATTTAAATCCTTCTGGTACAGAGGATTTGAAACGGGCTCCAGGTACAGCATAAAATGGAACACCTGCACTGCCGAGAGAGGGTCAATTTGCTCTGCAGACGCTCACCTATGATGCCGCTGTCCCTGCTCTCCAGGGTGGAGCTGGGGCTGCTGACGGTTCCGCAGGGGCTCCCGCGGCCGGCCGCGGCGCGGCCCAGGCCGGGCAGCGTGGAGCAGGGGCTGTCGGCGCCGGGCGACGCGGTGCTGCTGGTCAGCGTGGAGCAGGGGCTCGCCCCCCGGCTGGCGGCCGCACGCTGCGGGGCAAGAACACGGCCGGTTACGCTCGCAGACCGCGCGCCGCTGCGGGACGCACGCACCGGGGGGGCACCGCAACGACAGAGCAAAGAGCCCCTTTACAAGCAAAAACTTCAAGAAGCAGAAGCTTAGTGACATGCTTTCAGATTGCTCTTAACAAGCGACCTGTGAAGAACAAAGGGAGTTTCACAGTTTGGTCGCAGAGCGGCAGATTTCTTCTCCATTAAACATTTCACTGGACACCCCTCCCCTTCGCCCCCGGTATTTATTCTTTGGGTTAAAACCACTAGAACTGCAGTCTCACTATCAACGAAACCCAAACCGACGCACTGAGATTTACGAGGCCTGGGACTAAACGTAGAGAGGGAAAGGGGAGGAAAGAGGGACGGGTGGTTACTGTGCAGCTTGGCCAGCAGATGAGCTCCGTACGGACAGTAGCTGCTCGCTGCTCCCCAGCTCCTCGATGACACAGCAGGACTGTCAAACAGAAGCCAGCTTCTCCGGAAAAAATGAACACACGTGCCCCAAAAGCATGCTCTTATTTTAACAGACCACTGACCTTTTCCATTTCATAAACTACTGAGAATGCAAGGAAAAAAAAATGTTCCTCCTAAATGCTCAAAAAAGGCAGAGAGAACCCTAGAAGCTATACACATTCACAGGAGATTAAACTTCCAGAAATGATGAGGAGGCTGTTCTTCCTTTTTTTAAGAATGCAAGATCAACTCACAATTTCAAAACAAACATACACTTGCTGTAATTAATGTACAATTCTGGTACCATATATCTATTAAAATGGATTATATTTTGGTCAGTATCAAGTGACTGCAACTAGCGAATAGAGGAAATAACATTAGTTCTCTCAGAAACAGGATGAGCATTAAATAGATGATTTTCCATTATCCTACCATGACTTCGCTTTTCTCTTCTATGTGAGCAGAAGTTGGGATCCCTTCTCCCAGCAAAAAACCCAATCTTGTCATCAATTCTTGTGCCGCAGGAGAACAGCTCGAGTCTTTATCAGGTTTTGCTTTGGAGAGGGGGGAAAAAAGTTGGTGAAGGTTAGAGTCTTATATTTGGAAACTGTGACAAGACGTAGAAAAAAGGACAATGAAGTGTAAACACCAGTTCTTCTGTCAGCAATATATCTAAATAGAGAAGCTGATGTCATTTAAACTTTTTGTCCACCAGACTTTAAATGGTTGGTGGGTCTTGGATTCTCTGCATATCAGCACAAATCTAGGGGAGAGAAAGCCCACCCTGCCCGTCAAAACAGAATGGGGCAGCGGAACAAGTTCACCACGGGACTGACGATCGACAGGGTTATTCTCCTAACAGCAGCATCAAACTCAACGCTATCAAAGTTCAGTGGCATTCCGTTCCAGTAATTTTTATAAAGTTTTCTATAATGCTAAAAACGTGGAAAGTAGAGGTTAATAATACAGATGTTTTGTAATCTCACATTCAATACCACAACTAATACCATACGTTTTTGTTGTGCTTGGCATGCAAAGGATGTGACACCAGTTCTAAATATCCCATCTTTTCTGGTTGCAAAAATATTTAATTTTATCAGTACAGCACTTTAAAATGTCTTCTGGTGTCCAAGTCCAAAAGGAGGCAACCCTCAACAAAACCAGCCGCTCACAGATCTGTTCAGGGACAACCCCTATTGCCGACATCGCCCCTCGAACCAGCACCCGCTGCCCTCTTCCCTCTTTGATGCCAACAGTTGGGCACCACCCACCAGCCCGCCACGCTCTTCCCTGGCACAAACTTTTATACAGTATTGTTCCTTTTGTCCATTCAAAAAGGAATAGTATGTCGGGCTGTCCCGTCCCCAGGTATAAATGGTCACCTAGTTAAGGAGCATCACCTAAGGGCTCTGAGGACGAGCTCTCAGCCGCAGAACGGGGCAGCCACCACTCTGGTCTTTCCTTTAGGGCTCTGCCAAGCCAGAGGAGTTCAGGACAGTATTTCTACGTATTTATATTCACTCTTCCCAAGAGCCCGCGGTCTCTCACCACAGACACAGCTGATGCGCCCTGGGATTTGCAATAAATAGCACATTTTCCCCAAGACTGAAAGAAAAACATTTGCCAACGATTTTAACTGAACATCTTGACCAGTAAGGACTACTTCGCAATGTTTCAGTTTTATGAGTGACATAAACCTCACAGCTTGCAAACATCAGTAATTTACTAGTCAACAATCCTTCATTTCACTCAAACTCAATACCTACTTGAACACACATATTTCTTAGTTTTGTGGACAGTTTAAGGTTTTATGCTGGAAGATCGAATTATCTGATTCTCACATAATTCCAAAAGGAGAAGGTCTATGAGACGGTGTCTTTTCTAAAAGCAGATAGTAAAAACTTTTGCATCTCAGAATATTTTGCAAACTGACAGGTTTTAGAATACTGGACTAGAAAATGTATTTTCTTTGTAAAATCGTCATTTTGAGGATTAAAATTAATCTTTAAAGTTACAATCCTGGAAATTACAGAGTTTGTCAAATCAACTTCTTCATTCTATCCAAGTTACAAAACCCGATCATTATTATATTTAAATTTTAATCTTCGACATGTCTGAGTAAACGCTGGGCATAGTCCCAAATTCAGTTCAGCAACAGGGATAAAAGCCAAGAGCGAAGGTGTTCAGCCCAGCAATTGCTGTTCAATCCCTCAACACTGCGGTTTGAATTTGACCTTCAGCAGATACAGAAACAAGAGGGACCAGGGGAACTACAACATACCCAATAGGGCACACAGAACACAACCGTGAAAACAATTACAATGACTTCTGTTTTCACAAGTAAGTATAAAACCCCCCACTTTTTAAAAAAGAAGACATTTGCTTTTAAAACTGTAGTTTCCTTTAAACTTTAAGCAAAAGGAAACAAAAAATTGTTCAGCTGGAACCTCATCAGTTACGTGCAGTTACTTCAATGAGGTCATGTAAACCGAAAAATTCATCTAAAAACACAAGGCACACGAAATCCATGTTATAGTGCGTGTAGTCACATAGCAACCTAAGGGTCATTTTGCTTTGGTCATGACATTCACTGTCAAAGCCACACTCTGTTACACACTAGTCAAATTTAACAAACGTTATATTTTCCAAGAATACCAATTAACCATAGGGAAGCAGCTTTTCCCAGCTTTGCCAACACAGGAGTTACTGCCTTCTTATTTAGCAAGTCTTACAACATTCCTGAAAAGAAGCATTGCACCCAGCACAGAGCTACCAACTTGGAATCCATTTACATAAAAACCAAATTCAGAAGAATTCCAGCAGGCCTGTGGTACGCGTGGCCAGCCCCGGGACACTCTGCTGCAGCCCTGCACAGCTCCGGAACGGACACAGCGCCCACGTGCGAAGGGAAGCGTCTCCCCCTCACCACGCGCACCTTACATCTGCAGACACTCTCACAAGTAAAGAGTTATTGTCTTACTGTGCAGGCTCCGTTGTACGCGTGTCCGAAATGACCAGCTGTTCCCCAAACAAAGCGTCCCGGAGCAGATTCTTACCGCTCTGGCCGGGTTCTCCGTGCTCCGCTCCTTTCCTGGGCGGCAGAGCTGCCTCCCCTGGCACCCGCGGACTCTCCACATACTTGGGCTTCCTGGCCGGACCTGCAACGGGAACGAGCCGAGTGTATCTCACTCTTTCCAGATGGACCGCAGGTTTCACATTTACAGTGCCTATCCTCCGCAACACAAAAAAAGCAGAGGAACTATTTCTTACATACACAGCTGCTACTGTAAAGACCAGCGAGCTGCTGCACTCCCCTCTTGCGAGAAACAAATACTCTCCCTGGGCTTCTCGGAACGCAGAGCCTGCTTTAAGCCTGCTTGCTGTGACGAACCTGAAAGGGTTCCCGATTATATGCAGTGAGTGACGTGTTCCGGGCTCAAACTCAGACAACTTTCAGGCCTCCTTGGTTCAGAGCTTTTATCTTCCATCATAATGGGAAGACAATGCTGTTATCAGATCTTTGAAGCCAGGAGAAAGAGACTACAGGCAGACAGCCCGCAGCATCAACACGCTAAATAATTCAACCCGAGACGCTTTACATTACGGTGTACTTTCTCCAAACAGCGACACGTGCCCCGATCACATGGAATGGTGCAGATGAGCTCAACAAACGGCAGGAAGCTTTAGCAGCTACTCATGGCTCCCGGTTTCATTGAACAGCAGCATTCCCAGTTCACGTACATACGACGTTCAAACATATCGCCTTCAGTATTAAGAAGAATTGTATATTCACACATGCACACGCATACTTTTCTAAAATTCAACCAATTCACTCTTTGCTCTCACTTTTATCTTCATGCTTTGGTTTTCAGGCTGTTTATGATCCTATTCTTTGCTAAATACGCTTCAGTGGCAACCAGAGGAAATGTTAACTACTCAACTTGTCTAACAGAAGGGGAACGATGCCACTCCGAAAAGGTTTACCAGAAAAAGTATGTACACTGGTACTACTGGATCAAAATCTGCTTGCACTACAAACACAGCGCAATCCTGATCGTTATTCGGCAGCTGGCAGGTGTGGCAGGCAGACTGCTATGCTGACGTATGTCATACAGCTGGGACTCCACCGCGTATTTATCCACATCCTGAAAAATACGCCAACAAAATAAAGGCATTTGCAACACAAAGAGTTGTGGCGAAGCATGAAGAGGGAAACTTGTGAAGTTCCACACTCAAAAGCTAAGATATTTAAATGGCGTGGGGAATGGAAACATCATCAGCAGTGGTACTGAAAACTGAAACACAAATTTTTGTCCTAAATTTCCATTAAGACAATCCCAATTCCTTGTAATGAGCGTAACAAACCACTTGAAACTTTCAAAGTTTTAGTGAGCTTGAGGTGTGGTAGGTGATTCCAATGTTTCATGCAGAAGAACCTAAATATTGCCTGGAACTCCCCAGAAAGAGAGTCAATTGCTGGGCTTAACAAAATACAAACCCAGAGGTATTTCTGTGGATCTCCCCAGCTTTGCCAATATACAGTGATTTTCCGTTCTTATTTCAAGACAATCTCTTGCTACGTTACAGAGCTGCAGTCTCAGGTTCCCTCTGTCATCATCCTAAGAGCAGGAAGAAAGTTTCCTGACTTGAAAATACGTCCAACATGCTTTGGTCAAATGACTTTTAAACACGTACAGTGACAAAGTACTAGAGAAAATCATGCTACTGGCAGCATTCCATCTCTGCATCTTGCATGTTTGTGTATTACTGTTATTATTTTATCAATAATAACAAGATCAGAGTCTCAAAAGCAAGCATGCAGAACTCGGCATCTTTCATGAAGAACATTTCTGGTGCGGCTCCACAGAATCCTGAACTTACGGTTACATTGTCACATCATTTTTTAAACAAACCAAAAAAATCTCAAGGCTGAATTCTATCGAATTCAAATGGGACGAGCCGAAATGCTGGAACTCAGCTCACAGACTGTGTTCTATCGGCACTCTCAAGTGCTAGATGACATTGTATATCCTGGGAAAGAAGAAAGCGTAACCACAAAACGGCAACGATATTTTATTTTGGGAACTCCAAAAAGTGAACGTTTCTCACCTCTGACCAATTCGGTAAAAAGGTGAAACGCCAAACCCTCAGTGCTGCTGAACACTCCCAGGTTTATGGACGTTTTTCAACTTCCCCGACTCAACCCCGGTAAGGGCAGCAGCACACCAGATTCTGCTGGGAGAACCACCGAACATGGGAATACGGCGATAAGCCCGCTGCTCAGCTAATGTAAGTCATATATGAACATTTGTTCATCTCCCTGTCTGGAGACTATGAGCTCATCACATTTTTTAAACTCAAAGCTTAGTTCCCAGCTATCACCAGAGGGAGCTCTTTCAGTGCTATTCCAGAACGAAAACAAGGGGCATTGGCCCTGGTGAAAGCAGCTAAAAATACATTCCTTTGAAACAAAATCACATTCTTTAAGGAGACAATAAGCCAAATGTGTCATTTGTAAGCAGAAGTACAATTAGATGTACCAAAGCTGAACAACAAAACACAACCATTCGAAAAGAACCAGAACAACATGTAGCAGTCGTGTAAAACAGATCAGAATGGAAATACCTTCAGCACATATTTTTAACACTGTGGAGGAGATCCTCTGTTGAATTTTCTTCCTCACAAAATAATGGGAAAGTGACTTAGAGTTCTTGCAAATCCAATACACGACATTGCAATAACTAGGAAAAGTCATGGTAAGTTTATTTTCATGCACTAATCTGGAATAGGACACGTGGATGAAAAGGGACCCATTTAAACGTGACCTGCATCTGCACAACGGCAGCTCTTTTCCAAAAGCATAAGATGGTTGAACTGGTCTAAAAAAGGTTCATCTGGAACAGTATTTTATCAGGAGCAAACAGAGGAGAAGAATCAAAGTTGGGGAAGCCACTCTTCCCTGGCACCCAGTTCCGACCTGTGCTCAGTGGCTCTCGTTTCCCGCCTGGTCACCTTCTGTTCAAGAGCTCTGGATGCATTTTCCTTCTGAGAACGTACCCCGGCCTTCCTTTCACGGTCTGCACTATCTGCAAGTCAACCCAGCGCTGCATGAAATACTAACTGTACTGTCTCCTTTTCCCACCAGTTGTCTTCTCCCAGGCAGAGACACACCAGCCCAACCTCCTGAAATAACTGCTCCTTCAGAGCCCTTCCACACGTTCGGTCACTCCCGCAGCCCTTCTCTGGCTCTTTCCTGGCACTATCCTAGATCCTTAAAGCCAGTATCACCAGAGCTACACCAGGATCTTCCGGAGGGAGACAAACTACAGATTCACACCATTCCGTAAAGACACTTTTGTTGTTGTTGTTTATGACCTATTGCTTCCCTGGTAATTTTTAATGCTTTTTGGCCTGCAGAAGAGCTGCCCTTCCACAAGACGATGGTAACCTGTGCCCCTGGGCGCAGGGACAGCCGGGCAGCAGGGACAGCCCGTGGGAATGCACTGAGTACGAAGCCCTCAAATATAGATGTTTTCACGAACATCAGTGCAAAAAACTATTGGTTAACTAAACTTTTATTTTTAAATTTACAACTCTGGAACACACTGTTAGGAAGATATGTTTTTAATTTACTAACCAAAACTTATAACTAAAACTACTCAGACTCAATAAAAAGTTATGAAAAACTCTTCATTAAAACCTGAGTAGCACTTAGCAAATATACTCTTCAATCATTACCACTGAGTAAATGTACTGTATATTGCTTCAGCCTAGTAGACACTAAACAGAATTTTATTCCAAGGAAATACGGTCTGCAAGGGTGTCACCTTATATACACGACCACCAACATGTCTGGGCTGTACAAGCAGAACCACAGACCAGAAACAGAGGCAGAACAAACGATTCCATGCCAAGGGACGATCTTTTCCCTGCTCTCTAACACCATTTCAAAGACTTTGACAAATACATCGCTAAGTAGTTGCTTTGTACTCACCTGTAACCTGAGAGAACCGAAGTTAGAATTTTGTTCTGCCACTGGTTAGGTCACTTCTTCAGCACATCTCAGCTCCAGAACGCCACTGTAACACCCCAGCACGCCTTTCTTCTTTCACCCACCGTAACCTGACAGGTCGTTACCTCGCTGTACGCTACTGAACAGCGCATTTGGAAACCAGTGCATTTGTACGCTCTGTTCTGATTGCTCCTGCCCCAGACGCTGCTCGGACGGGTTGCGCTAAACCACCTCCCGCCAGCACAGGGCTGTGGGCAGCACAGCGCGTTTGCAGCAGCACCCACCACCTCGTTAGGCACTTGTGCAAAATAACGACACGTTAATGCCAATGCATTCACAGCACTTCATAATGCTACAAAATCTTGTTCTTTGGCCATATATCACAGTGGAATGACTTTGAAGTCATGGTGAATATGGCTGTTCATTGAAATTTAGCAACTATTGCACATGCTCTGCAAGAGACACGGTCAGCACCTACGCTCCGCTGATAAACACACGTGTCACTGAGCTAACTCATGGCGTGGGGAGGCTGGGAAGATACCATCTCCAACGCACCCTGGATGCAGTGAAGTCTTCCCAACAGCAACAAAACTAAGAGTTGGATCCTGTCCTTCACTTCAGTCTTTGGCAAAAATCCCATTTCCCTCTTCATTACAAGGACTCTTCTATCTTCTAAAGCTGTTTAGCACGCAAGTCACTTGTAGTAAGAGATAAAACAACAAAATAACATTCTGTCGCTCAAAATTTTTGTGTGAACTGTCAAAACCAACCCCAAATTATTTAAGCATGAATTGAGATTATTATTTTTAAATTCCGAAAGGAAAAAGTAGATATTGCTAGGCAACTTAAACCAATCATACTTCTTACAAATTGTATTTACTGTGCTGTGGCAATTCTTTGAGCAATGTTCTTTCTTCAGTTTTATGTAAAATGGGTCATTAACCAAGACATTTCTCAGTGCTGACAAAACCCAACTTTTGACACTCTCTCTTCCTAGACCTCATAAACTTTATAACAAAGAACCTCAAAACTGTTGAGTATCTCCACAAGTAATAGGAACACGGACAATTTCACTGGACACACAAGCTCTGACCTGAATGAACCCAAGTGACGCTGGCGCGCTGGAATGATCTATATGTCCAGAATGCTGATAAAGAGGGAACCAGACACAGCACCTTATTTAGCAAGGCTCACTCATAAGCGTGCGGTCATTAGTAAGGGCACAACTGCTGAAAATGCACAAGCTTCTTGTCACAACTTCAGCAACAATTTATCTATTAATACATTTATGTATGTAGATATGAGTAAAATAAATGAACTGTAAAAGCCACAAACAACATTCACCATTACAGTCACTAACATACGTGCAAACAGAGGTTTTTGCGGCTGCCTTCTAGTTAACCGATATACTAATCATAAATAACCAGTTTTAAACATATTCAGACATTTCAATCTAGGTACTTGTGATACCAATTACAATAACTATTTGCCATATGGATTAATCTATTTACCAATTGCCTTTTTCCCCCGGGAACATGCAAAAAGCATTCGCTGCTCTTTTTCCTATTGCGAAGGATTAGTATGATTTAAGCATGTTACTTTCACATGAAGTGTATCAGAATCTGAGCTAAAGTGCTGTGAAGATGCGAGTTGCCCCTCAGCGTCTTTACCTGGCGACTTGGTGCTCGCCCTGGCGGGCAGCAGGCCGGGCTGGCGCGGCAGCAGCGGGGAGGACGGCAGGGACACGGACGCCGCTCTGGCCGGGGCCGCCCGGCGCGCGCCCGGCTGGCGGCTCAGCGCAGCCTCGGCGCCGCGGACGGACGGTGCTGCGACCTGCACGGCGCTCTCCGGGCAGCACTCACCTGCTAAAAATAAAACCTCGTCATCAGTTACGTGACACACCAAAACAAAAAGTGTCGAGTTGCACCGAAATACAAGTATTTAACAGAGGAAAACATATTTGCCAGCAGCAATTCAGCATGACTGGTCCTGCTGTGCAGCCTCCGCTGCAGAACACAGGTAACCACCAGGAAAATGTAAACAGACGAGAAAGCGAGATTTTATTTTACTGTAATAGAGACAGCAAGGGCAAAGAAAAAACTCACTTTCAACAAAGTATTTTTCAGATGTCGCCCTTAGAGGTAAAAATAAAGTTTCCTATGAAGATAAAATTATTTTTACAGCTGAAAAGGTATTTTACAATCATTGTGATATCCTGAAAATCAAGACCATCTGAAAATATTGTTTGCTGAACTAGTCAAAGGAGAAATTGAGTTGCGTTACCCCTCACACTCAATTAAAAGGAGTCACTGAAAAGTACACCCATAGATGGACAGTGTAAGCTTTAGTTTTCTGTTTTAAAACTGAGTCAGTCCAGTTATGTGCTGTTTGACAGCAGCAGTGATTTTATCCAAGGAAAAAACAAGCTACTGGTTCACAACATACTAAGTGGCATATCAAAACAGGGAAACACACGCAAAATGGAGATATTTCCTGCTGCTGAAGGAAAAGCACTTTCAGCTAAACCACAAATATATTTTCGAAACAACCAAAAATTGCATTGCTCACAGTAAAGATTCAAAGACGGCAGAAATAGCTGTTTAAATAGCTGCCGGGGGTTTCCTCATCAGGTGACAGAAACAGAGCTGAAAACCAAAGGTTAGCAACTAACTACAGCTATTTTAATATCCAAATTAGCGTATTGCCCAATAATTTACTTGAACTACTGTTGAAATTGAGTTGGTGTGACCCAAGATAAAAACCAGCAAACCAAAACGGATGCAGAGAGGGAAGGGAACGGGGGAACGAGCCGACGCGTCCGGGTCGAACGCAGCGATTTCAGCAGCTGTTCTCCTACCATGTTCCACCGCTGCAGCATCGACTGCAAACAACAACCTCCCACACTTAGAAGGAAAACCCAAACCTAACCCTTTGAGAAAAGCAACAATACTCCTGTCAATTTAACTACCACTCTTTTTTAGAAGTATGCATGGAAGATAAGAATGTTCAAGTCTAATTCCCTGTTTCCAAAGGTGCATGTATTTAAGATTACTTGGGTTTTTTTCTAGCCATACTCTTTTTCTCATAAGAACCACACATGAGGGCTTTGTACAATAAATGACCTCGAAGAACGCTTTGCTAGATTCAACCTTTTCTTAACATTTAATTACTATTAAAATTTACTCTCTTATTCTGGGAACTAGAACAGCAGCTTCAGTGTTTTAGCAAGCTAGTTGCAACACATCATTCTAAAAAAAAAAGTAGTACAGCCTAAGTATATATTTAAAATAAAGACTAAATATTTTAGACACTATCAGACGTGTGAGATTTTTTTGAAACACCAAGATATCTAAATTATTGAGTTCCCATTCGCCTTCAGTGGAAATCAAGAGGCTAAGGATTTTCTTTCTGTGTTTATTTAGAAATTAACCTTTTGCAATAGCTGTTTTTAAACACAGATTTAACATTAGGTATACTACTATTTATTATTCAGGACAGTATATATGAGTTTGCTTCGCACAAAGAACACACAGAAATTTGCTGTGATATTCCATTTTTCCTTTTGAACATAGTCAAAAAGCAAGGGAGTAGCACGGTAATGCAGGTAACTACAATCAGAAAATACTGGCATTCTTGTAAGCTTTGTACTAGACACGTTGCCAAGGTTGTAACTGGGGTCTGTGCGGCGTTCTGGCTGGAGCGCGGTGAGGGGTGCAACAGAGGAGGGACAACAAACAGAAATTACCTCCTCCCCTTCAGGGTTAATAAACCCACCTGCAACTCCCTAATTTCTGTTTCTCCTTTTACTGCAACGCGAGCAATCATCATTTAATTCATTGTCTTCTCAGTAGACTTTTGAATACTGAGTTAATTTTAATTTATTCTTGTCTATTGTACATGCAGTGTTACAGCAGGGAACAGAGCTCCATGGGGCAAGACACACCACTGGCATGACTCTAATCAGTGAATTCACATGATTTCATCACGAGGGTAACTCGAAAGGTATTGTACAGTCTATACATATATGCCACTGTATCTTAGCAATTTTTCTTACACTAATGCTCCGATTTTTCATGTAATTGTATCTTCTGACAGCACCGCAGACTCTGTGGTGACAGGTACACAGATCAGGCTTTCACCACTCGGGTTCTAAGAGCAGTACGACTTAAAACCAGAATTCCAAAATGTGTACCACAGAAATTCTCCTTTTCAATTGCCTGTTTTCCTAATCTTACGACAAGCTTTTGCGTATTGTTACTCACATACCCACGGTGTTCAGACACAAGAGCTCTCTAGGGCAAACAAATCACAAAGCCCAACCATGCTGGCGCCACCGACCAGGACACCAGGTCCTCAGTGACGTCGGAACCTGTCTGCACAGTCATGTATTCTACTGAAGCAGGAAAAAGCACATTAGAAAGGAAAAACGGCTAGGATACAACGGAACGGCAGGCCAGCTATTAGACACGAATCGTTCCAAGAAAGTAGAAACTGCACGGTTGCTCCTCCAGGACCTCTCTAGAGGACTGTGAGCTAAAGGTGACACAGCGACCAGAGCATCCCACCTCAACAAGCACCGCCAGGAACAGAGGGACCCACCAGAACACACACCCCACGACCCTCCCGACGCTGTCCCAGCCTCGGGCACAATGTGGGACGGCAAGCTCCATTCCACATGCCCGCATCACGCTTTCCTGGGTCTCCGGATCCATCCTGTACATTTAATTTAACCTAATCTTGCATTTTCTATATTGTATTAACTGGGCTGTTGACCAAATCTATACATTTCATGCACCCTACAGCAGAATTCCTGTAAGATATTTGGATCTACATATATGACAAGACAGACCCAAACTCAGCAGCTTGTGGGATCCGCAAAGCAATAAATACATGATGCCTTCCACACAACTTGATATTAGGGAAACAATCCTTGAAGAACGCCTGGGTAACAGCTGTTCAAAATACAACTGGTTACAATGCCCACATGTAATCAGATGCCACACACCGATGCACACAGAAAACCGAAACTGCTTGTTACTAACTTAAAGGCTAGTAATTTCAAATATTGTAGCTACTAGAACAATTATTTAAACTCGCATGATGTTTCTTGGTCCCTACCCCAATGTAAAACAGACAAACATCAGTTTTGGAATAGGAGGAAGGTGACATCACACAACCTTTTTTAATAATGTCAAACTAAAACACAAGGAAAGGTCCTGTGAAATCACACTTTCTTATTTTTAAAACCTCCAAGCTGTGCATTTTCCACTGCCAAGTACCCTCTGGACAGCAAAGTTTCATAAGCATCAATCAGCACCAGAGTTCTTATTCAGTGGTCAAAGTAACCATGGGAGCAACTTAATAGCTTTAAAAACCACACACAAAAAGCTTTGAGAATGGAAATCAAACCCCAGTTTAGTTGCACCTAGGGATGAAACTGAAAGGCATAATCTGATTAACAAACCACTTTTTTTTTGTTCCCTTTAAATACAAAAAGATACAAGGATGGCTGCCTAAAGTAATGATTTTGTGGAGCCAAATATCCTAAAAGAGAGCTTGAAGATTAAACTAATCCTTCTGTTTAGTGAGGATAACTAAAATGAAAACCTTTAGAGTGTATATTTCAGTATTAAACATAATAAACCACATCTAATACTTCACTCAACACAAGTTGCTTAGAAATCAGAACTATACTAACTACCAAAATGTATCAAGTGGAGTTTGGTGCAGATGTTGGAATTCAGATTATTTTAACACGAAGGAACAGGACTGCAACCTTCAAAGCAGTGAAAGCCAAACCACTGACAATGCCGACTGCTCACGACCGAATGCGGACTGCGACCGCACAGTGTTCCCCAGGCTTCTCTCGGTGTGCATTTCTGAGACAGCCGATTTCGTCCTTTTCTCCCTTAACCTCCCTACTAAAGTGAAACAGAAGGCTCTCAAACCACTTGAAAAATAGAACCGATATAAAACTGTGCTATAGCAGAAGAAATCTTAAATTGGGTGGCTCTGTGTAAGATGATTTAAGAAAAAAAAACCAAACGAACCACTATAGGATGCTATTGCTGAACATGTTTCATCTTAACAAATGTTAAGAAAAGATGAGATACTACCAACAAGTTCAGAAGGAAATTATGAATGGAGAAAAAGAAGTTAGTTGTGTGGCACGAGGAAAGCCATGCAGCTGGACAGCAATTTCCAGAACGAGGCATCACTGTATCTAAGTCATAAGAAAGTCTTTAAGGATTACCAAAACCAGGGGAGTTGATATTTTAAAACCCAGTTTTCTTCTACATTCCATTCCCATCCTACTTTTCAACAGAACCGACGGGCAACTGTAGGCAGAACTCCGCAGCACGGCTCAGGGACTGCGCATAAGGTCCTTTATTTTAATTGACAACCGTCCTCTAAAAGCTGTGTCTTTCCGAGCTGGAACGCCGACACGCGCGCACCTGCGCACAGCCCCGCGGCGAGACGGGAAAGGAGCCGAGCGCCCGACAGAGGGAACCGCTCACCCCCGCACCGCGGCGGGGCAACGGGACGGCAGGGCAAGGAACTGCGCCCTGCCGGGGAACCGGCACCCGGGGAGACCAACAGTTAATCCTCTTGCTCCTTGAGACTCTGGAGAGGCCAGAAAAAGGGAGAAAGTCGCCTGGACCGGGAAGAAAACTCCTGAGAGCCTGAGCAAGGGGAGCATGAAGGCGCCGAGTGAGAAACAAACACGGAAAATCAGCATTAAAAGTCCAAACGGACAATCTTTGCCAACTACGCTCGTACTTGACATTGTTTTCTCACTTTCTGGCATTTAGTTCTGAACTCTGGATACTTTTTCAGTACACAAAATACTAATGTTCTCGTGTAGTGCTTACTTAAGAAAACAACCAATTTTTAAAGAAAACAGTGATAAACAGAGGTTATTAGAACCACTGAAGTCACTTCTATTTATGTATTTCAAGGGCAGGATCTTTTTTCTTTCTCTGTTCATGGGTACATGGGATGTATCACCGGAATTAGGTCCTGGGAAAAGACATTCACCACATTAAATACTTGCTGCTCAGCAAAAAGAGGAGTTTAAACTCTTAAGTAACTGTCAACAGCCGCAGAAACTGGGCAAAGCAACACAGAATAATCAAAACCAGCTCCATATTTTAAGCATGAAACAATGCTTCTGCTGCTGCAAGATATTTTTAGAGTAACAAGAAGTTGACTCTAGAGTCCTCCAGTAGAAGTTCAACGCTCCGGCTAGTGGATGTGCACTTCATGCACCAGAAAGTCCCTTCACACGTAAAATTCGAAGCCTAATATCATTGAGATTTTGGCCAGAAAAAGCCAACTGAATTGGCATATTTAGTTTTAAAAGGCAAAATTACTTTGTTTAATGATTTCTAGCCTTTGTCTTTGCCAGACAGACACCTGAAGCTCCCGATGCTCTCAGCTTGCTTACACGCATATTCATCAGACAGAAATGTTTAATGACATACAACACAAGAAAGGTGAGGTTCAAATACGCATTTAACTCTACAAGTTCAGCTGAGAGTCAAAGCTTTACTGCTACAGGGAAATAACTGCAAACCCACTTAATTTAAAAATCATTATTAAGTAGCGGGTCTTACTAGAAGATTAGGCCTTCTCGCATAGCAACTTCGCTTTTAAAGTATCAATTTAGTTGCCATTAGCAAAATAAGGAAGTGTCAGTGAATTTAAGCGCACTGATGTTCATCATTCCAAGTGCTGCAGCAGTGCTGTGACAGCAGCCCCTGCCGACAACACAGGAGAAGGGAAGAGAGCTGCAGAACGTCACACGAGCGATCACAACTCCTGCCTTCGAAAGCCATTTTATTTTTCAAAACAGAATGCTACGTATGATCTCAACTTCCTAATTGTATCTGATCAAATGCAACAAAAAGGAAGAAATTTGAAATTTACAGATTTAATCCATCTTGTTTAGTATTAAATGTTGATAAAGGGCAAGGCACACAATCAAAATAACTAAGAGTACGCCAATCTACGACAGAACATCCGTTCTATCCTAACATACTGTACACTCATATTTAACTCAAAGATACTTATATAAAGGTACTGGAATAAAAGGAGAGGGAAAATCAAAGGAAACTAAGTCTTGAAAGAGTATTGTAAAAAAATAAGTCTGATCTACAGGAGAATCAATAAAATCTGAGAAAGATTTATTAATACAGAACCTCTTTGTTGTAGCCCAATTAAAAAAACCCTGAATATGAAGACAATCACTGAATGTATGATGCATATGAATACATAAGCACTTCAATACCTTTTATTTCATCATCCAGAAACCAAAAATACTGATCTGATTCCTCCAGATTCTTCACCCTTAAAGCACTATAGTATTACATTCTAATCATTACCTTTTTGTTGCCATAATAATTTGCCCCTCGTTATTGGAGCATTACATGAATGTCTAACAAGCCTTTAAGTTGGAAAACATGGAAGTCCCAACTACGTACACGCTGGTTTCTACCGCCCTCAGTGCAGTTTGCGCGCACACAGCGCAGCACTCGTCCCGCTGGCTGCGGGGCTGGAGCAGCCCCACACCACCATCATCCCGATTCCCGGGGCTGGAGCAGCCCCACAACACCATCATCCCGATTCCCGGGGCTGGAGCAGCCCCACAACACCATCATCCCGGTTCCCGGGGCTGGAGCAGCCCCACAACACCATCATCCCGATTCCCGGGGCTGGAGCAGCCCCACAACACCATCATCCCGATTCCCGGGGCTGGAGCAGCCCCACAACACCATCATCCCGATTCCCGGGGCTGGAGCAGCCCCACAACACCATCATCCCGATTCCCGGGGCCGGAGCAGCCCCACAACACCATTATCCTGATTCCCGGGGCCGGAGCAGCCCCACAACACCATCATCCCGATTCCCGGGGCCGGAGCAGCCCCACAACACCATCATCCCGATTCCCGGGGCCGGAGCAGCCCCACAACACCATTATCCTGATTCCCGGGGCCGGAGCAGCCCCACAACACCATCATCCCGATTCCCGGGGCTGGAGCAGCAGCACAACACCATCATCCCGATTCCCGGGGCTGGAGCAGCCCCACAACACCATCATCCCGATTCCCGGGGCCGGAGCAGCCCCACAACACCATCATCCCGATTCCCGGGGCCGGAGCAGCCCCACGACACCATTATCCCAATTCCCGGGGCCGGAGCAGCCCCACAACACCATTATCCTGATTCCCGGGGCCGCGCTGGCTCGGGAGCACCACGAGGCTCCACCACCAGAACTCCGTCCGCAACAACCGAGCGCGTTCCGCACAAACTGCATACACAGGACTTCATCTTCTTTTTCAGTTGAAATACAAATATTTTATACTGCATGGTCTTTTGCTTAGTAAGAAAAAAAAAAAAAAGAAAAAAAAAAGAAAAGGCAGATTCCCAGAATGCAGGCAAGTTATTGGCTTTGGGGCAGTTAAAGAAAACAAACATAATTATATACTGCAAAGCAGCTGGCAGCACATAAACCCAACAGGAAATACTAATACAAATCTACCTCTGAAGCATTTTTAACCAATTAAGAATGAGTAGCTGATGTGATGAGATCCTAAAATTAAAAAATGTGTTTTCTGACCTATAGGAAAAAGGCTTTCCAAGCTTCAGATTTTAATCAAAGTCTGGTCAAAGCTCCATTCCAAACAGCCTGATTTTCCTTTTGGGCTTAAACCAATTTCTATCTAGTATTTTAAAGAAAAATGTACCAACGAAAGCCTCACCACAAGAATCTTTGACAGAAGTTTGATAACCAAATTAAAAACTTTTCACTACGTTTATGTTGAATGATTTTTAGCGCTGCTGCAACAGAACGTACTTCACTGCCACATTTATAACACACAACCCATCCACATTATAAAACATTTCATTAATAGTCATACCTGAGTCTTTCTTGTTCCCTTTTCCACTCTCTCGGCTCTTTTTTAAAACTGCCTTTAACATTTTAGGTGTCGCTCCTAAAGGATAACAGAAAGAAACAAAAATAAACGCAGCATTAATAATGCCCATTCACACAAAACTGAACAAAATAAAGACAAGATCAATACAAATGAAACAGTGAGGTAATCAGAAGAAACCTTTTGGTAGTCACATTTATTTTTTACAACATAGCTTGGTTAAGCAAAGTCCTGATGCACAAGGAATGTCTTAATACTTGAGCTAAGCAATTAGAGTTCACTGTCTTCTTACACAGAAAAATAATGCAGCATTCTCCACATTCCACATATAATTAAGGTTATAAGGCTAAACCCGTGTAAGTTACTGTAAGACACTCTGGTGAAAATCAAACCCAGTAAAGGTCTAACTCCTGCCTGGAGGCCCTGGGCACCGCGGCACAAGGGGCACAGCCCGCGCTGGCCCGCGCTCGCCCCTGCGGGAGCGCACGCGCTCCGCAACCGCACACTCAACCAGCAGCTTCAGGGAGCAGCGGCTGCACGTTTCAGAGCATTGCTAATTGTAAGAAAAACATATCTGGGAGGTAAACCTGGAAGACAGTTTTTTTCAGATAACTTTCTCCAGTTAAAAGCAAGGAAATGGAAAAGAACTGTCAAGAGCAATTCTTTCTCAAAAAGGTTTCTAGAGCACCTATAATTTCTAATTTCACTTGTTTTTCCTATTGAAAAATTCCAAAGATATCTCATTTTAGGATACCTGCAGCACAGGATATGCAGCAAGAAAGAAAGAGTTATCTGACTGTGCTGTCTTACATAGCAGATTGCCATAAAACACACGTGAAATCAACAGGAAAGCAAAAAATCTTCTGTCCAGGAAATACGGAATCTTCAGAAAGTTCGCTTCTTATGCAATGAAGCAGAAAAAGGAAAATCAGTACAACAGAGTTCTTAATCCTCTGTGACTAACCTGAAGCACATACAGCTAATGCTGAGAGCACTGGAGGTTTCCAGAGCCCGTGTTCCACGGACCACACACGGCCCTGCGGGGCACAGCTCTGCACACAGGGCTGGGACACCCTCAACACCGGTACCGACCGGTCACACCCTGAGCATCCCACACACCCCCAACACCGGTACCAACCAGTCACACCTTGAGCATCCCACACATCCCCAACACCGGTACCGACCGGTCACACCCTGAGCATCCCACACATCCCCAACACCGGTACCGACCAGTCACACCTTGAGCATCCCACACACCCCAACACCGGTACCGACCGGTCACACCTTGAGCATCCCACACACCCCAACACCGGTACCGACCGGTCACACCTTGAGCATCCCACACACCCCAACACCGGTACCGACCGGTCACACCCTGAGCATCCCACACATCCCCAACACCGGTACCGACCAGTCACACCCTGAGCATCCCACACACCCCCAACACCGGTACCGACCGGTCACACCCTGAGCATCCCACACATCCCCAACACCGGTACCGACCAGTCACACCCTGAGCATCCCACACACCCCCAACACCGGTACCGACCAGTCACACCCTGAGCATCCCACACATCCCCAACACCGGTACCGACCGGTCACACCTTGAGCATCCCACACACCCCAACACCGGTACCGACCGGTCACACCCTGAGCATCCCACACACCCCAACACCGGTACCGACCGGTCACACCTTGAGCATCCCACACACCCCAACACCGGTACCGACCAGTCACACCCTGAGCATCCCACACACCCCAACACCGGTACCGACCGGTCACACCCTGAGCATCCCACACATCCCCAACACCGGTACCGACCGGTCACACCCTGAGCATCCCACACACCCCCAACACCGGTACCAACCAGTCACACCCTGAGCATCCCACACACCCCAACACCGGTACCGACCGGTCACACCCTGAGCATCCCACACACCCCCAACACCGGTACCGACCAGTCACACCCTGAGCATCCCACACACCCCAACACCGGTACCGACCAGTCACACCCTGAGCATCCCACACACCCCAACACCGGTACCGACCAGTCACACCTTGAGCATCCCACACATCCCCAACACCGGTACCGACCGGTCACACCTTGAGCATCCCACACATCCCCAACACCGGTACCGACCAGTCACACCCTGAGCATCCCACACATCCCCAACACCGGTACCGACCGGTCACACCTTGAGCATCCCACACATCCCCAACACCGGTACCGACCAGTCACACCCTGAGCATCCCACACATCCCCAACACCGGTACCGACCGGTCACACCCTGAGCATCCCACACATCCCCAACACCGGTACCGACCGGTCACACCCTGAGCATCCCACACATCCCCAACACCGGTACCGACCGGTCACACCTTGAGCATCCCACACACCCCCAACACCGGTACCGACCGGTCACACCTTGAGCATCCCACACACCCCCAACACCGGTACCGACCGGTCACACCCTGAGCATCCCACACACCCCAACACCGGTACCGACCGGTCACACCCTGAGCATCCCACACATCCCCAACACCGGTACCGACCAGTCACACCCTGAGCATCCCACACACCCCAACACCGGTACCGAGCAGTCACACCCTGAGCATCCCACACACCCCAACACCGGTACCGACCAGTCTACCGACCAGTCACACCTTGAGCATCCCACACACCCCAACACCGGTACTGACCAGTCACACCCTGAGCATCCCACACATCCCCAACACCGGTACCGACCAGTCTACCGACCAGTCACACCTTGAGCATCCCACACACCCCAACACCGGTACCGACCAGTCACACCTTGAGCATCCCACACATCCCCAACACCGGTACTGACCAGTCACACCCTGAGCATCCCACACATCCCCAACACTGGTACCAACCGGTCACACCCTGAGCATCCCACACATCCCCAACACCGGTACTGACCAGTCACACCCTGAGCATCCCACACATCCCTAACACCGGTACTGACCAGTCACACCCTGAGCATCCCACACATCCCCAACACCGGTACCGACCGGTCACACCCTGAGCATCCCACACATCCCCAACACCGGTACCGACCAGTCACACCTTGAGCATCCCACACACCCCAACACCGGTACCGACCGGTCACACCTTGAGCATCCCACACACCCCAACACCGGTACCGACCGGTCACACCCTGAGCATCCCACACACCCCAACACCGGTACCGACCGGTCACACCTTGAGCATCCCACACACCCCCAACACCGGTACCGACCGGTCACACCCTGAGCATCCCACACATCCCCAACACCGGTACCGACCGGTCACACCCTGAGCATCCCACACACCCCAACACCGGTACCGACCAGTCACACCCTGAGCATCCCACACATCCCCAACACCGGTACCAACCAGTCACACCTTGAGCATCCCACACATCCCCAACACCGGTACCAACCAGTCACACCTTGAGCATCCCACACATCCCAACACCGGTACCGACCAGTCACACCCTGAGCATCCCACACACCCCAACACCGGTACCGAGCAGTCACACCCTGAGCATCCCACACATCCCCAACACCGGTACTGACCAGTCACACCCTGAGCATCCCACACACCCCAACACCGGTACCGACCGGTCACACCCTGAGCATCCCACACATCCCCAACACCGGTACCGACCGGTCACACCCTGAGCATCCCACACACCCCCAACACCGGTACCGACCGGTCACACCCTGAGCATCCCACACACCCCCAACACCGGTACCGACCGGTCACACCCTGAGCATCCCACACCACAGGGCAGGGACATCTCCAACACCTTGTACCCACCAGTTACACCCTGAGCATCCCACACGTCTCCAACACGTTGTACTGACCGGTTACGCCCTGAGCATCCCCCAGCACAGGTAAGCCGGCAGCATTGCGCCCTCTGCCGCGCTCCGCAGCTCGGGGAGGAATCTGCCGAGTGTCATCAGAGGAAAAACACACTCTGCAAATCCTGCCCCTCTGCAAACTGCAGGAGGACAACAAGTTCTGCGGTATCTTCAGGTGTTTCACAAAGAATGGAGATTAAGCAGCCCTTTCCAACCTCAGCATTGAAAAAAGACTGAAAAAGCCCACAAAATACACCCCCAAAATTGGACCACATTAACTGGAAAATCAAATAAACTACAAGGAAGCAAATTATTATTATTTATGGAATACACACCATAAATAAATATCTGAAAATAAGCATCGCTATACTGCAATAGAATGCTGAATGGCAACTGGGAAGAGTAAAGTGGTTTTTTTAAGCATACGCTCTATGTGCTTGTAAAATCAGTGGCTCAACATCAATCATATTCTGTAGGCAAAGCGAATGGGCCAGCTCTCAGCACATCTGACCAGCAATGCATAAAATGCTCGATTGAAAGAACAGTTAACAACACTCCCCTGAACAATGCTATCTTTTGAAAATAAGAAAATGTCTCCTAAAATTCAACCACATGAACACGAGAAGGAAAAACTAAATGCAACATGAGGAGACACTTCCCCTTCCTCACTTGTCCGGATGAGCTGGGTACAGAGACAATCCAGCAAAGAATTTTCTGAGATTAACAAACGGCTCTGACAACCACGAAAAGAAGTTTAAAGTGGAACACCTGAGCCAGAATTTAGCCGCAGCCCTGGTCACTTCCTCTGAAATACCACATACTGCATGGTCCGCAAGGGCTGACTCCCGGGGGATGAGAACGACAAGTCCTGCATCTCTACTCTCATCGTATGTGTTCCTTAAGTTTCCCCTGTCCCAGTATTTACGCCTTCTGGCTTTGCAAAGGCAAAAAGCAGCACTTCTCCCTCACACGACAGCTTTCACAAAAACCAGTAACAAGGAAAAATGACAAGTCCTGTCCTCAGGCACAGTGTTACAAAAAAAGGAAAAATAACTTTTCTGAGAGACTCAGACACGCTCAGCTGGAAACGGCCCATAAGCTGATATAACCAACCACGTTATTAGGTCACACGAAGCCCAGCGCTGCCTTTAAAACAAAGAAAGTCATCACTCCAATCTATCTGGCACTAGCGAGGCCTCCGGAGGAGCCCACGTGCCTCTGGGGACGCCGGCAGTCAGGGCCGGAGCAGGGCGGGGGACGCCGACGACGAGGCCAGCGAGCGGCACTGCAGACACGCAGCCCAAGAGACTGGAAACGGGGCTGATTTTTAAAAGCAGACTTGAGGAGAGACCTAACTACATTAGCCTGGTATATATTTTAAGACTGTTACACGGAAGGGAACAATCTAGCCTATATATCGGCTCTCAACGGGCCAAGTAACACGGGCCCGCTTTGCAGCAGCCAAAATTGAGCTTAGACACTGAGAAAAAGCTTCCTAGTATTATAGTATGGACACAAACTACAGGAGAACTGCCAGCCCATATAGAAGGAGTGGAATATTCCTCTCTGAAACAGCCATCTGCAAGAGAAGAGCACCAGGGGTTGTGGCTGGAGCGAGATGCGCTGGGTGAAAGATCCAGGCAGGCGAACAGGTTCCCCGTGTACGACACGGGAGTCAGCGACGCGGACAAGAACAAAACAAAAAACCGCCAGGCAAAGCGTAAACCTCACCAGCTCCTGCTTCAGGAATTGAAACAAATTTGTAAACTTCAAAGCTTATTTTTCTTCCAATTCTGTCAAAGTTTGTTTAATAAGGGCGATTTTCGGGAGGGCTCAGCCCCGGCTGCTGGAGGATGCACAGAACGACCTCCCCAAGCCCTTCCCAGCCTGGGCTCTGTGGGGCCAGACCTCAGCACACAGCAATATACCCCTTACTAACGTTTATCAGAAAGCTGTAGCTATTTACCAAATAGCTAGCTATAAAAATGTGGGTAAGAAGGAAAAAATACTAAAGAAAAAAAGGGTTAAAAACTCTGAAGATGTAAGCAGTTTTACTTTCTTTAACAACTGGTATCTCTTACAGAAATGTAGGGCATGAGAAAGAATACCATTTTTTGATTAAATAGAGTCTGGGATTTTTTTAGGAAGAGTCATGTGACCACTTTATATTTTTGGAAATCAAATTCATCTTCAAATAGTATTAACAAATCAAGAGACTAAGAACATCTTCCATAGTTTGAAATAGGCACGGAGTAAGAGTAACTTTACATTGAAAGTTAAGTATAAAAGCATTATTTGAGTTATTACAGATATTCCCTAATGTTACAGGCAGCTAACTTTCCTCTACAAAATCCCTATAAAATATCAGTCTTTAGTAGGCATGGAAAAAAGTATTTTAAAATTTTACTTCTTATAACCGCACAAGATTCAAATTTGCAGATCAAACAAAAGAGGCTTATGCAAATATAAATGATGCCAAATCTGTGAGGGCAAGCAGTAAAAAGCTAGGAAAGTAGAAATCTAAAAGCTGGACTGCGCAATCCAAATTTGTGCTGCTTTTGTGCATAAATCGTGCTAGAACCTTAAATCACGTAAGCAAGTCCCGTGCACTGATGCGGTGCAGGATGTCTGTGAACAAACCGCAGCCGGGTCTGTTCAGCGCACAGAGCGCGGCCCCGGAAAGCTGGGTTGTAATCCAGAGGCACAAGACTGCTCAAACACCTTAAACATATTTTTTCCTAAAATCTGAATGATTCACTTCCCAAGTTCATTAAGCATTCTTGCAGAACAGCTTCCTCCTTGTGCATCCCACGTAGGCTGCAGTGGCAGCAAACCCCCCATGTCCAGCACGCACTGCAGACTTTGGCCGCACAAATAATTACAGGTGCTGCAGTGAGTGCTCTTTGCTGCAGGACCAGGCTGCTCCATGTCCCCAGAGCCACGCGCGGTGTGAGGCGCAGGGCGTGAGGTGCGATCCTGCACCGCACAGCTGGGATGCTGCACAAAACTCTCAAAAGTCTGAAAACAACTGTTGTGGCTCATCTCAAATCCTGCCAGCCACCTCACACTGTAAGACACTTGTCCACGTACGAGCTTGGAACTAGCAGAGACTTGGTGCTTCATAATCAGACACTAGTCATTTGTTCCAGAAACCTAGATATATACATTTCACCTTAATATTACAATTTGAAGGTCTTCTGCTCTTTGGAACCCATTTTTATATGTAATTGGACAGTTCCTTAACATGAAAATTTTCTCAGCTCATTTCAGCACGTTGCTATTGAGGTAAATGTACTCAAGGGTATTGTAGCTTTTAACGTTACCAGCAGGCATTCACAGGTTCAGTGAGAGCAGTTGGTGAAGAAAACAGCGTTCAGTCATGTAATTTAAGGCTGAAACATAATGCATATGTAGAGGAATGGCAAGTCTAATTAGAGCTGCAGACACATTCCTAATTTGGTATTCCCTAAGTTCTGCCTGGCTTGGGAACATAAATATTACCTCTAAAATTATGCAGTGTTGCATATTGTTGGTATGTTCTATGATAAATTTTACTTCCAAGCATTTAAAAACCTCATAAGTCTTGAAGAACAACAGTGAGTTTATTAAAATTCAGCTGGTATTATCACACGAACAAGGAAGAAATAGCACACCTGAAGCCTTGCTGAGGTTCCCAGAGCACTTCTAATCCAGCTCTGCTCTATACAGACCACAGCGCCTTTGGTTTTTTTTCCAAAAGCAACCGAGTTTAGTGGTGTAATGCAATCAGAACCAAAAATACACCAGGGTAATTATGAAAGAGTTTGGTTTCACAGAGCTGATCGAGGGGGAGCCTACTACAAGTGAAGGCAACGGCACTGTTGCGAGAGAACTGGATCCTTCTTAAGAACAATATGGTAATAATAAACCACAACATTTACAGGATCCCGAATAGGTGCAGTGCTACAAGAAATCCTCCACAGCAGCTCAAAGACAGAAGAAATGTGAGCTTAAAAGAAAGCAGAAAAACTACTGGGTGCAAAGAGGAATGCAAAGGACAAATTACGTGTAAGCGCCAAACTCCTCACCAGAGGAAGGAGCACAGACCCCTCTGACAAGGCTCCTCGCTCTGCTGCCGGTGGCCCCCAGTTTTGTGTAGTTACTGTGTCCCTGCTCTCCAGACCGCAGCGTTTCCTTACGGCAGATCACGGGTGAGCCAAACGCTGCAGCTGATCCGCACGCAGATCTCGCCACACATTCACGTCTGTAGCGGGGATTTTGAAATGTTGCAGTGCTAAAGGTCAGTTACAGTGGATGTGAATACACAATAGAAGTATCCTCTCACAAGAGAAAAACAAACCAAAAATATTTAACGATATCTGAAAAATTCATTCATTAAGTATAAAACAGAAGAATTTGGTATATTTGTGTGTGTACATACAAAAATTCTTATCTAACGTGGGCAAACTCGTGGCTTCTAAAATATCACATAGAATATAATTTGCCTGCAGAGTTTGGCAAGACGTTATGGCAGTAACCTTAGCACAGGCGTTCCCGGTACATTACAAGGACTGAAGTGCTGCACCGCCAGATGCTTGGAGACTTTCCAGCAGGTAACGCATTGTACGCCTGCCTGCAAATGACCGTGCGCTGGCAGCGAGCTGCTTTTCAAGGACGGGAGGCAGCAGGCGCGGGCTGGAACACCAGAGGCCCCCTCTGAAATCAGCAATACCTTTGCACTGTGAGGACGCCCAAGCAGCGGCACAGGTGCCCAGGCAGGCTGTGGATCTCCCTCCTTGGAAGTTTCCAAGAGCTGTCTGGACACGGTCTGGGCAAGCGGCCCTGGACAACGTTCCTGAGCAGGGAGGCTGGACACGGCGACCTCCCGATCTCAGTCACTCTGTGACTAAGGAAGATGTTGAGCAGGATTAGACTCAGTGTTGACCCCGGGGTACAGCACTAGCTACCGGCCTTCGACCAGCCTTGGTGCGCTGACCACACGCCGTGTGCAGGTCCCACTGTCCCACCCGCGGAGCACCACTGCCTCATCCAGCCTGCGGGCAAATACAGCCACACGCTGCTCCTAAGGGATGCCCCTCGCTCACACTCAGACGAAGAGAAATGCCTGGACACGTATCTGACTCCCTGAGGGCGACGGGAATAGCAGGAAAAGCACCTGTAAGTCTCCCAGGCTGGCTCACGGACGCTCCCCTTCCCCACCAAACCTCCCCTTGGCTCGCACGGTTGGCAGAGGCCGCGAATCCCCGGCTCCAGGGGCTACAGCCAGCACAGCTCCTGCCCCCGCGCAGCCGCAGGCCGGGCGCGGGACGCAGCGGGGCGGCGGCTGTGCAGAACCAGAAAGCGCATCGCAACTCGCTCAGCCTTACTGAGCACACGCCCCTCAGTGCTGCGAGATCTGAAAATTCTAATTATCAGATTCCAAAAGGAAAGAAAAACAAGTCCAAGCATTTTTTCTAAATACAGTCAAACGCCCTCTCCCTACAGAGCCTCCCAAGATAAGACATCAAAGAAAATAAAAGTCCCACTGTATTATTACGATCTGCTTTTTAAATAATTTTTTTTTTCTTTTCCATACGAGAAGCATATGCAATGTTAGAAAGTGTGCATTATGCAATGGTAAGATCTGGAACTGTCAATGAATTTCAGAATCTGAGGATGATATTCTACATGCACAGCTAGAACAGAGCGGCAATAAAAAAAAAGAGAAAAAAGAACATCTGAAAACATGCATATTATATTTAACTTTCTTCTTATTTTGCAAACATGACAAGTATAAATTTTCAATTAACAAGAACAGAGAAGCTTGATACAGAACTGAAATTTCACAATTCCTATTTTTAGGATACAGGTAGGGGGGCACTAAGAGATCAAACAGAGGGAACCAAGGACAATTCCATTCCAGATTTTCTCTTTTTGGAACTGAGGCCAACTTCCCTGCTGTGCATATGGTTCTTCCAGATCTATTCCAATATAGACACAAACGGCACATGAGGCGGTCGCTTGTTCAGACACATTCAGTGCAGACACAGAAGCTGCTGTTACCTGGAAGCAAAGCCCATTTCCCTCTTTCTCCCCATAAACAATATGCAAAAATGAAAGACAATCACTTCCAAAGAAACGCACCTTTCGATCACCCAGTCACACTCGAGGAGAGACCTGACCAGTAGAGCTCCCAACAGGAAAGCACACAGTGAAATTCACTATTCGTTCACAAGCTGAAAGGTACAAAAAAATGCACAGTTTTCTTAATTCTAAAGCCAACATCTCAGTTACTTTCCATCCTCATTCGAACTCCACAAAGGTGGGTAGTTCAACCGTTTAGGAAACGAACCTAATACTACTGCTTAGAATACTGATCACAAATAAACTATGTGTTATTTAGAAAAACCCCAAACTTACTTACACATACTGTAAAGCCGACAGATATCCAAAAGCATTTCAGCTTCAGATTAAAAATATCATACCCATGTTTCCCACTACAAGAACACTGATCAAACTGAACAGCAATGTTGTACATTTATATTTCCTCATCCCTTGAAACAGACACTGTATATTGGACCTTGCTTTGTTTTGAGAACATTTAGATTAACAGGATATTTTCCAGTAATGCTGCTGTCTTGTCTTTCCTAAGCACATTGCATTTCCTCTTTCCCCACAACCAAGCTTAAATATAATGATTCATTGACTAAGATTTTAGAAGCACTTCCAGACATTGAAATCGTTTTGCTTTGATAAACAATTCAGTTTTAGATTTTCCTGGTCCCAATTTTTAAATTCTGCCCTGAAACCACCTGTTTCTGGTCGGTGAGGGTTTTTTGCAGTGGTTTTTGCTTTTGGTGGGGTTTTTTTGCTGTTGTTTTCTGAGTTTTTTGTTGTTGTTTTGTTTTTTTTTTTTAAGATTTTAAGGTCTTCTAAAAAATTTAACTACTGCTTCCATTTTTAAAACAGATTCCAGATGTGGACTTGTTGTCCAAGGGCTAATATTAATAAAGTCCCTCAGTAAGCCTTTGCTGACGCCCGCGGAGCTCAGGGTCGCCAGCCCGGCTCACAGCAGAGCCCCTTCCCCCGGCGCTGCCCCCCGGCTGCGCGGCACATTTCACACAGCGCCGCACGGCACGGACGCAAGGGGCGGAAAGTCCCTTGCTTTAAGAATGTGTACGGTCAGCTTCTTTATAAATGAGCGACGCCACAACGAGGTCGGGTTCATGAAACAAAAATGCGAGGTTATGTAAAGAGTTGGGACCGCAGCCGTACACACCAGTTTACTTCACTCCTAATCTTTTACAAACTAAATACTCCACCACGTAGGGAATCCCCTCCAAAAAGCAAAAAGACAAAATCAAAAATCTCCCCATATTTTCCCTCTGCCTGTGACTCTGCCTTAGAACTCAGCACCCGCCTGGCACGAGAACACTTTCCGTGCGCAGCCACGACCGACGGACACGGACACCAGTAACGAGACGGCTCACGGCGTTTGTTCCCAACCCCAACTTCTGTAGCATTTTGAAAAGTGTATTTTGTTAATATCCCAATATTCAGTCCTAAGGTTTGCAGAAAACTTCATTTAGTCACGACAGCTTTCATTGCCTTTAAACGCATTAAAGAATTTCATTGCTCACACATAGAAAAGTTTCAACATTTCCCTTTTCTGACAAATTTGAGTTCCTTTAGCTTAACTGTATTTTTTCAAACAAGAGGAAAATAACAAAAATACTTCAAGCAGCAAGGTGCTACTGATGTAACAGAAATCAGGGCAAGACAGTAAGTAAAAATCCTTTAAGATGACTACATTCAGTCATCTATATCTAACATTTTATAATAAACAGAGGGAATATTCCTAAATCTAAGAGACTTCTAATTCAAGAATAAACAAAAACATTTGAAACCAAGAGAATGACGGTTTTCTTTTTTTTTTTTTAAGGTTCAACTTCTTATGAGATATCTTTATGTTATTGTTATTCAAACACATGAACAAAAATGGTAAAACAGATACACTGAACAGGTCTGCCTCTGACTTCATACAACAAAAAAGTAAACGGCATATATGTTCCCAACAGGTTGTATTTAACCAAACCTAAACAAATTCACTGAAGTTAAACAGCTATTATTGAAATATTTTTCTACAACACCCTAAACAATTGCGGCCTTTACCCTTTATAGGTATTTCTTATGCAGGAAGATCAATACAGATACAAAACTGACAAGCTGTACTGCATTGGTTTCATCTGTTGCTCACTCAACAAGCTAATTATTACTCATCTCACCTATGAGACACTCCCTACCCCCTTATCTGGCACCCCGAAAGCCACGCAGCGGTTCCCCAGGAGACTGCAAACCAACACCGAGGTCTCCAATCCACTGCTCGCTTCCACGCTGTGGAATTACGCCCTGGAGCACTATTAAAATAGAATGAAAGAGGTGAAAGGTGAGGAAGCCTGAGAAACGTCTCATTATCATGTTAGTTACTAGGATGTGCTCCTGCAGCAGCTTCTTCCCACCAGCCTGGTTCCAGCCCTGACTCCCCACATGCCCCAGGTCCATCCTGCAACCACCTTGCTCTGCTCTGCTGCGCATCGTTTCGGCCCGTGTCCCCAAGGACTGCTAACACGGGGCAAGCGCTGGTCTCTTCATCTCGCCGCTGTCCGACAACTCTCGCTCGGGCGCCAGACGCTGCAGGCACGAGGGCCCGTCGGTCGCAGGGTCACCGCTGCCGGCGGCTCCCCGCCACCCCGCAGCGCTGCACAAGCCCATCCCGCGCTGCGCGGAGCGCTCGCCAGGCGCGGCAGCAACGGCAAAGGTCAGCACACCCGCCTGAACCGACCGGAGCCGTTCGGCAGTGATGCAGACGACGAACCATCAGCTGAGTCATCTGCCTGCCTGCACTGAGCAAGAAGAGCAGCAGCTGTCAACAGAGGAGCCACAAAACCTTAGAAGATTCACACCTGCTTCTTGTAAGAAAAACATCTGACCGCAGAGGAGGTGCAGACAAGTTTATTTTTCACTTTCTCTTCCTATTCTGCCAAGTCCCTCCAGAGAAAATGCCAAGACCATAGCCTTCTACCATTTTCTAGAGAATTTGCCCTTTCTTTCTTCACTTATGACTTACAAAAACAGAACAAAAAACCCAAAATGAAAACAAACAACCCCTCAAAAAACCAACCAACCGAAAACAACCTAGAAAAAACACCCTGCTTTTCATCCCTACTGAATGTATCCAATATATCCTTTCTATTTAGGCTTCCTTCTGAACGTCACCCCTCCAGCTCTTGTCATTTACAAGGTACCTCCAAATTCCTCAAAGGATCGAAAGCTGCCCTGTGCTTTCCTAGTCTCATCTCACCCAAGCCTAACTCCACTCTCACCAGGGCTGCTTCTCCCCCTCGGTTTTTATCTTGAGGTATCACAGAAGTAAACCCTGACTTACTGGTATCACAGTATACCTGACCCTCTGGGTGTAGGTATCACAGCAGTAAAGCCTCGATCACCCCACTGCCTCTTATTTCCCAGTTGAATGAATTATCTTTCCTCCAGCTCTGCAAGACAGGGATCAGTGTACAGGGATTATGCCACAAAATCAGGTTTTGCTCCTGGGCAGGAGGTGGGCGGGTGTGGTGAGAGCAGAAACACAAAGGGTGGCTGAGAGGAAGACTTGCTATTGTCTGCAGCAACAATCTGCACCTCAATAAAAGGTTTAAAGAAAAGCTGGCCATCCTCTAAGTGGAAGGTCCTGTTTAGAGAGGCGTTCTAGAATGAAATAAGGTCGCACGGTTTAAAAAAAAGTCCTGAGGAAACACCATGAGGAGCATCCCAGCCAGCAACCCCTGGGAATCCCTGGCTCTCAGACATGGTTTGCATTGGGGCAGGAGCGACCAAAGGAAAATTAAATACAACCGCAGATGTATTTTTTCTTGCCTTTGTCGTAATGGCCATTTTCATCCCATCTCTCTCCATCCTCCCACGTTAAACATAGAAAAAGTGACAAAGCCTCTACTTTAAAATGGATTATGAAAGGGTCAAAACACTGGGCAAGGAAACTCGGCGCTTCCCAGCTGGCAGAAGCAACACCCTGCACACACTGTCAGCAGAAAATCCAGACCCTAAAACTAGATGAAAACTAGGTCAGCATCTGCCATTTCAGCTTTACCAGTGTACAGAAAATGAAGATGAAAATCCTGCTAACCCAAATCTCACCCCAACTCATAGTAATCAACTCTTACTTTACTGAATAGTTGCAGGGTTGGGCTAGGATAGCACTAGCTGACCACGACACTTCACAGACTGGATCTCTGCACTATTCAGGCACCACGCGGTTTCCAATACGTCCTTTACAAGAGTTGTGGGTTCCCCCGTTCCTAAAAAAAGGCTCTACAGGCAGCCTGTATCCGTGTTTGCACTCTGTATTCAAGCAAGCTGCGTCTGCTCCTGTTGGACTACGTGTACTGTTGAGGAATCACCACGGTCTGGAAAGTTAAGTGGGGAAAGAAGCGGAAGAAGTCCATCTAGACGTAACAAATATTTTTAGTGTTAAAGACAAGCAATAGCCAGAAATAATACCTACTTTACAAAAATATATTACTACAGGACAGACTAAAAACTTCACATACCAAACCGATGGGCCACACACCAGATCTGTAAACATTTTGGGCAGGATTTTCAAATGGCCACAACAGCTATCTCTGACCAGGGATCTCCTCTGCTTTGTGCTGCAGCAAAGGGAAAAGCGGAGTTTGTGCTGCAGCAGCGAGGCGGTACCTTCAGCGCACGACAATCCCGAGCCCAACGACAGCTCGTCCCACGCATGGCAACGCGGCCCTGCCGGCTGAGCAGGAACGCTACCCGGCAGGCTGGATTCATCACGCTTTGGAACTCATGGTTGTCTCCTCCAGCTGCACAGGCCATTTTTATACTCTCCTCCGTAGGAGAAAAAGACCAAATTTCATCTGGCAGGCAGCAAAATGACATCATGACAGTTGAATTATTACCAGTTTTTATTATAGGACATTCTTTTAAGATCGTCAGCGCCTCCTCATCAGATAGCACACACAAGATTTGTCTGCTACCATAACCCCGGACAGAATTGTCTTAACCAAAACCCAGTTGTGTTTCAGTCACCCCATTTCTGGTCAGAGTCCCCTCTCAGGACGGCCATGCTCCCCAGTCCCACGACGGGTGAGGAGCCAAGCGCTACATTTCCCTCACACGCCACTACTGAGGATTCCAAGGTCTGCCCAGTGAGGCTGAGCACTAGTGATTTCGCCCTCCTGGACCCAATAAACATCACTAAAATCCACAAGCTTAGCAAATGAACTACTGCAGCTGAGACAGGCGAACCACCATCTGCTTGTTTATTGTGGCTTTTCAGCTACAGTTCACACAGAGAAACAAATAAATTACTATGCATTTCAACCACCTTAAAATTTCAAGGGAAGGAAGTTATCCCATGTAGAGGGATTTAATATCATAAAAGACTTCATTAGAAGGAAACATCAGGCTAAACCAAGAGCAAAGGGGATAAAGTTACTAAGTTTCACTTTCAACTTGCTTAGCACTTTCAACTTGCCAAATATTGCAGATGAGAAATCCTATATGTAAAAAAATCCTACATAAACTTATCCAGTCATATGCCTGCGTAGAGTCTTGTTTTCACATTTAAGATGTGTATTTGCAACTCAGATCTTGCAAAGCAGCCACTTTTGTTCTTTTTCAATCCAAAGAACAACCACCAAGCTCTTAACAGCCTCAATATTTAAAAATAAATAAAGGAATAAATAAAGGAATTACAAACTATCTTTTCCAAAACTAGACCTGACCAAAACGAGTAATGTCTTGAGAGCCTCAGTGGAGCACGCTGGGAAGCGAAGGCAGCTCTCAAAACACAACTCTGGGCAATATCAAAACCAAGTGACTTCAGAGTGATCAACACCGCAGCTCTCTGCTGGACATGGTGGGATAGCACGTGGTCCAACAAACACTTTGAAGTCCATATTTGTTTCTTTTGTCTACAAAGCTACACATGACAAACCAGCAAACCAAAACAAGAACAAAGGAAAAAATCACCAGGCAGCTCCAGATTTTAAGAAACTTTGCTGTACCCTCAAAATGACATGATTGTACCTCAGACTGTCGATGAACACAGAGCATGACTGTCTGCAGTCACCGTTTTAAAGAGGGGATGTTTCTGTACACCCAACATGCCACCTCCTGCATCTGCTGTATCTGGTCTGACAGTGGTACCACCTCGTCCGCGAGAAAACCCCTCTGAATTCCAAAGACTTTAACAGACCAACTGATGATCCTTTCAGAAAACAGATTTGCCCCAAATGCTAAATGCAATCACTTGATACCAAGCCAAAGCCGGCACTAGTGAAACATGGCAGTATTTGATTGGCAGCTGCACATAACTCCGGGAGAATACTGTAGGACATACTATGAAAATATATGCTTAGTATCTAGAAGGGAAGGCTTCTTCCAGCATTTCTTTCATTCATTGAAAAACACGTTCTGGTCTATTTCCCCCCCTCTCCCCTCCCATGTCAGCTATCCCTACAAATTCTAGCACAGTATGTTTTCTATAATCCCTCATCATAAAACACCTCATCTTGAAATGGCTGCGAATCACGGTCCCTCACTTTTGCGAGAAATCAAATGCAGAGCTCCATCCAAACTCTGTACAAAGCACACGTTAGATACTTCCTGCTTCACGGGCCTAAAAATAAAAGTAACCACACTCGTTAAGACTTCCTTGGTCAGGGCAGAACAACAGGACGGCTGTGGCTGGGAGGCACCTCTGGAGGCTGGCTGGTCCAGGCCCTGCCCCAGTAGGGCACGTCACACCAGAAAATGCTGGAAACCTGTATTAAAAATGCAATGCAGACAGTTATCTCCTTCAGAGAATGCAACTGCCTACACGGATCTGTTGATAAACACATCCCTCCGCCCCCCTCCCAAAAAAAAAGAAAGAGAGGAGCAAGATGCAACTCCTAAGTGACCCTGAAACGTGCAAATAAGGAGGAGCTCAGACACACCACGTGTGTACGGAGCTGCAGTGCCGGCCAGAACGGGTGACACAGCCGGAGCTGCACGGGTGACACAGCCGGAGCTGCAGTGCCGGCCAGCACGGGTGACACAGCCGGAGCTGCACGGGTGACACAGCCGGAGCTGCACAGGGTGACACAGCCAGAGCTGCAGTGCCGGCCAGCACGGGTGACACAGCCGGAGCTGCAGTGTCAGCCAGCACGGGTGACACAGCCGGAGCTGCACGGGTGACACAGCCGGAGCTGCAGTGTCAGCCAGCACGGGTGACACAGCCGGAGCTGCACAGGGTGACACAGCCAGAGCTGCAGTGCCGGCCAGCACGGGTGACACAGCCGGAGCTGCACAGGGTGACACAGCCGGAGCTGCAGTGCCGGCCAGCACGGGTGACACAGCCGGAGCTGCAGTGTCAGCCAGCACGGGTGACACAGCCGGAGCTGCACGGGTGACACAGCCGGAGCTGCAGTGTCAGCCAGCACGGGTGACACAGCCGGAGCTGCACAGGGTGACACAGCCGGAGCTGCAGTGTCAGCCAGCACGGGTGACACAGCCGGAGCTGCACAGGGTGACACAGCCGGAGCTGCAGTGTCAGCCAGCACGGGTGACACAGCCGGAGCTGCAGTGCCGGCCAGCACGGGTGACACAGGTGGAGCTGCACGGGTGACACAGCCGGAGCTGCGCAGGGTGACACAGGCGGAGCTGCGCAGGGTGACACAGGCGGAGCTGCACGGGTGACACAGCGGGAGCTGCACGGGTGACACAGGCGGAGCTGCGCAGGGTGACACAGCTGGAGTTGCACGGGTGACACAGGCGGAGCTGCACGGGTGACACAGCGGGAGCTGCACGGGTGACACAGGCGGAGCTGCACGGGTGACACAGCCGGAGCTGCAGTGCCGGCCAGCACGGGTGACACAGCCGGAGCTGCACGGGTGACACAGGCGGAGCTGCAGTGCCGGCCAGCACGGGTGACACAGCCGGAGCTGCACGGGTGACACAGGCGGAGCTGCACGGGTGACACAGGCGGAGCTGCAGTGCCGGCCAGCACGGGTGACACAGCCGGAGCTGCACGGGTGACACAGCCGGAGCTGCAGTGCCGGCCAGCACGGGTGACACAGCCGGAGCTGCACGGGTGACACAGCCGGAGCTGCGCAGGGTGACACAGCCGGAGCTGCGCAGGGTGACACAGCCGGAGCTGCACGGGTGACACAGCGGGAGCTGCACGGGTGACACAGGCGGAGCTGCGCAGGGTGACACAGCTGGAGTTGCACGGGTGACACAGCCGGAGCTGCGCAGGGTGACACAGCCGGAGCTGCGCAGGGTGACACAGGCGGAGCTGCGCAGGGTGACGCAGAACAAGCAGTGGCTCCCCGCGGGATGGAAAGCGCTCCCTTGGGTGACCACAAACCGTGAGGTTGGCCCAGCTGTCTCCTGAAACCTCACCCAGAGGAATGTGGCCAGGCAGAAACACCACCCTCCCTACGCCCCATCTCACTCCCTGGTGTGCCACCTTCTGCCGTCTCTCGTGAAATGTAAACTTTCCATTTTTAATGACTTGATTATGCTATTTGTTGGATAAGACTTGGGCATTCTTCTATAGTGTAAACTACAAGTAAACACTCTTAACATCCATATTCTTCCAATTGCTTTTCCTTTAAAGCACTTTTCGTTTTAATGTACAATGCGGTAGCACCAAGACACCTTCTGGCAGTGTTAAAATGAGCTGTTTGAACATTTATGACAGGCAGCACCTACCAGAACAGGCTCACGAGCAAGTGCTCCCACCCTGCCACAGCCCAGCAGTGTGTGCTCTCTGTACACAAGCAGCCCAGCAAAATCAAAGAGATTATTCACATGAACTAGATACACACCGCAGGTATGATTCCTTGTGAGCGTCAGTCCCCGACAGAGCTCAGACCAGGGACACGAACGTTCCAGAGTTTGCTCTTGAAGAAAAACTAAAGGCTTGTCTATACAAGGGGAGAAGTGCTTCACATTCACACCCTGCCTCATTCTGCAGTAACTCCCTGGTGTAGACAAGACCTTACATGCTCTTACCAAAAATATGAAATATCTGGCAAGCCCATATTTATTACAATTTTACAGTTGTCCTATTCCTTTCAGTAATTAAACAGCCAAGCGCCACTAAAGCCTATCATTCAGATGCCAGAAAACATTTCATCCATAGGCAAATGTGCAACAAACCCAAAATTTAAACCTTCACAACCAGAATTTAACTAGTAGTGGAACACAAACTTGTATCCTTAAAAAAAAAAAAAAATCATGAAAATCTTAATTCTGTGTAAATCTTCACAAGTTTGCCAAGACAGTATATACTGCATCTTAACCTGTTAATGGGATGCTTGCAGGTCCCATGCAAATTAAATGAGCCAAGTTCGCTGACTCGTGAAGAGAACAGATATTACTCCAAAAAGAATCCACTTCGCTCAAAATCCATCAAGCAGAAGAAAAACTGCAAAGAAACAAAATTCCATTTTTCTCCTGGAGAAAGCTAAGAAAGAAAGGAGGCTCACGCAAGACTCTCTAAGGAGAAAAGCATCTGTTTTTCCTATTAGCAGACATGATGAACACAGGCAGAAAACAACCTTGTTTCCACCAGACTGAGGCACAGCGCTGGATTTCTCAGACAGCAGCTCGCCGGCCTCTCGGAGCACGTTCCTCATGAAACGAGGTCCCTCCAGGAGCCCGCTTCCCAGCGTGGCGCAGGACGCAGCTCTGGCGGCACACACAAGCATCTCCTGCTGGGCAGGGGGGACAAAAATAACCGAGTCCTTTCTAACAAACCTTCCAGTATCTCCCTCTGGTGCAGACTCCTACAAAGCTCTGAGCTCCAGCAGAGTAACTGAATGTCACTTTTGCCCTCCTTTCCATACTGTCTTTTAAAGACAAGGTTTAGAATTTTTGGCCAGCAAAAAACCACCACCATTAATTAGATCATTTGCCCCCAGACTTTCAAAATATGCCCAGTTCCTCTGAGTATAACTCCTTACAGAGTGCTCCTGTCACTCACCGATTGACTTGCTGCAAACTTACAGAAAATACACCTGGTAACGTACCACAGCAGCACAAATAATCGCTTAGACAGAGAATAACAAAACCCTGCCCACACCAGCTCTGTATTCCCAGAGTTTTATATACACCAGTGAATTCCCAAACTGTACCTTAGTTTGGTACACCATACTGGAAGGCATAGTGTTCCTATACTCCATTCGCCTTTGCCAAGTATAATTTATCTGAGGATAAAGCAAAGTTTGCCCTGATATCTTTTCATCGTTGTCTTTTGAACTTTTCGAAGTAGTTCTTGCATGCACACAGAGATTCTGTATCAGTGGCTGGGCAGTGCTGAAAATTTCACTTTGTCATAGTAAAACCACGTCTACACTTTGTGGCACTATTATTCCTCCCTCTTTTCTTCAAACTTTCAGTTTGTGGCAAATATTGCAGAAAAATCCAGGAACTCCGTCCTTTACTGTCACAAAAAGATCCCTTTGTGACCTCAGTGGGAATTCAGCCCTGTGTGAAACAGGCCTGGAACCATATTAACTAAATAATCAACTCGACTCAAAGGCATTTCTAGTGTAAACCACAAAAGCAGCCTCCCCCCAAAATTCGCATTAACAATATTTTGAGTTTTCTCATTTTTGTTCAAAAACAAATCAAAACAACAACAACAAACCCACCACAACAAAAAAGGCAAAACACCAAGCCCGAACCAAACCCAACCCCACACATTAAACTCTCTAGAGACTTTCATCTCATTTAAGTTTCAAAAAGCAAAGGTTATATTTTGCTTCTGTTTGTTCTTACTTGTATATTGTTCAAACCCTAACTTGTTAAAGTATGGTCAGAAATAGAGATTCTAAGGAAAGGACATCTGTTAAGAAAGAAATGGATTAGTTTCACTGCAAATGACTGAAATAAGAAAAGCACAGTCTTTAGACTACTCAAATTCTAATATTTTTTCAGGTAAAACAAAGCAGTCTAATGTGGACTCTGGCTTTTTCAGCAAATAAACACCTCAGCTATTTTAAGTACAATAGCTTTGAATTTGACTTAAAACTACTGGCTTTTGACAAGTCATGTATGTTTAATAATTAATACTTAATTACATTAAGTGCATAGCAGCAAAGTTCCACCAGAACCTAATACGACATTTAAAGATGCAAAGCTATTCCCAACCGAATAGAGCTCCCCACAGCCTAATTCCAGCCGCGTAGCTGCCGAGTTCACATTTACACACAAACACACACATCAAAAACTCGCTTGCAGGGCGTTTCCTGTGTTGCTAACAAGTTCCAGCTTCTCTCCTGCTGGATCTAAATTTAACCAAGACTGAGATTGAGTCTTAAGAAAAAAATAAAGCCAAACAAAAAACAACAAACCAAACAAAAACCCCCCACCAACAAACCAAAAAACCCCAAACCCAACACCTAAAAAATGCAACCCCCACCATATACGGAACTGGAATGCAGTCCAGCAAACACTTTACAGGCACATCGGAAATACACAGCAAAGCAGCAGCAGCCCCTCAGCCCTGTGCGCTCCTGAGCGTGCACGGGGTGCTGTGCCACGGGGTGCTGCACCACGCGGTGCTGCGCCACGCGGTGCTGTGCCACGCGGTGCTGTGCCACGCGGTGCTGCGCCACGGGGTGCTGCGCCACGGGGTGCTGCGCCGTGGCCAGCACGCACCAGCCAGGGCTCAGCCACGGGGGCACACGGGTCACACTGCTGGGGAGGGCAGGAGCCCAGCGCTCACGCCAGCCAGGGCTCAGCCCATGGCACTGCTGGGGAGGGCAGGGGCTCAGCCAGCAGCCAGGGCTCAGCCCATGGCACTGCTGGGGAGGGCAGGGGCCCAGCGCTCACGCCAGCCAGGGCTCAGCCCATGGCACTGCTGGGGAGGGCAGGAGCTCAGCACTCACAGCAGCCAGGGCTCAGCCCATGGCACTGCTGGGGAGGGCAGGGGCTCAGCCAGCAGCCAGGGCTCCCAGCGGCGCCGGCTTTGCTGTCTGAACAGCAGGACCGACCGCAGCAGCAGCAGGGACTAAGCCAAGTGGAGTCTTTACAGAGTCTTCAGACTTTGTTACAAACATGCTAATTCTTGAATATTTTGATCGTGGATTTGCCAGAGCTAGATGTGGGGAGCACGCAGGTAGGGTGCAAGGTAACACAGCAGGAAGCGAAGGTGGCTCAGCACTGGAGCGGCTGCCTGCCGGCACGGGCCGGCACAGCACCCGCGGCACCGGCACCCCAGCCCAGCACCGGCACCCCAGCCCAGCACCCGCACCCCAGCCCAGCACCTGCAGCACCAGCACCCCAGTCCAGCACCCGCCGCACCGGCACCCCAGCCCAGCACCGGCACCCCAGCCCAGCACCCGCAGCACTGGCACCCCAGCCCAGCACCCGCCGCACCGGCACCCCAGCCCAGCACCGGCACCCCAGCCCAGCACCCGCGGCACCAGCACCCCAGCCCAGCACCGGCACCCCAGCCCAGCACCCGCAGCACTGGCACCCCAGCCCAGCACCGGCACCCCAGCCCAGCACCCGCCGCACCGGCACCCCAGCCCAGCACCCGCCGCACCGGCACCCCAGCCCAGCACCCACCGCACCGGCACCCCAGCCCAGCACCGGCACCCCAGCCCAGCACCCGCGGCACTGGCACCTCAGCCCAGCACCCGCCGCACCGGCACCCCAGCCCAGCACCGGCACCCCAGCCCAGCACCCGCGGCACTGGCACCTCAGCCCAGCACCCGCCGCACCGGCACCCCAGCCCAGCACCGGCACCCCAGCCCAGCTCCCACGGCACTGGCACCTCAGCCCAGCCGGTCACCCCGCGCCAACCGCACGACCGCTGCCCTCCCCACGCAGCCCACGCCAGACACTCACCTTGCACGCTTCCCTTTCATTGGTTCATTCTTACCATGCTGCAAAGTGATGCTGCTTCAAAAAAAATACAAAAGTTCAATTTTAGTAATGTTTAGATCACCGATCAGAGGGGAAATTCTACGGTGGGCTAAAATGAGACTGTGAACGACTCTACTGTAGGCTATGGAGTTTTTTCTCTTTTAGGACCACTCTGTATTTTGGAAATCTAAAACATGGAAATCTGCATTTATTCATAATTCACGAGTTCTAATTTTAAAGCAACACCATGAATTTAAGGCAGCTGATAAGAAAAATGCACAGAGAGATTCAAAATACATATCTGCAGCTTTGTACCTCCTGTGGTTACAATATTTAAGATCACTGCAACTCTGCTGCCTCTAGTTTTCCAGTTTCATACACACCTAGATACAGCTGAATTCACGAGAGCACGTGAGGAAGAAGTAGGTGACTTCAAAATCAGCCCTCTTCGCAAAACTATTTTGGTCATCTGGATTGCAGGAGCGCCCGAGCAGTACCTCACAGAGCAGCGGCCACACAAACACCAGAACCCCACGACCCCTGCACCTGTTGACTCAGAGTATTTACAGAAAAAGGTCAAATGTGCAATAACTTGTTGAGTGTTGCCACCAACTTCAGCAACATCGAGATCCTAAAAGCAGCTCTTGATTTGACCTCAAAGACATTTAAAATTCTGTTAATGGCTACACGAAGAGCTCATTGACACCACAGAACTGTTCCCTGTTCGAGAGCCAGCGAGATTCTCGTGCTGAAAGCATCGCACAGCGAAGTGTTCTCTGCGAACACGTGGGGACTGGCATCCGCATGGCACCAACGGGGGACACGGCAATCGGGGGCGCACGGCAATCGGGGGCGCACGGCAATCGGGGGCGCACGGCAATCGGGGGCGCACGGCAATCGGGGGCGCACGGCAAACCCGGCGGGCTGGCTGCTCTGCAAGGTGCGCACCCACGCATGGGGAACTTCTGCCTCCTAACAGGAATCCTTCTCAGAAATTATTGCTCCAGATCAGGAAGAGGAAACAAAATAAGTGAAATACTAAATTGGAAATAAAGCATATATTCCAGCAACTGCTGCTTGTCACAAAATGGAGAAATAACTCTAATAGACACTTTCTGTTACCTGGCCTTCAGCTTCCCGACTCTCATGAACTACTTACACACCGGAGCATCTCCACAACTTATATAGGGAAGCCAAACACTCAAGATATTACAAAGTTTAATATTCCAGTACCAAGTGCCGTTACAGACTGAGCCTATAGCTTAACGGGACTCCTCTCAGCGAGAGGAGGAAACACAAAGAGATTTGCCAAAACATGGCAAGAGAAACAGCACTTTAGAAGTTAAAGTCATTGCATTAACATGAGCTACAATGCATGTATTTCAAGATACAGAATGGACAAAAAAGAAGTCTATACAGTGGTGTATCCCCGATACAGCACAGAAACCTGAAATAACTACAAAGCAAACTCTTGGGGATTACTCTCTTCATGACGCTGAAAGGGGATGGGGGAAGCAACGGGACATTTTCTAGCTATGATAAGGAGATCAAAGGCACGCAACTTTGCTGAGGCACAGAACTGGATGGCAAAACACCAGGTTCTGGTTCAGACTACTTAAAACTGTCTCCGTCCTCAGCAAGCAGGACAGGTACGCTGCACTGGAGCCCTACAGGTGTATGGTGAGGGTAAACACAGAACACAGAGCAGCTCGCCATCTCTAGAGCATATTTTATACTTCGGGAAATAATCTAATCAGGTAAGCATGCTGCAATATCCTTACAGAATTTCCTACATACAATGAATACTAAAGGATTTAATCAGCCATGCTAAACAAGGAATTTTAAAAGGAGGAGGTTGTAAGAGATTGCATAGGAAGTAGATGTGTTGATATTAGGCCACACGATAGATATTTTGCATTAATGAGCAACTGATCCTTTCATTTACTGCCCTTCAGGACAAGATCAGACAGTTTAAGGCTCCAACAAACTTTTTTTTTTTTTAAATTAAGTTTTTGAAACTGAAGTTCAATACAAACCCAAACGCAGTGAGAATCACGGACTGTTTCAATGCTTGCCTCTTGGTGTGTGTCTGTTTGTTTGTTTGTTTTTCAGTTTGGTGTTACACTATGTCCTACTCATCCAGAAGTCCGTTTTCTAACAGCGGTGCCTCCTACACACAAACATATTTTAGAAAAATAGGACCTTACGCATTCGTTAGGCCATATACTTTTTTCTTTTCCATTGCCACAGCTTTGTGATAAATAACCTCTCCAACCTCCATGTTAAGTCTTGAGAGCCTTAAGCAACCAAAAGACATGAACTAACCCAGTTTTCTCAAACCTGAGCCACACACAAAACTCAAAGCTGACCTTCCTTTGTTTTCCTGCAGAACAAAGATCTACCTCCTAATAGAGCCTGAAATACCAATTTGTAGTCAAAATAGCATCTCTACAGAAAAATCTTAATTTTAAAACCATTAATATAAGCTTTAACTGACAGATGTTTTTATGGGTATTATTACAAGTAACCGGCAGATCAGGTTGACGTTCCCACACACACGAGAGTTTGAAGGTTTGCTGATTAATCTTTCTTCTTCAAAGAAAGGTTTAAACCGGACGACAGTAAGTGCAGCTAAAGGAAAACATCCCAAGTCTGCTGAGAGTGCTCAGCTGTGTTCAGCAGTACCCGCTCACATCGCCGAGTTGCTATGGCATCCACCTCAGGACTGTGGTTAGACACACTAAATGTCTTTTTCCTACAGACTGTTATGGGAAGCTGAGCAACTTTGGCCATGAACCAAATATGTTTTGGCTCTAAAGCAGACATAATTGCTCACCGTTTGGACATTCCAATGGTTAGCTACACTGAGAGACAACCAGCACTTAGAGCATCCATGTAAACCCAGCTGTAAATACACTGCCCTAGCAATAGCAAAAAGCAACTGCCTTTGTGCTTACCTCGTTTACCAGCATTGTTTAATGACATAATGCTATTTTTCCAGCACTTAACTTGTCAGACCAGAACAAATGGGGAAGGTTCATTCTGGGCAGCTGCATATCAAACTACAGTGGAAGGAAATTCTGTAGGATCCAAGGTATCACACTCATTTCCCTTATTTCCTGGTATTTTTAGTTTTATAAGCATCAGGCTATTTTTAAGCAACAGCTACCAAAGACAAGCTAACACAGGACTCGCAAACAACTAACATGTTCTGAATAATCCTGCAAAACTCTGAAGCAGCCTGGATGAGTACAACAGTTAACAGAGTGTAACCCAGCACAGCTCGTGCAGACGGTTTCACCCGCAGCGCCAACCTCCCACACGGAGCAGCAGCGTTTGGCTCCGCAGACAAGCGCCAGCCCGGGCCAGCCCGCGCCGCTGCTGCCAGGGCCGTCTCGCAGCGGGAGGAGGGCGCGGGGCACCCCCCGGTGTCACACCCAAACAATCCAAAGCAGGGCTCATCCTCACAGAGGGATGTCTTCAGTTACAGTCTGGTTTTGAAAACAATCACTTAGCACCGAGTTTACTCTCTGTTCAATAAATATGCATTATGGGGCTGCAACAAACAAATCATTAAAATAACGCTCCGGCAAAGTCAGAAAACTTTAGGAAGTGCGTTACAAAATGCACAGCTACTATACATTATTAGTAACTCACATACTAAAAGCCAAAGTAAATTATCGTTTTATCTTTCCATTATTGAGGTCTCGGCAGGCCACAGCGACGGCCGCAGGGGCAGGACCTGCGGTTTCCCAGCCCGCACGCAGCCCGGGCCCCGCCGCGCTCTGCAGCGCCGAGCGGCGGAGCGGCCCCGCGGCAGCGACCCCAGCGGCGCACTGAACGGGCCGCCCGGCCGCTTCCTGTTCCCGCCGGGGTCTTCTTCACATTTTACTACCAAGAACAAGCAACCACGAAGAAACCACGTTCTCCTGGGAAGAAGTTTTTTGCTTGTTTGGGTCCCCCCCAGTCTCTGCTGACACAGGCGCGACAGCGGCGCCAGCCGCGCACCCGCTCGGTACGTGCCGGGGCGGCGACCCCGCGGCGCAGGCGGCTCCGGGCCCGGCCCGCCGGAGCCCCCGCCCGCCGCGCGCCCTCCGGCCTCCCCGCGTTCCCCCGGCCCGGCCCCGCCGCCGCTCAGCCCCCGGCCCGCGGTCCCAGCCCCACCTGCCCGCACACGCTCCCCGGCCGGAAAGTTTCACTCGCGCCTCCGCTGCCGCCGACCCCGCGCAGCGCCCGGCCCGGCGGAGAGCAGGAGCAACGGGGAGCGCTCACCTCGGCCCGGCGGCGCGGCCCGCGCACAGCGGCTCCGGCGGCGCGGCCCAGGCAGGGGCCCAGGCGGCCCAGGCGGCGCTGCTCCGCGGGCAGCCCGGGGGCTGAGCTCGGGGGCGGCAGCAGTCCCCGCCCCGCGCTGCTCAGCGCGGCTCGGCGGCGCGGGGCGGGTCCCGCCGCTCCCTCGGCGCGGCCCCGCGGCTCCCGGGCGGGGCAGCGGGCGGCTCCGGCCCGGCGGGGCAGCCCCGGCAAACGCCGCCTTCGCGGAGCGGAGCGTTCCGCCGCCACAGAAGCACCGCGGGGGGCGCGCCCGCCAGCCCGCCCGGGCCACGAGGCTGCTGAGAACACCTGGACCCCTGCCCGGCCGCTCCTGCCCGGCCCGGCGCGGCCGCTCCTGCCCGCGGGCGCTGCCGTGTGCGGGGCTGAGGGGGCCCAGCCCGGCTGTGAGCGCCCCAAGCCCGGCCGGGGTCTGGGAGTCCCCAGGGACGGGCGGGCCCGGGGCTGCACACGCAGCACAGATGCCGTGATCCCACTTCAAAGAGCGCAGCCTTTTTTATCGGTAATCTGAAAATAGCTACCATCCTGGCTTGTAAGGTCTTCAAAGGACAAAAAAATGGGTGAATTATAAATAAAAATGACGACAGATCTCTCGGAGCAGCCGCATCACTTGCTGAACTGGGCCACGCAAGGCTCTTAGGAGGCAGGTTGGAAATGGCACCTTCAGGGAGAAGGAACACGGCTCCGTGCAGAAGGACACGGCTCCGTGCAGAAGGACACGGTTCTGTGCAGAAGGACACGGCTCTGTGCAGAAGGACACGGTTCTGTGCAGGACACGGCTCTGTGCAGAAGGACACGGCTCTGTGCAGAAGGAACACGGTTCTGTGCAGAAAGAACACGGCTCTGTGCAGAAGGAACACGGTTCTGTGCAGAAGGACACGGCTCTGTGCAGAAGGACACAGTTCTGTGCAGAAGGACACGGCTCTGTGCAGAAGGAACACGGTTCTGTGCAGAAGGAACACGGTTCTGTGCAGAAAGAACACGGTTCTGTGCAGAAGGACACGGCTCTGTGCAGAAGGACACGGTTCTGTGCAGAAGGAACACGGCTCTGTGCAGAAGGACACGGCTCTGTGCAGAAGGACACGGCTCTGTGCAGAAGGAACACGGTTCTGTGCAGAAAGAACACGGTTCTGTGCAGAAGGACACGGCTCTGTGCAGAAGGACACGGCTCTGTGCAGAAGGAACATGGTTCTGTGCAGAAGGACACGGCTCTGTGCAGAAGGACACGGCTCTGTGCAGAAGGAACACGGCTCTGTGCAGAAAGAACACGGTTCTGTGCAGAAGGACACGGCTCTGTGCAGAAGGAACACGGCTCTGTGCAGAAGGACACGGCTCTGTGCAGAAGGACACGGCTCTGTGCAGAAGGAACACGGTTCTGTGCAGAAAGAACACGGTTCTGTGCAGAAGGACACGGCTCTGTGCAGAAGGAACATGGTTCTGTGCAGAAGGACACGGCTCTGTGCAGAAGGCACACGGTTCTGTGCAGAAGGACACGGCTCTGTGCAGAAGGACACGGTTCTGTGCAGAAGGACACGGCTCTGTGCAGAAGGCACATGGTTCTGTGCAGAAGGACACGGCTCTGTGCAGAAGGACATGGCTCTGTGCAGAAGGACACGGTTCTGTGCAGGACGGCTCTGTGCAGAAGGACACAGCTCTGTGCAGGACACAGCTCTGTGCAGAAGGAACACAGTTCTGTGCAGAAGGACACGGCTCTGTGCAGGACACGGCTCTGTGCAGAAGGACACGGCTCTGTGCAGAAGGAACACAGTTCTGTGCAGAAGGACACGGCTCTGTGCAGGACACGGCTCTGTGCAGAAGGACACAGTTCTGTGCAGAAGGACACGGCTCCGTGCAGATGGACACGGCTCTGTGCAGAAGGAACATGGCTCTGTGCAGAAGGACACGGCTCTGTGCAGAAGGACACGGTTCTGTGCAGAAGGACACGGCTCTGTGCAGAAGGACACGGTTCTGTGCAGGACACAGTTCTGTGCAGAAGGACACGGCTCTGTGCAGAAGGAAGATGGCTCTGTGCAGAAGGAACATGGCTCTGTGCAGAAGGACACGGCTCTGTGCAGAAGGAACACGGTTCTGTGCAGAAGGACACGGCTCTGCAGAAGGAACATGGCTCTGTGCAGAAGGACACGGCTCTGTGCAGAAGGACACGGCTCTGTGCAGAAGGACACGGCTCTGTGCAGAAGGAACACGGTTCTGTGCAGAAGGACACGGCTCTGTGCAGAAGGACACGGTTCTGTGCAGGACACAGTTCTGTGCAGAAGGACACGGCTCTGTGCAGAAGGACACGGTTCTGTGCAGGACACAGTTCTGTGCAGAAGGACACGGCTCTGTGCAGGACACGGCTCTGTGCAGCGCAGAGGGACGCACTGGAGAGCAGCACCTTGAGCAGGATTTGGGGCTGTAAAGCCAGGCAACATGAATGCTGCTGCAGAGAAAAGCTAGCGCATTCTTTGTATGAACAAGGGCTTAGCAAGGAGGTGCAGAGAGGTGGCATTACCTCTGAGGAGAGCTTGGGTAAAACCATTTGCAGCCTCTCTATTCATATTTTCCAAGATACTGAAAAATTAGAGAGGGTGCAGAAGAGAACCACAAAAGTGATCTGAAGGCTCAAGAAGATGCCTAGCAGTAACCGTCTTAAAATATTTATTTCCTCAAAAAGATGGCTCAACAGGGGGCTTATGAGAAAGAAAATGGTATTTTCACTTTGGTGCACTTGAGATCATCACTACCTGTGTAATCCTGATGAGCTGTATCAAAGCAGCCACTCAGAGCATCTCTCTGGCTTTTTACATGTCTATAACCATCTCACATCAATGGGTTTAGTGATAAAGTGGAGGGGTAAGTACGAAGACTGAGTTTAGCAGTGATGGTTTGAACGCCGTCATCCTGAGCACAACAGTTGATAATGTTAGCAGAAATACTCGTCTGATGTGTTTTTCTCTTTCCAGCCTCAAACTGCTTGCCCTAGATGTCCAACACTCCAGCTATTCCCTGCCAAAGTGCTTAGCTTCCCTACATGTAACTTCTACAATACAGTTTCGCATAATTAATTTTAAAAAAACGAATCCTCCTCACACCAAAAAAGGAAAATGTAGGGACAATCCAAAATACATTTATAAATAATAGTAACAGTTTGCTGGGCAAGCCATGATTTATTTTCATATATAATTCATCATGAAAAACTAAAAATGAATTTAAGTGCAAAATAATGATTACAGTGCCAGAGTATTCTAGCACATTTTCTATGCCATGCGGGCATTTCCCAGAGCATCTCTCCGTGTGTCTGTAAGGGGTAGGACAGAGAATCCACCTAAGTGCTCAGGAAGAAGCCAGAGGCTCACGCACGGAGAGCATCCCCCGCCGAACATCTGCCACCGCTGCCTCAGACGGCGTTGGAGGGGCCCGAGCCCCCCGGTGCACCACAGAGCAGTTCTCACCTCACACTCCTTGCTCTGACTTTAGGACCAGAAGACGTCCCAAAACAAGGACAGGACGCTGTGTGCGACTCAGGCGGCGGCTTTCCTTTCTTCCAGGGGAGAATCCTCTTCATCACATTCTCTTCCCCCCATTTTGCCCACGTGATGAGGCGTGTGTCTGCAAAGAAAGGAATTTTGCCTCTCTCGGAGGAAACGTCTTAGTTCTGGCAGCATTTTATGATTTTGTCTTTGTCTCCAAAACCCAAGACAAAAACCAGAGCTATGACTTCACTGTTCTGGGACCTATTCCTCATCGGGCCCAGTGCTCCCTCCCTCTGGATATAGTATTTACAGCCAGTTGGATCTGGGTCCTGCTGTTCCACAGGAAAGCTCAGAATCAAAGTATTTTTAACTAGGGCATGATTTTAGTGCTTCCGTATTTGTCTCAGTAGAGCAAGGCTTTTGATACCAGCAACGCAAAGACTTGTGCTCACCAGTAGTTTCCTTTGGGGAAGAATTTAGCCCACAGCTGTTTTTCTACTTTAACTGCTCTGCCCTCTGCTCCTTCCACTCGTTTGTTCACATGATTTGTCCATTCCCAGACGCCAAAATTCTTCAGCTCTTCCTTTTCCTTCTTCTCACAGAGTCTCACACTTATCATGCAAGCTTCTCATAGTTTTAAAGCTTCTAAAAATTTATTTATTTTTGGGGGAAATCAGGAATCTTAGACCATGGCAGAAATGTTCATTGTAATGCTGGGGACCAGGGAAATAAGAAATCAGACTTCTCACTTTTTCTGCTCTGCTTCAGTGCTGTTTATGTTAGTTTGGACTTCTCAACCTAATATTTCAATTCCTGGTTTTGGAGGGTTTCTGCAAATAAGATAATTTTGTAAATTTTAGGAGCTTTTTTTCAATGTAGCTGCTTTTATCCTGTCAGATTCATTCTCATGCAAAACAATAATTTCGTAGAAAATTCTTGATTTACTGATTTTAGGAAAACAACTTGTTCTAGAACTAGAATCAACACAACCTTATATTCAATAGCTTTGTGACTGTTGGATTTGCAGATGTCCAAGAAGGTGTGAATTTTCTGGTTAAGGATTACTTTTTAGTGAGAATCCACATAGCTTCACTACACTAAACCATCTGTTGCTTAAAGAAGAAAGAAAAGTTAAGTAGTACATCTGCTGCCTCACTACAGGAGCTGGACTGACAACATACACAGAAGACTAAAGCAATTTTAAGTCAGAGGTAAAGTATTGCAAGAGTAGATCCGAGTCACCCAACAAGTTTTCTATTTCATCTGCAGATAAGCATTAGTTCCTTATTTAACTTTTGCATGGTTTTTGGAGGCCGTGTGGGAGATTGTGCCTTTTCTGTTGCTCCAGTGAATCAGAAAACCAGCAAGAGATGGGTCGTGAACATCATTATTCAATCCCCACAGGTGTGCTGGTCCATGAACACGTATGCAGGCACTGCTCAGAACACAGCCAGCTCCACACATGCAGCACGAGGAGCAAAACCCAGGAGACGTCTCTGCAAACGTGTATTTATGCCAGTACTCCGCAGTCACATTTTAGTGAAAAATGTAGGGTGGAAATCTTAGTGCACTTCATGTAGCCTCCAGCTTGAAATCCAAGAAACCACAGGACAAATGAGAAGTCACTTAGGAGAATTCTTGTTAATTCAGAATTCCTCACGTAGCCCCCTTAACTGAGGCCGCTCTAAAGGCAGTTACTGAAAACGAGTGAGCAGTCACTCGTCGCCTATGCACAAATATAGGTAGATGCTACGAAGTTAGAACTAAAGATCTGAAACATTTAAAGGTATGAGCCTTCTATCATCCCTACCAGCTTCAACCTTAAGGTTCTTCAATTTGTGAAGTGTGAGCTTATTAGTTTAGAATAGCATACGCATTTAAACCAGCAGATGCATGCAGTATATCCAATTTTGTCAGCCACATTTCTGAATTCCTTATAGCCAAGGCTTGCAGAGCTTTGGGACATTCTACTATCCGCTCCTCTCCCACGCCACACATTTTTTTTGTTTTTATTCATTACAATTCAAGGTAGCAAGGCCAGTTCTAGGCTGCTACCAGAGGACTAGCAGCTAGAGTTTGTAACGTAATTGAAGGGCTCTTTGTAACCTATTTTAAAGTATGGTCTTTAGAAACCCCAGCACACTTTGGCCCAGAAGAGCTCAGATGCACACCCACTGTGGACAAGCAATTATACGCCTGCCCATGTGTGACAGCTCCAACAAAACCAGCTCATTCTAAATTCGGCTTTTTGACTTTTTAACGCTAAGATCCACAGAATAAATCAAGTTAAAAGCTTTCAATTTCAGCTGTTTTTAAATAGAAATCTTGCATTTCACTGCTTTTTGATGTTTCTTGATAGTAACATGAGAACAAACGGGCTTCTGTAGCTTACAGATAGCTCAGTTTGCTCCAGCTCTTTAACTTTGAAAAAGCATACCAAATATGGAAAATTTAAACTAGAAGGAATTTAAGAAAGTTGTCAACAATGAAAGTAGAAGGTTGGATTTAAATTTTAAAGTCAATCTTTGTTTTAGTGACTGTTCTATTTCAGTATACGCTAAATGCATATTGTGCAACTAAAATGATGGCTATTATATAAAACATGTTTAATAGTAGCTTAGGAAAAGTCTTAATCATTCCTTTATATAAAAATAACTTCTGACTTAATCACCAGATGTAAACCCAAAGCAGAAAAGCGCTGTGTATAAATGAAGTCAGCTGGGGAAATTCCATCCCTTTCCACCCAACTGTTGGATAGGAAATGCTGTATCCAGCTTTCAGTGTTGCCTGATCATGAAGCAATGAATTTGTTCTGAAGTGACCACATTTAGAAACATAATAAGAAAACATCTACAAAACCAGCCAATCTTAATTAGCTCATTAAGTTCACCTGGTACCAATACAGCATGCATTTCAGGCCATTCCTTGTACCGCTCTCATTGGTAATCGCCTACAGCTGTGAACGCAGAGGATGCAGGAAGGACAAGGGATCAGAAACCACTTTTTGTTACCATCGGGTTATGCCCTTTGTATCTTTACAACTTCTAGGGAGTCATGTCCTCTGTGAAATACCAAAGGATGCTTTCATAAACTAGTTATTATTTTTCTTTGAAACTGTTTCAGCAGATTAAAATACAGGTCCTTGCAGGAAGAGCTGTGTGTTGAGGGAGCTGAGCCGCAGAGCCTGCACAGGCTGCAAGCGCACAGCAACCTCTTGTGGCAAAACCAGCATACACTGAGTAATAAAGAACCATTGACGTTTCTTAAGCTACTCTTGATATGAGCCACAAACCTCGATAAAATCTTAAGTGTTAGCAAACAGCTGGAGAGTTAGAGAGTCGGCCATACTCAGACTTCAGATTTTTAATAGTCCTCTTCAACTGAAGAATGAGCTAAATATTGGTAGCCTGCTATAAATGAAGTGCCAGACTGAAATTTCTGTTAATAAAATGATCTAAAATTTGTCATTAAAATCCATCAAGAGAGAAATAACAGCCAGGAGTAGAGTTTGTAGCCAGGTTTGGCAAGAACAATAAACATGCTATTATGTTGAATCATTGTTCTCTGTGTGGTTTTGCTGAACAAAGGGCAAACCATGACTGGTTTCACCAGGGAAGTCCAAGTGCCTTCACCATTTGGAGTAGCTGAGCCAGACTGAGGACAGCTGGCGTGCCAGCGGGTTCAGCAACGTGCGGTTTGGCACTGCAGCACCCTCGGGCTGGCAGCGGGGAGGACACGAACAGGCTGAAAGGCAACGCAAACCGAACTCCGGCATCTGCAAAGAGTCCCAACGCACACACCCCCTGCGAAAAGATTTGACTCACAAGCGGTCCAAAGCGTGAAGTGCACATTCCTCCAGCTAAACTGATCAGCTGCAAATATCTGTCCTGCTCATGTGAAGCAGGAGAGGATCATCTGGAAGATGCAGGGAGGGACCATGGGGAACGGCAGCATGTTGAAACCACAGCCTCAGGGACAGCAAGGCTTTCCAAGCCAGGAGGTGCTTTAGTGTGAACCTGCCACAGGAGTTACAACAGGAACCATCACAATACGAACAGCACAAACGACACTGATTAAAGCAAGGAATTTCTTTTGGTACATTCTAGAAATATACTCCTCTGCTACTGAAACTAAACCCACGCTCAGTAAACGCCTGGGCTATGTGTGTACCTGTTACCAGGGCTTCTGGGTTTTGTACACCAGGGAGAGGTTACTGTGCTTGAAATGACTTGCAAACCTGTGCAGGCTACTTAGAGAAAAACAGGCTAAACAAGTACAGCTTGGAAGGGATACAGGCTTTAAGCAACAGTTAAAGTATTTTGTTACAGTTCTCTTACGGTATCTTCCCAGATTTGCCACGTGTAATCTCTTTGCTTTCATCTGCGATGGCACGCTCGGTTCAGACCTCGGTCCGTACCTCACTGTGACGGTGTCACTCCAGAGCCGAATTCCCAGCCGGCGGTGCCGAGCGCCACCCAGCCGGGCAGTGCCAGACGCCTCCGCGCCCCGGAGGAAACTCATCCTGCGCGGCGCTCCCGCGAAACGGGGCGTCCGACTCGGGCTGTCACACGCAACGTGGGGCACTGGCAAGTCCACCAATACGTTGAACCCAGCAACGTTTACTGAAGTCTGTTTTCAGTGCGTTCGTTGCTACTTTGCATTCGTCATTCCCATCTCTGTAAAGTGTTTTGAGGTCTACAGATAAAAGCAACTGCATATTAACCAGCATTGTGTTAATCAAAATGATGAAATAAAGATCAACAAAAGAAATCATCTCCAGAAATCATACCATTCTTGTGGAATGTTTGCAGTAACCCTCAGGAAGCCTGAAGTAGGCTTCCTGCAAAGTTTTGATTTTTCTAGCAAACCAACTGTATTTATTCCTTATGTTCCGAATTTAGCTGAAGTTTGTATTTAATGAAAGCGGAGTACAAAATTAAGACAAACTAAAACTCTCTAAAACAGAAGACACAACCAGTTCATCATAGTATCATCAATTATGGTGCAAACACAAACTAAAATGACATACAGGCACAAGCAGGACGAAAAACTAAGTTGCCTACTATTTAGAAGTTCAAATTACGTTTTTAATTTACTGTTTAGCTCTTGTTATTAAGAATACTATTATAAGCAGGACATCTTAACAAACAGAAATAAATGATAGAAAATAATGCACCTGACCGCACCTGTCAGAACACAACAGGTGAGTGAAAGACTGACTTGGTTGAAAAGGGAGTGCTCTTATTTAGAGAATGTTCTTAATTATAAAATATATTTAAGCAGAGTAGCTTAGTTTGTCCCCTATACAAATCTTAGAGATTCCCTCCAAAGCCTAGTCAGTGCTCCTGACACAAAAAGCAAGTATGAAACGCTGCTTGTAATTCCACATGGTGCTACTGCATGCTGCAGAAGCAGGAAATAAAAACATCAGTTGCCAGGATTTCTTGCTCTGCAAGATGTACATTATAGCAGAAGAGGAGCTTGGACTTGCTTTACAGTGAGTATAACCATGAAACGGAGTTTATCAAGATGAGATCTCCCAACTCCTTGTTAGGGCCTCTTTTTACACCTGGAAACGCCATAGAGGTAGCGCGTGGATGGTACTTTCCATTAAAGCAGGCTTTCTGCCGGGCTGTTCGGAGCTACCGCGCCGTCACCCCCGGCACGCTCTGCACACGTGCAGGCCCCAGCACCGCTCGGCACACGCGCGCATCCATCCCTCTGGGGCACTGATGCTTCCTAGAAGCCTCCTGGAAACACGTGCTGAGCCTGTGCTGCAGAACGGCTGTTTGCTGATACAGCAGCCACTATACTTCCAGAGCTGAGTTACTGGCTATATTTACCCTCTATATAGGATTGAACTTGCTCAATGCACACAGTACTATACAGGACAAAAGCGACTTCTATAGCTACCTCCTACATTAAGCATGCCATCCTACCCTGGACACACTACTTTAAACAGTTTAAATAACATTACCAAAACCAAACAAACCCCCCAGCACACCGCAAAATCCAATCAGATCAGGAACAAACAGAAGGGCAGTCAGATTCCTTGGTTTACGCACAGCTGCTTGCAGCGATGCTAACGTTACATCACGGGACGGTGTCACACACCCGCAGTGACAGGTCGAGTTGCCACCCAGCTGACACCGAGGCTGCCCTGGCTCCAGGGATGCGGGGCAGAAATGAGATCCTGGTACGTGTGTGGCCGGCGTGTAACTCCTTGCGCAGGTGCCGGCTCCCACAGCTCCCGTCCCTCCGGGCACCAGGACAGGCTGCTCACCTGGTTTCTCCACCAGGTACATGGCAAGCACAAACTGGCCAGAACCATCGGGTGTTGAGTTAATCACCCAGGGGAAGGCTGGGAAAAGAGAATCCTTTTCCTACAAGAGCTCATTTTGTATTAAATCCTTGGCCAAAATAGAAATACATTTTCAGAAGCAGATTACTTCAGAGAAAGTAATGCCCTCAGAATCAGATCCTATAATTTTTGACTAGCCATTGATTTTCTTCAGAAACAAACAGGATAAAGATTAGAATTCTAAAGATGTTACTAATATTGTTCCTGTAGGGAGCATTTATTAGGCACTGACACGTTAGAGTGCACGGGGCTATTTTTGGCCTTGCTAGCATGAATAATTATTTCACGTGTGATGGACAGCATTAACTCAAATCATGTTTCATTATTTACATTCATATTGATATTCATTTATATACAGGCAGCCTGGGGAGTGGAAAGTGTGCTATACATTATATGAAAGCAGAACTAGCTGTTTTCCAAATCCCATACCAACAACAAATATCCATAAAGTATATTGCTGTTGTTGTCCAGGATAACAGCAACAATATTTTACAAGTAGCTACCAGTCAGTTAAGGAACATGGGAGAAAAAAAGCCTCAATAGAAGCAGCACTATTTTAATTTTTGCTACTTATTCAAGGTGTAACCCAATTATTTATTGCACGTACAACTAACCACCACCTCCTGTGATCATAATTTAATCTTTAATCAACATATAAAGTTATTTACATTTTATGGGTGGATGAAGTGAAGCAGACATTCATGTTACATTGTAACAGTAATTCTGGGTAACCCACCTGGGACCCCTCTATTCAAGAGGGATTGTTTCATATGTTTCTAATATATTTCCACTGTAGCCATGCAGAAAAGCACCCTATACAAAGAAGCCTCATTGACAACGTAAACATTTTTTAGCATCACCTTTCATATTAAGTCTATTTGGATTCCTTGATTACAATTCTAGTGGCATATTCGTCTGCAATCACTGCCTTCAAAAAAAAAACCAGTCCTGGCAGAATTAAATTCAGAGTAAGTCGTCAGGCGAGCTACCCAACCAACGAGCAGCGGCAGGACAGTGTCATCACGTCATCGTGTCATCGTGTCATCCCCCGGCTGGGCAGGCGCGACTGTTCCTGCCAGGGACACCTCTGCCGGCATTCGCAGCGGCTCCTCCCCAGCCGTAGGCCTGGCTCCTCAAGGCCCCAGCGCTGCCAGCCCACGCGCAGTCGCATCGCTCCTCAGCCTCGCATCCCGTCCTGCCAGCCCGGAACCCCGCGTTCCACCCGCTGCATCCCTGCAGCCTGGAACCCCGCGTTCCACCCGCTGCATCCCTGAACCCCGCGTTCCACCCGCTGCATCCCTGAACCCCACGTTCCACCCGCTGCATCCCTGCAGCCCGGAACCCCGCGTTCCACCCGCTGCATCCCTGAACCCCGCGTTCCACCCACTGCATCCCTGCAGCCTGGAACCCCGCGTTCCACCCGCTGCATCCCTGAACCCCGCGTTCCACCCGCTGCATCCCTGCATCCCTGAACCCCGCATTCCACCCGCTGCGTCCCTGCAGCCCGGAACCCCGCGTTCCACCCGCTGCATCCCTGAACCCCGCGTTCCACCCACTGCATCCCTGCAGCCTGGAACCCCGCGTTCCACCCGCTGCATCCCTGAACCCCGCGTTCTACCCGCTGCATCCCTGCAGCCCGGAACCCCGCGTTCCACCCGCTGCATCCCTGAACCCCGCGTTCCACCCGCTGCATCCCTGAACCCCGCGTTCCACCCGCTGCGTCCCTGCATCCCGGAACCCCGCGTTCCACCCGCTGCATCCCTGAACCCCGCGTTCCACCCGCTGCATCCCTGCATCCCTGAACCCCGCATTCCACCCGCTGCGTCCCTGCAGCCCGGAACCCCGTGTTCCACCCGCTGCATCCCTGCATCCCTGAACCCCGCGTTCCACCCGCTGCATCCCTGAACCCCGCGTTCCACCCGCTGCATCCCTGAACCCCGCGTTCCACCCGCTGCATCCCTGCATCCCTGAACCCCGCGTTCCACCCGCTGCATCCCTGCATCCCTGAACCCCGCGTTCTACCCGCTGCGTCCCTGAACCTCGCGTTCCACCCGCTGCGTCCCTGCATCCCTGAACCCCGCGTTCCACCCGCTGCATCCCTGAACCCCGCGTTCCACCCGCTGCGTCCCTGAACCCCGCGTTCCACCCGCTGCGTCCCTGCAGCCCGGAACCCCGCGTTCCACCCGCTGCATCCCTGCATCCCTGAACCCCGCGTTCCACCCGCTGCATCCCTGAACCCCGCGTTCCACCCGCTGCATCCCTGCATCCCTGAACCCCGTGTTCCACCCGCTGTGTCTCTGCAGCCCGGCTGCCCAGCTCCCCAGCAGTTCAGCTCCAGCACAGGAGCGTCCCCGCTCGCCCTCCCAGCCCCAGGGTGCACACTAGCTGTGCTCACCTGGCTCTTCCTACCGTCTGCAGCCCAGCAGAGGAATCTCTGCTGCATTTCCTTACAGAATGCAAGACAAAAATATGTTTTCCGCTGCATGGAAATCTTTCCCAGGACGTTCTGAAGTTTCTTACTACGCAGTAAGCCTACAGCATACGTTCAGCATGGAACACCTCAGCCTAAATTTAAACATAAACCATGCCTTTCAGTTTTGACCTGCTTTCTTAGGGTCATGTTCACTTCAGCTCTGCTATCATTATATATTTTTTATGTATTTATTTATTTTAATTTAAAGAGGGATGACAGATTCCAGTACTTCAGTCAAAATTCGCACAGTAAGTGAAGCCGTTAGACTTCTTAGCATTGAGTAATTACTGTACACTGGTACAACCAGGTTATACAGAAACCGTGATATTTTAATAAATCCCAAGTACATTTAGTAACTCTTCTTATTAAGTATTTTATTGTCAGTAACAGAAATATAGTACGATACAAGGCACAGCTTTTAATCATTTTACCCCAGTGTGCTAAGTGCTAGTTAGAATAGAAACTCAATTTTAAGTAAACATGAGTATTTGAATAAGTATCTTAACATTTCCGTGGCTGTTGAATAATGTAAATTCTTTTAGGCAGTATGAACTTCTCCAAGGCAGGCTGTGGCTTCTGGTGAGCTACTTGTAATGCTGCTGCATGAATTTTGTGGCTCATCTGTAACATTAAAGGTAGGGAAAGTTGGGATAGAATACAGCTTTTCTGCTGTCCTCTTCCCAAATTCCATCATACAAAAGTAGTTTAAAAATGGTAGTAAAACCTAACTACAAAAATCCAAATGATCAATACATAAAACTCATGGTGACTCTGTACATGTGACTATAACTTCTGTTTTCAAAGTGATATTGGCCCAACTACATTCAATGAACTATTGATTTTTCCCCTCTCCCTTTTTTTAGTAGTTCATAGAATGAGCTGTCAAAGTAAGGAAAGCAGAATAGTAATTATGTCAGAGTTAACAGTAAATTGCTTCAAATTCTTACTTTCCCAGATTCAAATCTTCATCATTACAGTATCTAATTATCACTTTCTAAAGTACTGCGGAAGCTTCACGTATGAGATTCTGGAAACCAGCAGGAGATGAGTGGTAGGTCAGAGCAGAGGAGACGGGGACAAGTGCAAGAGAACAGACGAGTTGTATCTGTTCTCCTGAACAAACAAGTCTAAGCAAAAATTCAAGGCCTACATACTGAAGCTATAATCACATCTGCTGATGAAAGGTTTATGTTGAAGTGATGTAACTGATGTTTTACCAAGCTCTATGGATGAGGAACTCCTGTATGCTTCAGAATCTAAAGACTGCATGTGTAGGAAAAACAGATGATAACTGTCAGACCTTCGGATTAGCATACAAATTAAAAAGCTGCTCATTAAATCAGCCCTTCAAAGCAGAGGTGTACGAGTTTGCATCCACAGCCTAGTGAGACACCGGACAGCAGCTGTAAGCAGAATGATGACCAGAAGGGTCCATCAACAGCTTTGCAACACAAAATTGTAAATGCTCTCATAGGATTTCCAAGGGAGGAGTCAAGGAGACGCCTGACTATGTAACATCAGGCCTCAGGCGCAGCAGCCACGGAACGCGCTGTGCCCGCTGTCTCAGGATCACCCGCAGCCTGACGTCACCTTCGCCGGTGTCCTCTGTGCCCCACAACGCACCACCCGGCTCCCCAAGCAGCTCTTCCACTGCTCCACGCCGGGCCCTCTCAGAAGCTAAAGCTATTGCCATAGTGGGATAAAGAACTCAGGACTAGGTTTTGTTCCGGGTTGTAATCCCAGCTCTGACACAGACGTATATGACACTGGTAACTCCTCCCCACCTTCCAACAGATCTAAGTCAACGTACCACTTAAAAAAGGACACACCTTAATACCCTGCTGCACTTTTCTGGAACAGGTACACACAACCACCCTGGGCTACTTAGTGTTCAACAGGAATGGGACCAAACATGGCAGAACCAGGAGGGAAGGTGAGGTACTTTTTAGCCATCTACCCTGTTTCCCCAACACAGGGTCTTATATTAATTTTTTCTCCAAAACGTATTACTTTTTTACATGTATAGCTGCCTGGACACTATTTAAATTGACTTTTTTGTGAACTGTAACTAGGGCTTATTTTTGGAGTAGGTCTTATATTTTGAGCACCCTCAAAAAATGCTGAAAAACCACACTAGGGCTTATTTTCAGGGTAGGTCTTATTTTCAGGGAAACAGGGTAGCATTTTAGCCACAAAATTGCTGAAGAAATAGATGATATCAAGAATATTTGGTGATAGATGACAAAGATAGAAATGTCAGATAACAGCAGTTTAAGGAAAACTCAGGTTTTGTTTTGTTTGGGTTTGTTTTTTGTTTGTTCGTTTTTCTTTTAGTTTAGCTTTATGGAGATGTCCTAATAAACACATATCTTGTTGCTCCAGATGTACTTACTTTGCTCAGCACTTCTGCTAGCAAGACACCCATGGTCTGAGTTTGTGAAAAACTGGCAATAGCACTGTAAAGCAAACGAAAAAAGTATTTAGCATTTCCATCTCACAGAAACACTTGTCTCTTTCATTTTCCACACCTAATACAAAACATTTTGTAATAGAAATTTAAGTTTTGGATCTAAATCTTTTAATCACATTAAAGACTGCACGATATTTAAGAAGATACGCTGTCTCAGAAAAGAACAGTGCAAAATCTGTGTTGCAGGCTGCTTTATTTAGATATAGTTTTATACGAAAATTCTATATCTAAAATATCCTTAAGTATCTCAAAAGGAATTTTTTTGTACACTGTGGAGTAGCTTCACAGAATCTGAGCACTGATATCTAGAAGTGCAAGATTAGGCTTTGTAATTTTCTTGATTCCAGTCTGGACCCATGAAAAAAATTCACCCTTTGCTTTTGGAGAGTGTTTCCTTTGACAGCAGCAATTTGTCAAGCAAGAATATTATCCCATTAACTTCTTTATATTCCAATGAAGAACAGCTATGTTGCCAGTATTCCACAAATAAATGATCTGTGGATGTGAAATAATTTAGTTCAGCAAGAGGAAGAACTGTGGATTGCACATTCTTCTGATGATACCATTATTTGCACTGATACTTCTATAGCTTAAAATGGAGTCAAGAAAAACAATTATGATCCTTACACACAGAATCAGGAACCTTAAATGTGACTCTTGGAAAAGCAGATACTGCTTTAGTTTAGTTAATGATTCTGTGGATCAGGCAAGACTAATTTCCTACTGAAACTTCACTTTAGCAATCGATCCACTTTGCCACACTCACAAACACAAGTCATCCGAGATCCGTCTGTGCCACCGGATAACTATGACTGCAGAAGAGACAGCAGCAAAATTGCACCTGGACAACTGGCAGTCAATGAAAATAAAAACCTTCTCACTTCAGAACAAGCACAAACCAAAACCATCCCCAGTTATTAAAAAAAACAACAATAAAAACTCAAGAGCACACCAAACTATAAGTAAATGTAACGTATTGTCACAAAACTGTCAGGCAGGCATCTAGTTATCATGAGGCATGATACTCTATTATGCCATATATTACACCGCAACTTTGGAGAAAGCATGTGGGTTTTTTTTTCCTCCTACAAAAATCTCAAAGCTCAGCTCCTGCCAAGACCAAACTCAGCTCTGAGCAGGCACTTTGAGCCTCTCAGGAAATCTCACTGGAATCAGAAGCTCAGAGGCAAGGAGTCTGCACTGGGAGCTACTGAACCACTTTACAAAGTTCTCTGCGACTTCTGCGACTGCAACCTGGCAATGAAATCCACCATCCCCACGAGGTACGTGTAACACAGTGAGTAACCCTTGATTCTGGCACAGAGAACTAGTGAACACTAGAGCAGTCACTGTAACTGGCTCCGCTGTGTTCCAAAAAGTGTATTTTAGGTTTGTGTCCTCCAAGCCAGTGAGGAGAGCGCACAAACAAAACCCTACAGTGGTGATTTCTGCACCCTGCCAAGAAATAGTGTCAATACATCCGTGTTGAATATGGCTAAACCCAGTTAATTTAAAAGTTATGCACAGCGTCACAACAATTGTCACAACAATTACGCAGGGTGCTAGGTGCGCTGCACTAACTATGCAGTTCTAGATATGCCTCAGCAGAATTGCAGGTTCTTAAAGGAACTTTTTGTGGAAAAAAAATCAGGTATGTTGTGAGATAAGGAGCATCCAAACTGGGTGGCCACTGAGGAAATTTAAAATTGCAATAGAAGCAAACCCCTAAGTATCTAAATCCTATTGAGGCACTGTGCTCCATTTAGGATTCGGACCCTAATGCAACGTCAGGAACACCACGGGTCACTCAGATTTTACCCTCTTATCCTTATATTGGTCAACTTCACTTTTTGTTAAGTGATATTTAAGAAAAGTGCATATATTTTAGAAATAGATTCAGCCTTCCTTTGAAAAATCTGTAAGAAAATACTTGTTTTGATGACCACTTCAACCAGTCACTGCTACCTTATTCAAAAAGTAAAAGCATGCTTTCATTTTGGGGCAATAATAGCTTGAGTAACCTAATGACGCAGAAAACAAAAAGCCAAATTAGATTTCAGATTGAAATAGGAGATGTAGCCTACGCAGGAGATAGGCTCTTTGGTGGGGGGGGAGATATGGGTTTAATTTCCTTCAGAACGGAGATAGGCTAAAATTCATTCTTACTTCACTGGAAACTGTTTAACCACTACTTTATTAGGTACAGGTAGGCAACACATTGTTCTAATTTCTGTTCCATAACTCATGACAACAGAAGAGATTCAGCCTTTGTCTTTCATTGCAAGGCATTGTCCTTAGGGTTTAAAGTTGGGGTTTTTTTGGTTTGGGTAGTTTTTTGGGTTTTCAGGTTTTGTTGTTGTGCAGTTTGTTTGGGGATTTTTTAGTCAATGATACCTTAAAGTTGCCTTTGATCTATAAATCGCACAAGTTAATTTAAGAATTAAACTTTTCAGAAACTAAGAGTTGCCTTTGTTTTAAACATTCCGCGCATTCCCTGTGAATTTTAGCAATGTGGCAGGGGGAACAAGCCCTGCAGCGCAATACCTGGTTTTTTCTTTTCCTGGAGGTTTAGCATTTTTCTCCACAGGTCCGTTTTCTTGCTTTTTAGACACTCTCATACCTCCAGCTCTGACTGCAAGAAGAAAACACAATTTATGTAAAAATATCTACAGAATTACATACTACATTATGTATCCTTAGCGAAGAAAAAAATACAGATAACTGTTATCAAGAAATCATCTTTCAATATTTAACTCCGTGCTTCACTTTTAACACACACACACACACACACAAGTCAGCCAAGGAGACCCAGCCCTGAACTCCTGTGTCACACGCGCTCAAAACAGCTGCAAACACTGGAATCGACAGGTCAGAGGGGTTTTGGTCACTGGCAGCTATAGTAAATCTTAACACCTTATGTTAATGCGCATTCTTCCCCTATAAATCTCAGGTGTCGTAGTTTCCATTTTGAATACAAAAAAGCAAAGCAAACCTTCCAACCTCTAATCACTTTCAGGTTTTTGAACAATGCCACTGATAGCAATAAACATTTCATCGGTTGTCCAAGGTATTCTAGAATAAACCTAATAATGCAGATAACAACCAGCTGCATACTTATCTTGTACTTGTGTTCTAACAAGTTTAATTATATTCTATTAAGATATCTGCCAATCACAAAACCAATTAGCACTAATTAAGCTACAGGTGACCTAACAAGTTCTAAGGCATGTCAGAAAATTCAAATCTGAACAAAGAACATGTAAAGTTATCTAAACCATCTTGTTGAAAGAAATACTTCCTGTTTGCAAGGGGGCTTTAAGTTTTAAATCTGTGAAAGATATAACAAATTTTGTATGCATTCCTAATTATTTTGAAGAAATTGCTTCATCTTACAGTGAGGTTCCTATTCTTATAATGAATAACCAAGACTAGAGTTTTCAAACTCAAATATTTGGGTACAGCAGAAAAGTTTCAAGAATTACTCAGCTAAATAGCATGCGAAATGTACTTGAGCATTTTAGGGGGAGCAGATGTGTCCATCTGTAACTAACACCCACTTGCTATCAAATCTGACCTTTTATTTCCTGGTTGCAGGTTTAGTTTTAGGAACAAGAATTCTCCTTCCGTCATACCCAGAGCAGCCTCACAGCACTGGAGTTCTGCAGTATCTGCACTGGGCTTTGCTTTTTAACGTGCTTACACACAGTTAATTACACTGCTGTATGAGCAGCAAATGAGTCACCTGGCAATCTTACGCTATGAATACACCAGAGACCCAGACTGAGCAAAATTCTTCTGTGAGTCTCACTGCAAAATGGAAAGTGTCCTCTGAAATGGAAGCATCAACCATCCAATTATCTGCCAGTAAACAGAAACAAGATTCTAAATACCCTCAGCTCCTTATCTTTGTAAGCGGGAGATAACATGGCAGGTGTCTTTAAACATGAAAGACAAAGGATTAAAAACAAACCAAACCACAACAGAACAAAAACCACCATATACCACAGAGACAAAATATCCTGGAATATTTCAAGACCCTTAGACTGATGTCTTCTTGACATCATGGTCTGTTTTGAACAACCTTGTCCAGAACACCAACACTAGTTATCCCAAGTATTTTAGGAATGACTCAAACCACAAACAGGAACCCAACTAAAGTTTTGGAAGTCAATAGAAAACCTTAACCTACCCTAGATCCATGACTTTTGGGTTGGCACCTGCGCTAAGCACACACATGCAGGATTGTCGATTTCTAGATGGAAGCATTTTGTACAGTTTTAATTTAACAGGGTGAAGAGATCCAGACCCAGAAAGAGGCAAAGACATTTTAAACCTACAAAGCTTTATAAAAAGCAGGAGCTGGGGTGTTGGGGGTGGAAGGAAAGATGCAAAATGGGAAGACGTATTTAAACACTAACTCACCAACTGGGAATTGTGCCTACTACCAACAAGCCCACAGAAGAAAGTTATTTATAATAATTAGAAATAATGCAGGACTTATTTCAGTCTCTTCACCGAGTTGAGAACAGCTGCCATCAGCAGCTGTCAAACCTGCTCAGACACATCGTGGCAGTGGAAGGTGAATATGGATGCTGATCGGAATGCACCAGAAAACTGGTGTGGGGGGTTTATTTCAAAGCAATTAAGAGAGATGTCAAAGTTTTAATACAGAGTTCAGTTTTTGGATTACTGTAAACGCCTCGGAAGCCATGTAATCTAACAGTTAATAGTAAAGAACTAAGTGCCCAAATATTTACTGATTTCTATATTGAAAACATTATCTATTTTTAAACAAAGAAAGGAGGAACATCCTTCTTCTTCTCCACCAAAACAAACCAACCCCTCACACACACACTCTCCAAAAAACCAACCAATCCAAACTGAAAACAAAGGCACTGAGCTCTGTTGAATCCCGAGATTACTTATGGATACCATGGCCAGAACAAAGGTGTCCACCGCCAACCTGCCTTGTTCCTTAAGTGAAGGGCTGAAACACCTTATTCCATCTCCCCTGACCAGAGCCGGTCACCCGCGGGGACAGACCAGCCTCACCAGCCGCAGCTCCTGTCACACACGGCCAGAAAAACCAGTTCCCAGCCCAGGCCGCTGGCTGAACCACAGAATGTCAGGATGTCCGGGGTCGGAAGGGACCTGGAAAGCTCATCCAGCCCAATCCCCCCGCCGGAGCAGGAACACCCCGATGAGGTTACACAGGAGGGTGTCCAGGCGGGATGGTTCAAAAGCCCTTCCAGGGGCGACTCGACCGTCCCTGCCGCAGACGCAAGAACCCAGGGGAGGGCAGAGACAAGTAAAGCGGAAAAGGAAACCAAAGCTAAGTACATCACAAATTCATGTAAAAGCATGCTTAAAAAAAAACTTTAAAGAATCAAACCAAGTTTTACGGTACGATGGGACGGAGCAGCTCTGCCTTGTGCTCTCCAGGCAACGACCGCTCGCACGACCCGCGCTGGGGAGCGCGGCCCCGCCGGCCGCCCCCGCCGGCCCCGCCGCCCGGCCCCGCCGCCCCCGCCGCCCGGCCCCGCCGCCCGGCCCCGCCGCCCCCGCCGGCCGCCCCCGCCGGCCGCCCCCGCCGGCCCCGCCGCCCTCGCCGCCCCCGCCGCCCGGCCCGCGTCACACGGCTCCGCTCCGGGGTTCCGGCCGGGGCGGCGCGGGCGGTGTCCGCTGAGGCTGCTGAGCGCACGGAGCCGCCGGTGCCGCTCTGCAGACGGGCCGGGCCGCTCCCCGCGGGACCCCCGCGGCCCCTCAGGCCCGGGACGGGCGGGCCCCAGCCCGCGGGTGCGGCAGGAACGGCGGCGCGGCCCGTGCCGGCGGCCCCGCGGGTGCCAGGCGCTGCCAGCGGCCGCGGTGGCGGGGCCGGTGGGTCCCGGCGGCCCCTCAGACCCGCCACGCACGGCGGGGCCGGCCGCGGACGGGTGCAGCCGGCTGCCCGCTGCCGCGGCCCAGGGGCGCCCGCCCGCCGCGGGGCGACGGCGTCTGGCCCGCCGCCTCCGCGCGGGGAGCCCGGGGCGGCCCCCACCTGCTCCCCGGCCCCACCTGCCCGGCGGCCCCGGCCCCGGCCCCCACCTGCCCCCCGGCCCCCACCTGCCCCCCGGCCCCCACCTGCCCCCCGGCCCCACCTGGCCCCACCTGCCCCACCTGCCCGGCGGCCCCGGCCGCGCGGCGGGAGGCGCGTTCCGCGCGCCATGGCGGGCGGGAGCGGCGCGGCCGTGGGCAGCGCCCCCGTGCGGCGGGGAGGGGCGCGCGGGGCCGGTGCGCGTGCTCGGGTACGGCGCTCAGCGGGAGGTTCGACCCAAAGCCAAGCCAGGGAAACGGTGGCGGTATATTGCGTATATTACACGTATGATTTGCTATAAGTTTCATGTATGTTTTCTATTTCTTATTTCAATATGACCTTCTCTTTATCCCATAATTGTTCATGTCTCTTCCAAGTCCCACATCTGGTTTGTACTAGAACGCACGGTGTCTCTGGTTTGGGCACCTTTTCCCATCTAGCAAAGCTCTGTCTTCATATGGCTTTGGACCAAACGATGCATCATGTTACTCTGATGCATCCCTTCCATTCAATAATGCCTTGTCATGTTTTGCATTCTGCACTTCCTGATTTTGTCATCCCTATTATCACTTTCCACACACCTAAACCCCAGAACTTTAGCTTTTTTCTCCCTCTCATTTAAATACAGCATGATAAACAAATAAATACAGAAATTAAAGTGCTTGGAAATCAAACCTGGCCTCTGAAATGCTTTCCCACTTAACCTTTTTTCCAGCATGAAGAGAAAAGGTCCACTTACGGCTCTTTTCTGTGTGTTTAGTGATTTGTGCAGCCAGCTTTTGCTAGAGCCAGACGCGAGGCGGCGCGGGGCCGCGGTGTGTGTTTCGTTTTCTATTGTTGCTTTTGCAACGTTGTCATCGCTCCTGCCCATTTGTCGCAGCTTCCTCGCTGGGTTTCCCCCAGAACCTGAGGCTGCGCGTTCAGCTCGTGCGTCTCCATCTTCCTTCTGTCACCAGTGCAGCACCTTTCCATTGGTTTGCAAGGACAGCTGATTAACATCAGGGAAGGTGAAAATTTACCGGCCAGAGTTCAAGAAAAGCCTTTGCATAATTAGCAGATGAGAGTGCATAATGACTGTCATGGTTTAGTAAGCGCAGCCAGCAATGCGATTCTAGAATATTTGGACCCGTGCACCTTTGGGAGGTTTTGTTTGTTTGTTTTTCCCCAGCTGGGACAGCCATTGAACCCAAACATGAAAACAAACTGAACTTAGAATGATGCTTTGGAATTGCTGTATCACAGAGTGTTAAACCAATACTTTAAAAAATAATGAAGCCAATTCAATCATATAGCTCTCACTAAAATATTGTAATTGTTATTAACATTATATTGTCCATTATTAATGTTATGAGAGCAAAAAGGTTTATTGTACCATTAAAAAATAATTTTTAAAAAGTTAATCTTTATCTCAACCTCTTAGAATGTCTATTTTAGTGTATTTGTTATAGTGTACTTTATATAATTTATATAGTAGTTTATATATTTTATTTATCAATAATTTATATAATGTGTGTAATTTATCAGTTATTACACATATACTGGGGTTGTGGGCTCAAAATTCTTTTTACTGAGAGGCGTGTGCCATCAAAAAAGCCTGGAGACCACCATGATAGAGGTTAGATTTTAATTTTCTATTTGAGTTGCAATATTTTGGACTTAACCGCCTTTGCACTGCTGAGTTTGCCAATGGACAATCCAAGCACGTTCCTGAAATGCACGCTCATTTTGAAGAGACGCTGCTGGAGTTTGGGAATCGCCCACGCGGGACTTTGTCCGGCCGGTCTGTCAGCCCGTCCCGGCGGGTCGGGTCGGCGCTGCGAGCCGCGTCAACAGCTGCTGCAGGACGAAAGGCCACGCCGACGCTCACAGGCTCTTACTGCTCACGTATGAGCGCGAATCCATCACAATCACAGTTTCAAAAGGCTCTAAATACTTTGGCTGCGCACAGTGGGCTCGCTGCCCTCTGAAATCGAGCGCCAGGACTGCCAGCTGCCAGGCACAGGCACTTTCTCTCTGTTATCTGTTAAACATATCAAAAAAACGTTTCAAAACCCCCCTTTTTTTCCAGGCCTGTTATAACTTACTGTCACACTTCAAAAATACAACAATGCAGCCTTTAACAAACCCTTCTAAATTATCTAATCCATAGTAATAAGTTGTGTTACTTAACCTGCATAAAAGTTTCACCCAATTTATTAAAAATGCCCACCTGTCATAATATTTAAATGATCAAGTATTTCATCACTTCAGCCAAAAGATCCGGTTTGTCACTCAGAAAATCTGTCCTGAATTTCATTTGCTCTTTGAAAAGCTGTGGTGCGAAATTAAATCTTTGGCCACAATGAAGCCTCTTTGCCTTCGGCAGCACCGTAACTTCCCCCAGCTAACAGTCTGCCCATAAAGTGACTGTGACATGTGTGTGAAACACACACATTTTCAAAGTGCTGACATCAGTGATAACATTTTATAGCAATGCCAAATTCAATTCAATTCAAAACTGCAGTAAACTAGGAACATCCACTATTTTTCTCTGTTGTTTAATGTATTAAATAGGTATAATCAGTCATAGCAGGCTTCAGTTAAAAGTTTCCCAGCACTGGATGGCACAAGCAGATTTTTCATGTGTGATTTTACATAATTTCCCATATATACTTTACTGTAATTATTTTCCTTCTTAAATAAGAAACAAATAACTTGGCTACAGAATGCTAATGAAACATGGTACCTTCTGTTTAAATAGGGTTGTTGAAGACACCTAAACAAACAGTTTTTCTTGCCTCAGATGGATCTCATGCAGGGTGGCTCCTGGAGACGCTGCCGGGGTTGAAGAGCAGCACCGGCTGGAACAGGAAAGGACCCCGTTTCAAACGGTTTTTCCTACTACACATGAAGCTTTTTCTGTAATTAATACCTAGTTCTGAAATTACTGTAAAGTATTACTCAGCAAGATTTTCTGCGTCCTGTCTGTGATTTCCATGCTCCCAGAGTTCTGGTAGCTAATCCTGTTCCATCCTGTTTGGAAATAGCGTTGTCCAAAATAAATGTCCTAGGTAGGAACAGCATCACCCAAGAGAAATGTCTGATTGTAATAACTTTACAAAGAAATACAGGAACTGGAAGTAGATATAGCTAATCTGGAATGAGTTATTTGATAAATTTCTTCACGCTTTCGTTGTCAGTATTTAAGATAAAAGTTCCACGAAGGAATTTTCTTTTGATGTTTGGCATCTATGTTGTAAACCGCGTTGCAGATGAAGAAATCTTCACCACGAGCGCCGGCGTTTTCTCGCACCTGCGGGCGCTGCTGCGCCTGCGCGTGCAGACGCGGGGCCCCGCGGGGCTGCGGCGCTGCCAGCGCCTGCCGGTGCCTCCCGCTGCCGGTGCCGCTCGGTGCCTGGAAAAGGCGCTACGGAAACATTGCCGGTGGCTTCTGAGTCCCGCAAGAACGAGCCTGAGGGAGCCAGAGCAGCCCTGCACGGCTGGGCTGAGGCCGCTCAGTTCGCCTGCAGGCAGTGGCTGGAAGCAAAACACGTAATGCCAAAGAGATTTTTCTAGAATGCTGTAAACATGTTCTGCTCTGCTCTGCCAAAGCATTGCTTCACAAAAATCAGCTCTTTTAGAAATTCTCAAAGCAAAACACAGAAGAAGAAAAAAATCATTAGTCTCATGATTTCTTTGGGATGCTCTTGTTCTTGCATCTCAACAACTAAAAGCAGAGAGAGAATGTAAAAATAGGATGTGATTAGGCGGAATCAGAAGAAGGGGGAAATAAAGTAGAAAAAGTGGAAGAGAATATGGAATAAAAAACCAGTAAGGATTTACGGCACAACAACTGCCTTATGGGTGACTACTGTTGGCTTGGACTTTTAGAGCAGAAAATGTTAAAGGACATTCAATCTAAGCCAAGTCTATTTGATATTTTAGTTCTGTGTGTATGAAGCAGGAAATAGCTTTGAAATGCTGCAATTTCCTCCCCAGAAAAACAACTTACTTCGCCAATATTAAAGTCAATAGTACTGCATGGCTCTGCCAACAAGTATTTTGCTTGAAATGGATGATGACAATATTGATCGGGGAAAGAAATTCAGATAAATCAGTCTGAAGGAGAGATAACAAAAGAAACTCTATCTGAAGTATTTGTTCAGTAGTAAGGATTTTTCATATCAATGCTACTCTGCCTCAGCAGAGAAACATTGATTTTTTCAGTTTATTTAAATGAACTTGCATATGGTACCTTCCTCATATCAGAGCTAAATGATTCGGGAGCTTTTCCTTAAGATAATAAAGCATTTGCTTTTCTCTGCATCTGCTGATAGCAATGACAAGTGAACCAAAGTCAGTGTCTCTCTACACTGCTCAAGTATCAGAAGGTTCTTGTACTTGCATGCAAGTCACTATTAGATATTGTCAACAGGTTTCAGACCCAGGAGCTGCAGCACGCAATAGTGAACCTATGACATCCTTGCGTTCCTGCTCCCAACAGCGGTGCAGTTCTCAGGCAGACATTGTAAAAGAGCCATGAACTCCAGGATTTAATTATTGCCATACTTGGGCAAGTCGTGGTGGTGATGCTGCTTTGATTTCAGATGTAAGGCCCCGTTAGAGCTCAAATCAGACATAACCCTCTCCAGTGGATACTTTTTGTAAACAGCTGTTATTTTAACGTGCTGACACAGCCTACTTTACTTTTTTGGGAAGAAAAATGATGTTATCTTGGAGATGCTGCCGAATCTGCTGGTAGGATAAGGAAGAAATAGCTGTGAAGAAAAGCAAGAGTGAGAAAATCAAAATAAATAAAGCAGAGAGAGCAGAAGAACCTGAAAACCCGTGTGAGCTGGTCACCTTGCTGCAGCTTCCATCTCCTGTGTGCGGGTTCGGCGCCCAACTCTTCTCCGTCGCTCTGTCCCCTCAGCGCCCTCAGCTCAAACCCGGAGTTCCGCACTTGAACTGTTGGGATTCTTTTGACACCATGACACTAATAATGAGATATATGGGCTTCATGGTTCTGCTCAGAACGCTGGCTTTGATAGTGAGGTAATCGCCTCTACCCATTGCCTACAAGCCTGCTTCAGTATCCAAACCAGTCCTTCCTGGCTTTTTAGTTAAAAACAAAACAATATTCCTACTCAGATACAAAAGCCAAAAGCAGTTCCCCTCCACGCTTCCTGTAATATCTTCCGCAACCTCTATAAAACTGATTGAAAGAAAGAAATTCTAAGCAGGTTTAGATTTGGATCTGCTGGTTTGAATGTTTAAGCTTTGATTTCTGGATCTGATTTGTTTAATGCTTTAATTTATTTAGATTATTTTTCTGTTGGAAATTGTTACACTGGTTTGTCTGGGCGGGATGAAAGAGTGAGAGAACGACTCTCCTGTGACCCTGGGATGGTGCAGTTTAAATCTCTTCCTTTTCCTGCCATTCTCAGCCCTGTTTCCACTGAAGTCCCGAACAAGGGAACATCGGAGTTCAGAGATGTTCATCTGATGCTGGGGATAGATTTATTTTAATGTTAGGAGTCTGGGAATGACTGAAGTAGGAAAAGAATTTATATTGTAATAGCTCTAAGGATTTTTAGAATGTATGGGTTTGGGTTTTTTTTTCGTAATGGAGGCAGATGTGGGAAAACCTGGGGACAGACACAGAATTTTCATTGTGATAAAGAGACGGTAGTCATAGGAATTTTTTTTTGAGTGGTATTCTTTCGCCTTTTATGACAATTCCTCTAGAATCTACATTCTATAGGCCAGTTATTACCTGATTGCAAAGTCTGAAAAGTCACTCGGCAGAATCAAGAATCAACATTTTTCCAAGCAGATTGTCTGATTACTTGATCTAATCCAGCTAATGGCTATTAGCGTAATTATACACCAGGCATAGTCGGCATCTAAAACAAGCACTTCAGCACACAAGCGTATGGAATATCTTCCTCATGTAACATGTTCTAATTCATATTTCTCTTGTTAAATCTATTGCTCATGACTCTGCAGTATTTTCCCTTATCCACCTGATCTCCAGTATTGCTCATTTTCAAATGTCTGAATTACTCGTTTGTGGCTACTGATATAAACTGATACTGTGTGCACATCTGGTAAGTGAATGGTGAAATACCATTGCTGTTTCTTAAGTTGCATTTTCCAATTGAGTCAATATTGCTATTTCTAGATGCTGCAGGAGCATGGTGGAGACAAAAGAGATTCTGGTGCAGGTATATGACTTATTTTTATTAGTACATGCTTTTTCATTTTTTTTAATCTGTCCTTGGTTTTTATTGTCTGTTTAGAGTAGTTCAGCATAAAGTTAATAATGTTGCAAAGAACATTATTGTTAAGTATCTAAAGCATGGAGAAGATCAATTAGTGAAGGCAGCCACACGTTCAGTGATTTTTACATTGATATAATTGTTGACTAGTGCACATATTATGCATCTGACAAAGTCTGTAGGAAGTCTAATTTCATACCTGTAAAGCTCACCTGTTTCTTCTAGGGAACCTGAGGAGTTCGAGTCCTGGCTCCGATCTGGATGCCGGTTGCTTCACAGACTGCGAGAGGAACAGAAGCGTCCAGGCACGGTGTGATAGTGCTGGGACGGAAAGGGTGAGATTGGTAAGGAGATATACCCGACTGGCTCATTTTGAGTTGCAGAACCAAACTTTCTTGAGAGATTGACTAGAAAGATATACCTTTGTCATCACAGTTTATCCACCTAAGTGTCCCTGTTAAAAAAAATATTACTGAGTAGTGGAATAAGCGAATCAATTACAAAGAATTAAATTGCAACACACTGAGCTGTATGGAAGCCCTTACACAGGTTTCACTATTTCTGTTGTATCATAACAGCAACACTTGTTTTCTCAAAGGTTAAACATGAGGATTTGTTGCTGTTGACCATGGCCTTGGACCTTCACCCTCAGAGAAGAGCTTAACGGTGGGAAGCAAAGGAAAGCAAAATATTTTTAGTATCTTGGAGGTTTTACATGTCATGTGATATTGAACTCCTTGGAACCAGCCAACTGCAAATTACTTGTTATCGTTTTCTATGTTTCTGAACAAATACGCGAAAGCAACTGTTTGTAATAGGTTGAGTGGCCACTAGAGGGCATGTGGCAGTAATTGAATGGTAATTAATTCCTTCCCATACGTAAGCTCCTACTGGACCCAGTTGTAAATGAGAAATGTGCCTTTCTTGTGGTGGGTAGAAATGGATTCAAGTTCTCCAGTAACTGCCATTGGAACAGCAGCTTTCTGAAGCAGCAGCGCTCACGGGATGCCCGTCAACGAGCGGGGAGACGGAGGAACCGGGAACGGCCCTGCTCGTGTTCCGCCGGCTGAGATCTGTAGCAGGGCTGGGAGAACATTGCAGTAGGACAGAGCTAAAATGTAGTCGCTGTATGTACGCAGAGGAATAAAAATGAAAGTTTAATGAAAGGAAAATGTTATAATTGATAGTCTTTGCAGAACGTCATAAAAATTATACAAAGACGCTGAAGCTGAATGTTCAGAATTAGTTTTAGTACACCCATTTTTCTTCTGTGCTGCTAGGATAGTTATGAGAAGATTCATGTCGTGAACTAGATTACAGCCTTTCCTCATCGATTGTGCAGGTCAAGGCTGAGGACAAGCAAACTGCAGGTCTCCCTGGGGCTGGTACTTGATGGGCTTCTTGCAAGGCAGCGTTGTGCAGGCAGAGGGGCTAGTCCTGCCGCACTGAGGTGCCGATCCCTCCAAAGAAAGCGAGCAGGAAACAGAGACACAAGGATTCCTCTCTGTCCCGCATCAGGCTACGGAACAGGATCAGCATGTATGGGGGAGCCATACACATTATGCTAGATAAACAATATGTGTCACAGACCGTGGAAATGGGAGCCTTGGGGAAGCACATGCTCCTTGTGACCTTGTTTGCATGCTGCTTGGAAAGTGCAGGGGGCGATTTGTCTGTGCTGTGTTGACAGGGAAACAAAACTTCTTCATATTCTTATAAAGGTAAGTGCACAGACAAGCTGCCACTGGATGGCGTCACGAAGCAGAGGATTTTAGCACCAGCGGGACTGACCGAGCTGGACGGCTGGGATGAGCGTTCCAGCTCTTCACACAGCGGCTCTGTGAGCTGCACAGTGCGCACCCCTGTGCATCGCTGGGCGGCTTCCTGCTGGTCAAAGGGAAATCTCCATCTCGGGATGCTTGTCCCCAGAGCAGGACAGCAGCTCTAGTGCTATAGGGACTGCCTGTGCCTACAGCCCGAGAATTCACAGCCAGCCCGTCCCTGCAGCCCCACAGGACAGCGCTGCCTGCACAGCAGCCAAACAGCCTTCGTGGCCACACTTGGCAAGTTGCAGGTTTAGTTTCAATTATGGGTCATTTTCAACCTCCTTCAAACAAATGGACTTAGAAGTTTACTTCTGTTACATGGGAAAAGTTTAAAAAACCAGCTGAGAGTCATTTTGCGTAGTCTTTTACAAGCTTCATTGTCCAAATGTATAACTGGTAAACAAACAGGATGGATGTTACAGGGCCCGTGAAAGGAGCAGGGTTATAACAGAATTTCCTCTGTAGGCCTTAGTGTCCGGCATGAGCAGGGGTTAACATACCTATAACATTTAAAATTGTTGTTGCTGTTGTTTCCAGTGTTGGAATGTTTAATAATATTAGCAAGCTAGATAAACTAAACACCTTTTGGACAACTGATGAATAACATTATCCCTGTTTCATTGTATGGGTTTATAATTGTGTGCAGTATTTGAAATTAGATATATCTTCTTCTAAACCAGCATAGTAACCTCTCCGGATGAGTGATGGCTTTAGATAGGATCTGGATCAACAGGAGGGCTGGAGAATTTGCAGCCAAACTGAAGGAACATATATTTTGTTCCCTTATTAAACACCCATACACAAGGATTGATTTCTGGGCAGAGGGGAGGCTGTCAACAGTAGTAATTCAGCATTTCATGTGACAGGATGATCTCAGTTTCCTGTATCTCCCTGGACATTCTGGTGCACTGGCAGATTCTGGATTTACTCAACTATTTGAATAATTTTAGGACATAGTCAAATGAACTGTGTGACAATGCAGTGACTTGACCATAAGCCTTTTGTAACAAGCTGGAGGTCTTTTGTATTTAGTCATAATGGCGATCAATATCTTCTCATAGCGTGCGATTCCTTTGTGCTGACGGACAGGTGGATAATTCATCCCACACTCGTCCTGCTCAAGAAAAATGAACCCACCTACACCTTTAAGAACTAGCAGGAACCTTTCTATTTCTGCAACTCAACAGCACAGCAGTGCAGAGAGCACCGCCGCGCTGCGCTCTCTGTGCTCAGGAGGGGTGAGCAACGCCTGAAATTGCGCCTGTCCGTGCTAACCCGTCTGCCCCACGCTGCGGTAGCACTCCCTGCTTCTTTAAATAACACGTAGGAGTCGAATCAACTTTTCATGCGGTTTGAGCAAACAGAAATGCTTTGAACATATAAAGAGAACCAAACCCCTAATATTGTGTGTGAATGCCCGTGTTCAACAAAGGAAAGGGCACTTGCACATGATGGTGTCTCTAAAGCAGCTGTTGCATTTTAAACCTCCACAAGGTATTCCTGTGCTGATACCTTTTCTTGTCCTCACATCCCCCCTAGAGCTTGCCTACAGAGGTGACTAATTCCTCCATTTTCAGCGTGGTTTTTTTTTCAGACCCACCAGGTTCCACAGACAAGGGAAGCTGTTGTCTTAACTGTTTGCTGGCATGAGCCAACATTTCATCTGTAGGTGGTTTACTATGTAGAGACTTAAAGACCTGGCTTCTTTCACTGGGAAGCACATGCTATTGCTTTTCACCTACCATCTATGCTCTAGCTGCTGAAATCACCGAGAGAAAGTCTTCGAGATGCAGTGCCATGGGTGCTTTGTCTCTTTGTTTTGGTGCTGCCCATTTTAAAACACTGCCATAAATAAAGTTGTGCTCATGGAGGGTTGACATTGCAGCACACAAGTGTCAGAGATGTCTCCATGTTTTCTTCTCAAAATTGAGAACGCAGGCTTTTGGCAGTTAAGTTTACTCTGGGAAATGATCTGTTCCAGTACTGACCCTTGCAGCAGGTTTGTGGACACACAAACGGGGTCCCACACCGGCTTGAGGCGCTTTAGCAGGTCTCAGAACAGATGTCTGGTGTGGAAAGCTGTACAGCTGACCATGGATTTGATCGTCCTACATCATGTTCACAAAATCCAGTCAGAACTGGTTTCCTGGGGTTAGTCTAAAAGTGCTCCAGAATGTTCCAGTTACACGTTTTAAGCATACCTGATTAGGTTTTATGAAAATAACACATCTAGGATGATTACACTAGCATGTCTAATTATGATGTAATTATCGACTCTACTGTTAATTAAAATGCCATAACGAAAGCTAAGTAAACTTTTTTTTTTGATAGCCTGAAAAACCCAATAAGAGTGAAAAACCCCTCCATCTTCTTTGAAAATACGTGCATTTTAAACTGATAAATGCCCCGTTAGTTGTATGCATCTAAATAAAAAATATTTAGCTCTAATACAGTAATGATATCTTTGGATAAAGGACCTCACAGACACCACTGATGCTAACTGAGCAAATGAAGCACCTTGCTGCCGGTTCCCGCCTGCCTTTGCAGACTGGGGCTTCTCCCACCCCTGTTATGTGGAGAGATTCTCTCTCCGCAGCCCCTGGCAGAGGGCTCTGAACATTCCCCTGCTCCTGATGTAGGCTGCTCCGGGCTAAAACACCAAGGCCCCCATTTACCCATGGCCACAAAGTCAGGTTTGTTTGTTTTTTCCCCAAAAGTTGACTAAAGTTTACGTTGTTACCTTTTATGAGCATCGGTCTTTCTAACGGAGGCTCAAACCCAGAACGCACGTGAGTGTTGTCCTTGGCGAGATGCTTTCTCTCCAGCTCAGCCAGTGTCTGCCAGCTCTGATACGCCAAAGTGTTTGTCTTTTTCCAGCGTTCACCAGGCTTCCTCGGCCGCAAAGGTTTCGTTTGGCACGGCCGCTCACCCGCTGGCCGGCCCGTTGCGACTGGCCGCGGCGCCGTCCCCCAGCGCTCGCTGCTCTCGCTGAGCCGCGTGTGCCGCCGGGCACGCGTCTGCAGCCGGGGGCTGGACACCGCCCTGGCCCCTGTGCCACACCAAGGAGCCGCTCCGCTTCTCGCCCTTTGAGCATATGCAAGACAACCAATGCAAGTCAAAGGAGCACCTCATGAATGCTGTCCTGGAAAAAAGGTCTCTGTCCTTTCAGACAGACTTCTTGTATGTAACAATCTCAATTAACCAAAATTCCAGGTCAGACTGTTGGGAATTATGAACATTCAGGCGTGACTTACATTGCCAAACTTGTTCATAATGGACACTCATAATTCAGGCAGGAGTAATGACCACACGCACACAAAAAATCTTTAGAGACCAAGACTCTTCCGGGCCGATTTAAATAATAATCCTAATTCATCTCCTTTTTAAGCCTATTGTGTTTAGGGTTTTTCCAAGACAGAGAAGCGCTGGTCTCCCCGGGTTCACGGCGTCAGCGATCGTACCTGTTCGCTGGGCTCGCTGCTCCGTCCAGCTCCCCTGGAGCTACCGACACGGACGGCACGCACGGGGCTGCCTGCTTCTGAAGATTAATTCCTCTTTTTCCTTCACCGTATTTGCAACTGTCAGAAAGGTGGAAACAAAGCGTTAAATTTCTCAGGGCACTATTATTATTTACCTTCCAAATTAGCATCACCTTCTAAGGATGCCCACTCTTTCAAAAAGTTAACAACTTGTATCTTTCTCAGTGGACTAGCAATCTGGTTACAAAATTGCAAACACAACAAGATTTAAATGCATTCCTCTTAGATTTATAGTCCTGACACTTTGAAACAGCTCCCAAAGCCAGACTGCACTACGGAAGTGAAGAGTGAAATGAAACTGTGCCCTATTTCTGCCCCACTCCCACACACCCAGTCTGAAACTACACGTAAAGCAATATTAACCAACAAATATACCGTACAGATCATTTCAAGCAGTATAACAGCAAGACATAATGTGTAAAAATACATAAATAAATGAGACCAATGAAAACAAAACTGACCGTGAACAATATATAAATATTCTACAGCATAAAAAATCCAAACTGGGGGTGCTGTCCCAAACCTTCCTGGTTTTGACCTCAATGAAACCGTCTCAGATGAGAAACAAAAACCACTGCATCACACAGATGCTTTGTTTGAGTACCTTCCTCTTTTTTGGAGAGGTATTAACAGATTCAAAGAGGCTAATAATAACAATGACCCTTTCAGTCTATTATTTTGTTACCTGAAGCTAATTTAAACCTTCCTGGGACAATAAAAGGCCAAATAAGCATATTTGGCTCAGAGAGCTCACCGCCGTCAGTAGGTTATAGACGTACCAGATAATCAACGTTGACCGGTGTTAGTCTGGGTACCAAAGCTCACGCAGGACTCTGCAGGTAGAACAACGATGAAAGGTCAGCGGCGGAATTATCGTTACGAGAAACAAACTCCCAGTCAAGCAAATGGAAACTGTTTTCTACCTGAAAACAAAAAATGAAGTCTTTTAGGAGAGGAAAGGCGGCGCGGCGCCCCGCGGGCAGCGGGGACGCGCAGCGCCCAGCACCACCCGCGCTGCCGGCCCCCTCCCGCCCGCCCCATCGGCACACGGACACCCGCGGAAAAGGGAACTTCCCCGTGACCGAATCGGGCGCGGGTCTGCTCACCTGGGCCCATTGCACTGACGCGATCCGGGAATTTGGAAACACAAAACCGAAGAAAAGTGTAACCATGGGGAACAAGAATTACAATTTCAGACAGCAGGAAGTTAAGAGACTCTAGGCACGAGGAAAGTATGTGATTTAGTTACTTAAAATAATCAAAGATTTTTATTGTAAATAAATCAAGCAGAATGTAGTAAAAATGGAGACTATAATTTCTATGAAAGCAAGATCACCTTAATTTTCTTGGGGAGAGCAAGCACAGGAGTGACGGGAAGAAAACTGGGTAGAGTTCTGGAATATTTTGGATTGCCCATATCAAAAGTAAAAATAGTAGTCTAAGGAATAATGGGAAGAAAGTGCATAATTTCACACTTTGGTCTGCCAGCCTGACAAATTCAGAATATATGCACAGAAAAAACCTGGGAAAGTGGCCCAAAGGTTTTGATACATTTAACCTCCTTAAAGCCATGCAGTCAGATTTCATATTCATGGTAATCGTTTCCAAATATCATACACAGAAAATAAGAGAAACAAAGAACAGGGCACGGCTTTCCATGGATGAGACTTCCATATTTATTGTTATTCCATGTGCATAGAAAATGGCAGTGAAGTTTCTTATGAAATAGGCAGGGAATGGGAGAGGTGCAGATATACCGGACTGGACTTTGTGCTTCAAAATTACACTACTCATCTTTAAAAGTTTTTTTTTTTTTCTCCTTTTAAAATTTATAACATTTTCTTGGATATTTTTTTTTGTGCATGATGTTTCAAATTCCTTTTAAAATGACACACTGCATTACAAATGGATGGCACTTGAAACCAATGTGGCATCTCCATATTTACACCAACGAAAAAATTTACAAGACGGAAGAGCATACAATCTTGACATCTAGTAGTAGCAATGAAACAAGGGCATCCATTTTATTTTTTCTGTACAAACTATCAGAACAAGACTTTTATTCACATTAAAAAAAAAAATAATCAGCTTTAATTTGCTCTGACCTACACGCTTTCCAAATTCATTTTACTCAATTCTCAAACCTTTCATCACATTGCCCACACCCTCACCAGACTACAGGAGCTACAAATAATTATACCTAACATCTAAACAGAGCGAAAAACCATCCCTTCCTGTTTTTCTTCCTGACAATTCCTCACTCAAAAAAAAAAAAAAGAAAAAAAAAGAAAAAAAAAGAAAAAATCTTCCTTGTTCCTTCTTTTATTTCACTTTCACATTCATAGCCAAACCAGCACACGAGGCCATTCCATTTCTTCCCCAGCAAGGTGAGAAACCCTCCGCGGTTTGTCCTCTCGATGCTACACCCAGGAGTCCGGAGAGCCCGGGTACTGCTCTGCTCGGTACGAGGATCGCCTGGTGGAGTAAAAGTCCACGTAGTTTGTGGTTGATTTCAGTCCATACTGTGCTGTGTAATCTGACGCAGCAGGAAAGTGAACTCGATCATCATAGTACGGGTCTTCGTAGCTATGCGGGGACTGCAGGTACAATCTGTACGCGTCGTAGGTTTTCCTGTTGGTGTCTTCTTGGCTGTAGTACAATTGCTGATGCTGTTGACAAAATGGTAGAAAAATAAGCTTTCAAAATATAATTAGCAGAGAAAATATTTGTTTCTCAAACGCACACACATTATACAGAACCTTTCCCTACAAAGTTCAGTGCAGCTCTACCAAAGATGATGGTAACAGAGGTTTCAATCCTCCAGGAAATGAACCTCACCTTCAAATTAAACTAAAGGGAGGAGAAACGGCTGAGCCTGTCTGCGTGTCTGCTCCCCATTCACCAGGAAGCGAGTCACTCCCCAGAACAGTGCTTTAGAGTAGAGTACAGCACCTGACCGTATCGACCCAAGAATCCCATACTCAAGTCAGAAAAGTGGTCTCGGATCCCACCACAAGAACATGCTAAAATATGTGACTATAAAAAGGAAACAGAGGTAACAAGTACAGAAGCAACAGTCAGTTCAAGCGCATTAATGCCCAGTAACACAACCTGCTGTGGATACACTCTATAGAAAGCACTCTGAGATCCCAACAAACCCCCTTAGGTTCTGCTGAACACTATATGCTGAGCCTCGTTTCCAAAGAACACTTGGGAGTCACCTGTAGTCGTCTGTTTTGTTCTCTTGCTGGTGAGGAATAGGAACTGATGTAAATTGGTGATGGTTTGCTGGAACCTGGGAGAAAACAGTTTATGGCATAAACTTCAGTCTTTATTCTTTCGTCTGTAAGTCTATTTACTTCTATTTTACCCAAACAATTAAGTCTACAGATTTTAGCATCTACTAATAACAACACAATACAGGCAAATTTTGTGCCTCAGGAGTAGTTAAATTGATACCAAGAGGCTTTTTTGCATTGCTGATTTTTGTTTTACAGACTAATAACCTTTCAAACAAGGAATTTCCTTCTCTTTGTTCACTGTCTTCTCTACATTGTTTTGTGATAATAACATTTTATTATGATAATATACAACCACACATTATTATTTATACAATGATGATAATGGTGATAATAATAACGTAATGTGCATTTAAAAAATTCTGTAATAGGATTTGAAATAAAAACAGAAATTCCAAACACCTCTCGCCTCCCAATATGTAAACAGATCTTCTCTTATTCTGGTAACGTGCAATTTTAAAGAGAATAGCAGAGACAGATGAAAAACCTGCTCTGTTCCACGTGCAGGGAATATAATGACTAAAAATGGAGAACAACATTGAGCAGTAACAAGGTTGCTAATGCAACTGTCCAGACTGTATAAACCCCTCACATGAGCAATGTTACGTGTTCCAGTTACAAGCTCACCTGACTGGTATCTTACCGGTATATATGTCTTTATGTGTGATGCCATCGCCTTGGTTATTGTAATACTGCATAGAAGGTTGCGTTCGCTCATACTCAGAGCGGGGCTCTCTAATTCCTAACAAAGCCGGGGATGAGGACGTGCTGCCAACTGAGGAGAAAAGAAGGACTGTCGGTATCTACAACAGCTGTGCCCGTGCCCACCCTTCTCTGTACCCTCCTTGTCCCCCTCTTCCTCAAGGATTAACAAACCAGAGATGTGGGGAATGGACAAAACCCGTCCATCCTTTTTCCTGGATGAAGAACCCCAGTGTCAGACCTGTGAACAACGCACCCCGAGATGAGAATTTCATACCATAATGGTGGAGAAAACAGCTGAAACAGGAGAGCTCAGCCATGTCAGTAGGGACTGAGAGGGAGATGTGCTCAGAGTGCCATGTCCAAACCACGGTGCCAGTGCAGACAGCCCCAAACCCTGCGCGTCTGACAGGGACAGCGGAGGAGCACTGGAGTACGTGACCAGCAGGTGTTTGAATACAGGAGAGGCAGCACGGCCTCCGCGGTTTGGAAAGAATTAGCAGTCAGCTGAGGGCTATCTGAGTGCCACTTCAGTAAATCTCCACATTTCCTGACTGACCTGACTGTATGACAGGTGACATCTGTTGATTTGTTGTTGATAAGGAAGGATGTGATTTGAATCTCTCTCGCTCTAGTGTTGATACTGGTGTAATAAAATGACTTTGATTCCATCCATCCTGCGGAGTGGCAGAAAGAAAAAAACATCAAAAGAAATCACTTTTCATTAAATCGGGAGTTTTTGTAGAACTGTTTTCCAGTGTAGACTAATTTGGTAACTTACCTTTTTATAAATGCTACGGAGATCTCGGTATTGCCATAATGTGTTCAGTACCTGGGCAGCTGCTTTGACAACTTTCAGTGACGACCTAAGTAAAGAATATTACATTATAGAAAGCCACTTAATTCCACTTAAAAAGAACCATGTTCCTAAGCTACAAAACAGCCTAAACCTTGATGCCGTGAAGCAAGTCAGGGGTCTTGACACTGCACGTGGTGTCACCGCAGCGTGGATACAGCGGTGCCAACAGCCTGACCCAGAGGCTGCTGCGGAACCTGGTTCAGCAGGAAAATCATTTCTGCGCAGCCACGCAGGGTCACTGCACTCAGCACTGAGCAGGAGCTGCCACTTGCCTGTCACCTCGGCCCTTGGTGATGTTCACCAGCTTCTCGATGCCGCCGGTGTCCGCCAGCGCTTTGGCGTTCTCCATGTTCTTGCTGGTCACCTCGTGCAAAGCGCAGCAGATCGCGGCCACCGTCTCATCCGACAACACACTCGGGCCGTTGCCTCCTGGAAGTCGATTAACCAGATCTCGCATGGCGTATTTACCTAGAAAAACCCACCGACAGAACCAAGTGAAAAAATACATTTTGGTACTTAAGATTTGAAATTAAAGGACTCATCAAAAAACTGCATCTGAAAGCAATAAAAAGAAACACAGGATCAAAACCATGGAAACCTTCCAAGAATTGACATTTTACAGAGAGTCAAGAGAGACTTTTGATTTTTTTTTTCCTTTTACCTTAAAAATATGCAAGTTGCATTTTTGCACTAAAACAGGAACATTTGTAAACAGGAATTATTTGGAGGAAGCAGAATCATTCAAGGAAAAACGTCACGCTGTTGATTCTGATTGAGGAGTGCTGCACATTCCGAGGCTTTGTTTAGGGTAGGGTTAAAGAAATCCTTACAGTAACCTGGAGTTCTTTTCTTTCAGACATTCTGTTCACTTTACTTGTTACCCATAAGAGATCAGATCGCAGCTCTCTCAGATTTCAGCTCCTGACTGATGCACAGGAATAATCACACTGCAGACAAAGGAAACTAACTACAGCTAAGGGAACTTCTTTTATCCTGTTTAGGCTGTGCTGTTAATTAAACGATTAATTGATTTTATTGAAAACATGTATTTGTACATAACAGCAAACAATGAATAAGCTTTACACAAAGCCATTAGTTATGTATTTGCACAATGTACCTCAGGGGAAAAAAAAAAAAATCCAAGAAAGAATTGTGCGAACAAAAGGAACAACTTGTCAAAGCCACTGCAGAACTGTCACCAAGGCTGTTCCAGCAGCTCCCTGTCCCCGCCAGCTCTCAGCAAGCTCATCCACATGTCTGCATGTACCAGTTCAGGCTGTTATTTGCTAGAGTTTTCTGCAGAGTTCCAGCCAGGTAAACCCATCATTCCTGCTCCTGCCAATGGCAGTGAAGTTGCATAAAACAGGTGAGCAGCATGGGATCACTTAGGACTCATTTCATGTCTCCAAATATTCGATACCAAGATTAGCCAACAGTTCTTTCCTAGCTAAGGCTTTGACTGAGAGAGGGAGCAGGTGGAGGTGCATTCCTGAATCGAGAAGTTCTACCAGGAATGGAAAAAAAAATCCTGAAAAGACAATAGCACCTGCATATGACCTTTGTGTGGCTGCTGCCATAGAACAGAAATCTCATTTTACTCATTTCTTACGGAGGTAATACCTACACTGCCAGAAAACATGTTCTGAACATCCAGGACGGATAAGCTTCAGAAACACATAATAAAATTCCGTTCACCTGCATTTATATTTTTAAGAACAGTGATACTCTTATCTGTATAAATAGTTGTTGTATACTTGTCCCACTAGTCTACAACACAGAAAATGCTTCTGTAACAAAAAGGAAACTTTTTTAGATCTCAACACATGTCAGCAGGGTTCCTTTGGGCCACAGCAGTCTGAGTTGAGGGTGAGGCATGTTCAACACCTGCCATAATAGACTGAGATTCCTGATCACGGCAGGAAAAATGTTGTTTGGGTTTTTTTAAATGCTAGATGAGAAAGGCACAGATGAATGCTTTAACTTTTAAATATTAAAACCGACAAAAGGAAAACAGTAAGTTTTTCTAGCAAGAGCTCTTGTTGATTACTTAATTCAGCAGACACGCATATATACTGCTCTACCTCTGAGTTTTCAGAGGTTTCTGAGGATTTCTTCCCTCTCTCCTTATCCAATACTATTAAATGAAGTATTTACTGATGCAGCGGCAGCAGAGCTTCCTGTCCTTGTAGAACATGAAGGGCCCTTGGAACGCTCAGAGAAGGTCACTGCTTAGCTCCAAGGAAGCAGAGTTGTGTTTTCCATCGTGTTTTGCACTGACAGTTTCCTGCCCAGTGCCGTTTAGCGGAAGTGACTTATCCTTTGGAAAGAGATTGCTGTGCAGCTGGCTAAGGCAAATGAAAATGTCAGTGCTACTCTGAAAAGCTACTGCTGATAAAAAGATGAATTTCTGTGCCCCAACTGACATGATACAGTGAGATGGAGTTTGCTGTTTGTACTGGTAAATCACATCCCAGTGTTTGTGCAGCTGGAGGTCTGACACGCTGGCGACGGTGCATTCTCCATGGTTCTGTACGTACCGATCAGCTCCTTGTTCCGCACGTCCAGCGCCATGTTCCTGAGGGCAGTGGCCACAGACGAAACGACCCTGTCGTTGTCCATCCTCAGTAGCTCCACCAGGATCGGGAGCCCCTTCTCTTTTCTTACAGCAGCTCGGATGTATGCTGCGAACTGTGACAAACTCCAGTCACTCACAATTCTACCACAACATTCCGACTGAAATAACCTCTTACTACATTGGAATTTGTAAGTACATTAGGAGCTGTTTCCCAGCGAAGAGTTGACATGTTAAATGAGTATCTTTTCTGTTATTAGAAAGGCTTGGCTCTTTGTTGTTTTCACTCATGCCTCTTACAAAGCAATGTTGCTTTTCACTGTGCAAATGACATTACTGTAGCGCATAAGCACTAATAATACGCACTAGAGAGAAACATTCAGATGCATACTGAAAATTACGTGTTCCTTCCAAACACATTCCAGTATCTTATTAAAAAACCCAGCTAAAATATGATGGTAGGAGGAAGAGTAGGAGTTGACCGACCTTCCAGTTGCCCGCAGACAGGTTCTGGAGCGAGCCGGCCGAGCCCTCCAGCGTGGCCGGGTTGGAGCTCTCGGCCAGCAGCGTCAGGTACGGCTTCACCACCGACGGGTGCCACAGCATCTCCACCCCCTTGGGCGACTTGGAGAACCCGGGGATGGGCCCAACTCCGTCCCACTGCGAAAGGAACGTGGAACTGCATCAAACCTCCATAGTTTCAATCAACATGTGGTAGTTCTCCAAGCTATGTACCCAAATCGCTAGCTAAACTAGAGATGGCTCATTGTGATACAAAGGAAATGGCAAACCTGATCCTCCTGTGAAGTTTTTTTTTTCTTCTTCTTTTTTTTCCCCCAGCAACTTGGCTCTGAATCTTTGCTGGGTGATTCTTTTCCTAACAAGTCATCCAGTTCATTGATCCCCAGCAGACGTGCCTGAGGTACCTCCAGTTCCAAACGGTAGGAAAGGTTTCTCAAGGTACACACACAGTTTTCCACTGTCTGGAACCAAACCACAAGGATGTTGGGTAATTAGGTACTTTCTTGCATAGCGATAAAGCAAGGCAAACAAATGAAGTAGAGGTGAAAGGCATTTGGAGCACAAGTAGCACATTCTAATTCTGGGCCTTGCTTTGTCTGTTTCTCTATGAAAACTGCAATCTCTCTCCTGATATCCTCAAATATGAAAATATAACAGCAATCTGTACTATAGTGGGATTTTTAGTACCCTGAAAATGAAAAGCACAAGAGTTTATTATTATTTTATTAAAGAATGAATACTTCACACTGATGAAAATGAAAAGCACAGAACAAGTTGTATTATGCAACAGAATTTGATTGTGCATCAGTAAACCAGGAGTGGGAGAGAAGATCGGTTAAGCTAAGAACGTCACAGCGCTAAATGATGCTACACAAACCCCTACAATCCTATCAGACACACGATTTAGCACTATTAACCATTTAGAGGAAGCGTGCGCACACCTTGCTGTCATAGTCTGAGGTGTTCACACACGTGTGGATCACGTAGAGCAGCGAATCGACCAGCCCTTCGCAAGCCCTCATCTGCTTCCGCGCCTCCTCGCCCGCCGAGCTCAGATTCCTGCAGGGTTGGAATGACAAGGAACAACATGTATCCACAATCGTCTTATTAGACAGTCTGCAGCAGTTTTTTATACAGCTGATTGATAGTGGAGAAGTTAAAAGCAAACATATCATTTTGTGCAGGAACTCACCCCCACTCTTATAAAAGATAAACATGATTCCAAACCACAGTTTCAAGGCAGCATTGAGTCCCTGACAGCACCAGGCACAAGCAGAACCCTCTCCCAGCCCGAGCCCTCTCTGTTGTGCAAGTCCAACTCTACGTCTGCATGCACTGCAGAATAGGTCGCTGAGCTGGTCTGTGCTAGAAATACCCTTTTGGAAATCAGATCCACTCAGCGATCTGTGGTGCAGCCTCATGAACTTCTGTAATAGTGCTACTCCGACCAAAGTAGAACTGTTCGAAGGAGGGTGTGGGGAAGGAAGGGGCTGGCAGAGGATGCGGAGAGTGCAGACAGACATCTGCCCCAGGCCAGCACGGGGCCAAGGCTGCAGCTCACGCTGTGCCTGGACACGCTGGACACAGAAATACCTCATATGAACAGAAATGCCTCATATACTACCCCTGGCCCTGAAATTCTCTTCAGATATTTCAGTCCTGCCTTTTATTATTCTGAACGCTTTTTTCTTTCTTACTGCTGTTTGAGAAATCCACAAAGAGAACAGTAGTACACTTCTTTATGGATATGTATGCACACATAAATATGTATCTAACAATAAAGAATCACTAAACACACCTTTTTTTCCCTAAATAATATTCATACGCCCTACACATAATACAAAAAATTGCAGTAATTAATAGGGGAAAAGTGTTATTATTGTAATTTATAAAAAAACACAACCGAAAATGTAACCACTAGCCATTATAGTTACCATCTCTTAGTGACTAACTTGGTAGTTTTCATATTTTTCTAATATGGAACAAAAACCTCAGATGCGAAAGCTGCCTAAATGATACAATTACGTAACAACCCTTTTGTCTTAAAAATTACAGTATAAGAAGGACCTGCTGGATAACATGATTACTCTGTGCAAGGGAATCTTCCAGAGGAGCAAATTACCTCAGGCATCCTGTGGTATTGCGCAGAACTAGGGAAGTCTGAAACTTCATTTTGTGATCATCATCAAAGGAAGAGCTGTTCCATCCGGAATGGGGCACTATCACAGTGTTCGTCAGCGTCGACAGAGCGTCTCGAATGATTGTCATCTTCACTGCATCGCAGGAAGACAAGTTCCAGAGAACCCCTGAAGATTTCATTGTAGAACAGTCAGAAAAGACTTGGCAAACAAATACAAAGCAGCATTAACAACCCAAAAGACATCACTAAACAGGAGAAAGATAATTTACCTATGCAAAAAATTATGAAAAAGAGATAGCAGATGTATGTAGCACCCAACAAATCTACTTTGTTCTGACGGAATGGAGTTCCTTCACGTGTTAGAACTGCAAACCACTTTTTATTTCTGCACTTTCTGTCTGCACCAAGCAGGTTGGTGGGTTATAAGCTGAATCTGCTCCCCCTTACTCAAGCGACGAGGAGTGTATGCACTGTCACTCGCCACGACTCTGCCAGCAGGCTGTGCACCGAGGTGCTTCTATCATTTGCATACTTGCAATTTTCTGTCTGTAATTTAACATACATTTACACAGTCTGGGTCCATCTTATAAATTCTGCAAGATCTTATTCAAAACTCTTGTCAGCGGATGATAAGAAAAAGCCTGTAATAAACCAAATGATAGGAGTCAATAAAGAAATATCTACCCAAGACCAAGCTGTGTATTGAGGAGAATCATACCAGGGAAAATTTACCCTAAGTGGAGCTTTAGCGCAACTACCTCAAGATTCACTTCTCCTGCTGAATCTATACTTCTCTGCTAACACTTTAACTACCAGCTATCGAAATAAGTGGTTTCGTATTCACAGAGAATACCAATGCTCAAATAGCAATCCAGCTGATATACTCAATCCCAGTCACTTTCCAGTTATTCCCATCTTGTCCACTTGAGAAAAATTATCTGTAATATAATTCTCTGCTTGTTTCTATTCAAAACTTACCTGTTACAAGCTCTTTAATTTCGGCATCAACAGATTTTCTCAACAATCGTAAAAGGGCAGGTATCCCACCAACATTCTTCATTGCTATTTTGTTTTCATCAGTGGACTTCCCATACACAAGGTTTCGCAGTGCGCCACAAGCATTCTTCTGCACTTCCAGGACTCGGTGATCCAAGAGATCAACCAGGTGCTTGATTCCTCCGAGCCTACACACCTAGAAAAAGAATGTCGGGATCATCAGCACCCATTGATTTCACCCATTTCACTCTACAGCTTTAAAAGGCTTTTTTTTTTTTTTTAAAATAAACCCAGCACATTCCATTCTACTTCAAGAAGAAATGTTGGTAAATCTTAATAAGTTGATTGTTACACCGTACTGAAAATTCCTGTGCACCACTCGCATCCTTGTTGAAGAGGCTGATGGACGTTTTCAGTCATTGGCTGTGTGCAGAGAACTGCTCCTGCTAAAGTTTTGCTTCCCCATAATGCAGTTTTTAAGTAATTTCCTATACCATAGAATATCTTTTTAGGGAATATTAGAAATAAGAAGTCACAAACGCACACACAGACACAATCAGTTCAAATTAGCATATATCCTGTCCTATGGGTATATCTGAAAGATCTACTCTGCAGAAATTTCCTAAACCAAAAAATCCTTATATTGTCTGCTTTAAGCAGGTTAGTTGCATTTATTCTTTGCTATACATTTAAACAAAATTTTAATATTATGTTTTGAGATCTCATTTCCATGTAGTACTTCTCTGCTTCCTCCACAACATCCTTCTCTCTAAATTGGAGACATGGATTTGGTGGGTGGACAAGGAACTGGCTGGATGGTCCCATCCAGAGGGTAGTGGTCAATGGCTCCGTGTCTGGATGGACACCAGCGACAAGCGGCGTCCCTCAGGGGGCCGTACTGGAACCAGTACTGTTTGATGTCTTCATCTAATGCATCCTCGGCAGGTGTGTGGATGACACCATGCTGAGTGGTGCGGTTGACATGCCTGAGGGACAGGGTCCAAAAATACTGCGTTATAATGAAAATAAAAAAAGGCAGGAAGTCTAATTTTCCTTTGGCAGTTTCCCCAGGAGCAGCAAGGCGCTCCGTGCCGTACCTCTGTTTTGACTTTGTTGTCCCCGAAGCAGAGGTGCTGGAGGTAGGCAGCCGCGTTGGCCTGCACCGATGGGAACTGGTGCTGCAGCATGTGGATCACCTCAGGCAGCTCTGGGTCTCGCCAAGCAAACTCCCTTCGTTAGGTGAACACAGGCAAGAGCAGGCATTAGTTATAAATGTATGTTTATTTACTAAGTAGAATTACTAGAGCATCTTGAGTGTTTTTCAACAACTCTGGTTTTGTTCTGGAGTATCAGGGCTAGGAGGAAAAACAGGCATATCAGAATAACTAGGAGTCGCACCACCTTCCAGTCTTCCAACTGGAAAAGGACGCTTGGTATCCTATGGTCTTCAGTTGGCTTGGTTGTTGGTTACACAAATATATATAACACTAAAACTATACCAACTCAAACACTGCAACCTACATAAATCTTCCAAAACTTAAACATATAATGCAACAGACACCCACTTAACTATGCTGCTCAGGTGCATCTCTTCCACATAACATCTTTTTCTCAGTGCTCAACATTCTTCCTAGTCTGACATCAATTATACTTCAAAAAAAGCTGCACAGCCTGAAGTTCCATCATCATGATCAGATGCAGAATGTTCGCGCCATTTGAGTTACTCAGGGATTGTAAACTTAAAATCATTAAAATCAAATCTCCTTCATTAAACAAAACGATTTTGCGCAGACAAATCTTGGAAAATTCATAAAACATATCCATGCCCAGTTCACAGATTTAGAAACATAGCCATTAACATTTGTTGGGTTATCTTTCTTCTGTAAAGGAGGATTTGGGGGGAAAAAAAAAAAAAAAGTATTATCTAAGTTTTCCCATTCTCGAATACAAGTAAATTAAAAACAAAACCAAAAGCTGCAACCGAAAGCCCCCCCACCGGACATTCCAGCAGGAGTCTTTGGGGAGCTGTTCCAAGGCTCCTGCCAGCCTTTCGGCTCCGTGCCTGCTTGGAACTGCTCTGCAACTCGGAGGTTTATTTCTCCACACTTGTGATAGTACGAACTTAGGGCAACCTGCCTTTCCAACAAAACCAGCGCCAGCACTCCCTCTCTCTTACTCTGGAGTGGTGTTTCAAGGAGCCCTGTCCGAGGCTGCTGTGACAGCCCGGCCTGAGCTCTGCAGCAGCACGGTCTGCACATCAGAAACCGAAACAGGGTAAAGGTGAGCTGAAGACATCCCCCTGGGAAATTACAAGCTAAGAAGGTGCAACAGCAATGGAAACTGAGTCAGAATTTCTCTAAAGTTCCCTGTTATGAATGTGACGCATGCCTCTTCCAAGTAGTTTTTCCTGTAGCCGTGCCAGCACAGGCCAGCAGCACGCAGCCAGCAAGCATGACTTAGGGGTAAGATTATCCTATTAACATCACTTAGACAAATGTACCATTCAGTGAAACGAAATTAATTCAGTCTCTCGATATCTAATAAAAAAAGAAATACATTGATTTCCACAAAAGAACGGAACAACCAAATCTATTAAAAATGGTGCTTTTATTTTCAAGACTGAAAGATAGGGCCAAACTAGAAAATAAGCGAATCGCGCTATGAGGCTCTGTAAGGTGGGAACCCAGAAAGTTTCGGTGAGAGCCCAGGCTGAGCGCAGCCATCACTCCTTGTCCCACGTTTATCCAGTGCCCTGATGCGTGCGTGGGGAAGACTCTGGGGCACCGCTGGAGCCCCAGCCCCAGGGGCTCTCGGTGCTTCTAAACCAGCAAACATGTCATGTGTGGCCGTGACCAGAGGCTGCCTCAGTGACCCAGCCAAGCTGAGACGGACCGGAGTTTCCAGCAATCACACACGGAACATAAACAGCACCAGAAATCCCTCCCAGCCTTGCATGGACTGGGCGTCGACAATCCCATTTGAAAATACAAGGCTTTAATGAACAGTGTCTCTAACGAATTCGTACTATAATACTACACTTCTCACATGCCCACACTGTGTACATATGTTTACAACACCAAACTAGTAACTATTTTAAAAATATGAATGTGTATTCGCTTTCAAAATGGTACCTTTATATATCATTTCTAAACTTACGTTGTTCTGAAATTTAAACAGGCTGCTCACAAAAAATTAATTCGAATAAATGAGGTATGTACTTTTCTAATTTCCAAACCCTGATTCCCATTCCCATATAGAGAAAATTTACTACAATATCATAGGATGCTCTGTAGAGTTACTCAAAATTATTTGGAATAATCTAGTCAATTCTCATCAAATTTATAAGTATTTCTTGTAATAACTTCTACGTGAAAAGAAACATGAAAGAAAAATGTAATAACAACTAAAAGCATAAAAGTTACTCTTTCTTACTGTAACAAGTGGACTGCATTTGTTACTTTGGCTATAAAGGTATAGATCTTAATATCTAAATTAGCAATGATTGTTTAAACGATGTAAAACTAGAACATGTGCAACAAAGTGCCGTATATATTCAAGGAACGTATAAAAAAATCTCATTACGGCAAATAGGTATGATTCTTGCAAGCACAAGGGGACTTGCCTGGGGTCCTTCTGGATGCTGTCGATGGAGGGGGAGCGCGTGGTGGGCTCGTCGGCGGGCGGCAGGCGGTACTGCACCCGGAACGGCTCCGCGTACGGAGCTGCCGTGCTCAGTGCGTACGTGTTTCTTTGGTGTGTGAGGGTGCTACGCTGACTCAATGACCTTTGCAGATTTCCAACTCCTAGGATAAAAGCAGCATTAAAACAAACTAGGTAACAAATGCCTGCTGAAGAGAAGAGCCAATGCGTGGTTACAAGTGCAAGCAAAAAAAAAAAAAAAAAATCAGCCTTAAAACCGTGTACCGTGCTCAACATGGAAAGCTATCGCCAGATGTAGGGAGCAATGGGAGCAGCTAGAGAGCTCAGTTCCAGAACTACAGGCTGGTGGAACCAGGTTTATGGCTCAGCTTGCCTCAACAGGGATGTAAAGAAAGAAATGCACCTTGTGCCATTAAGCAGAAATAAGGATGCAAAATGTTTTCCAGGTTTGCAGTAAAATTCAATTACTAACATAACGTCAACTTGCCAACTGTACTAAAAAGTAAAAAATATATAAACTAAATAAATATTTGTTTACTTATTTCCCTTTTCCAAACTACATGTACGAAAAGCTAACAAAAGCATGATTTCAAGGATTAAGCTGGTAGTTTCAAAACCAGGAATGTGTATCTTGCTGACTTAACAGGGCTGCTCTGGTAGCTCTTGTTCTTCCAAGGAAGTGCTCTTATGTAGAGAAGTAAACAGAGGATTCCAGTTTCTAGCTGTATGTCCTCATTGGCACATTCTGACCAAACTCCAGGCTGTAGGAGAACTGCAGAAACTGCCGCCTCCTTCAACATTCTATACATTTAGTACTTCAGTTAAAGAACATTAAAAAGCAATTTTCAAATGAGTGAAAATATTACGTATGAATTGGACATTTCTCTATAAATATTTCTAGAGAGTAACTTAGTTAAATCACTCTAATATTTTGAGAGTTTTTGGAAACCACTCCACTATAAAATTATTAATCAATCTTAAAGAACAAACTGCACTGCAACACATATTACCTTTCTCTTTACAGAAAATCCATTCAAATACTAATCTAATGCCTATGCACTTCATAATATATGAGCAGCAACTCTACGAAATATTTCAATTTCAATATACCATCTTCAGATATAGTAATTTAACACCATCCTTTGCTGAAAAGTTGGACGAAACCAGAATTTCTACTGTGAAAGATGTGGTAGGTAATTTAAGTGTGCAAGCTATCATTTTACTGCATTGATGAACAAAAAAACCACAAACGAACTCAATTCAGAAGAGAATGATGCACAGAGAATGCAAGAAGAACCAATACATTGTTTGTGTAATGAAATACTCTTTGCTTGGATGTACCCGAGCGCATGATATCAAACAGAAAATATTCTGACTCTAAGCTGACACCTATATATAGCCCCAAGTATTTCTTGCAAATGTCACAAAAGCTTTTTAATTCCTGGTGATTATTTTAAGTCCTTCAAACCTAGTTTCTGCCTTCATTAATTTATAACATCTGGTTTTCCCTTTTAAACTGGCATCGCGTATCTCGTATGTGTTCTCCTAGAGGCTGTAGGTTGCAGACAAGCCCAGTGCGCAAAGCGAGCGTGAGCGGGGCTGCGTCCCCGCGGAGCTCCGCGCTGCACCCACCGGAGCCTGTGCGGTACAGGGCAGCCTGCGAGCCCTGCAGCAGCTCCACGGCGCCGTGGGTCGGGCTGCGGTACACCGGGCTGTAGTACGGCCTGCCCTCGTAGATGGGAGTGATGTGCAGGTCCGGGGACACCGCCGACCGCAGCTCCTGTCCCAGCTGGCTGTGCTGGCTGGCGTATGAACTCCTCAGGCCTACAACCAACAACAGGGAAAGATGTACGTGGTCCATGTCAATTAAAAATAATAAAGCTGTCATGCTTGAGTCTTTCTTCTTTCAGCCAAGAAAAGGTGTTGGTTACATCTACAGTTATAAAGACTTATTCACTAAACTTCTTTCCATTCTCAAATGATCCATACTGAAAGATTCATTGACAAAGCCACATTTCTTTGCTGAAAAGTTTGTCTATACACTGACAGCTTTAAGTTTTCCAACTCAATTGTTTTGGTAGCATCTACAGTTGAAAGTCTAAAACATGCAGAGTAAAACCTAAGTCAGCATGTGCAGTTCACAGATTTAGCAATGACAAGGTAAGTTGTGAACTCAACAAAAATCCAGTTGTGAAATAGGGCACAGCACAAAGTGGGGTCATAACCCTGAAAACGAAACAATATGCAGCAGTAAGAGCAAAAGTCATCCTGATAGTGGCAGCAGAGATTTCAGCATGTGGAGAAAAGTCTTTATAAAGGTTTAAATAGCCCAAGATGTGTGTATATATACTGCTATGCTGCAGCTGTACCAGAATCTCTTTTTTCACCTTGCCTTTCAGCTGTCCCTCTGCAGTTCCTTTTACCTTCTCTGTCTCATTTGCTTGCATTCCTCAGCAGCGAACCTCCTGCTACCACTGTCGCAGTGCAAAACCCAAGTATGCTACTGGCAGAAGTGCAGAGCAGCCGCCAACAGCAGCGTTTTGAACAGCACTGCACATGTTCAGACTTGCTTCTCCTGGAGAATGTTCCCCCCTCTATCTGCACCATGAAAACATCATTCATGTTGCCTAGAATTTCCTTCCGTGCATTCCAGAGTGTTATTTTATTTCCGTAACCAGCACTGATGTGCAATATCTTTCCCCTTACTATTTTGCTAACTGAATTAGCAAACAACTTCCTATTAAGTTCACTGTTGCCATCCCGATTAGGAGGCTGGTGGTGCAGTCTTAATCCTGTACGTCTTCTTTTCCAGCCCTGGAACATATTTTGACATCTAGCACCAGCGCTCCCATTGACTATCTAATGCATGCTTTGTATTTGCTTCGCTTCCTGGTGTTGCTGCTGTACTAACTAGCTGCCGTCCTCCAACTCTCTCATCTGTTTTTAAAGCTTTCATTTAAAGCATCCTAGTTCCTCTACTAAGTTATACTTCCAAAGTCTACAGAGAATAATAATATAATATGTATAACATACTAGTGGAAAACCAGTTAGAACGTAGTTAATTCTGAGAGTTCTTGACCATTTCCTACTGGAGTTTTGCCATCTTCTGTGATGCTCTTTAGCTGAGGGCACAGAGCTTTTGCAAGCAGCAGGGTGCCTCACCTGAAGGAAAAGCTCTTCTGCGTTCATCAGTTTCTTCCCTACCCCTACTCTTAAAAAAATTTCAGAATTGGAACACTCAGAATTTCACTTAGCTACTTAAAATACACGATTCAATTTAATGCATACCTAGCAATCTAGTAATTAAAGACAGTGTTCACTGCAAACTTACGGTATGACTGGCCATAGTGTTCGACACCAGTGGTTGCAACTGGTACGTCCTAGTGCTACGTTTCATCCACAAAAGTACTCTGGTTACTGGTTTTTAGCAAGTTTTGAGCTGTGTCTTTGCCTTTTTACTAACCTGTGAGGCTGTCTGGCCGCGGAGGGACCATTCTCTCATAGATGTCATACTGCTGTCCGTACTGTTCAATATCATGAATTGTCCTCTGCAGCGTCGCTCCCAAATGCTGCGGAACCGCGGTCATGCCGGAACGCTTTGGGGAGGACGATCCCAGCTGCGTTTGGGTGGGAGAAGCGACTCTGTTTTGCACGTCAGCGAGGGCCAGGGGAGACCCGACCCGGAGGGGCGTTTGGTACAGGGCGGTGCCGCCGTTGGGGTTGGCGGGCCGGGAGGTGACAGAGCCGACGCGCCGCACGGCCGTGGGGGACGCCGGTCTCTGCGCCGCGTACGGGGACGCTGCCCGCGGCGCCGGCAGCGTGGTGGAGGAGTAGGCGTGAGAGCCCAGGGGCCGGGGCTCGGCCACGGACGGGGACCCGAACCCGCTGCCCAGGGACGTCCGCAGCGACCCCCGCGACGGGGACACACCGGTGCTGACCACGTACGACGGGGACTGTGCCCGGGACGGGACGGAGCTGACGCGCCTCATGACTCGGGTGGTGGTGATATTCACTGAAGGCTGTTTGAAACACAAACATTTATTAGTGTTTTCATTCGGGCCAAGGAGTGGATACCTTTCTCCCGTAAGACAGAGAAGTCAACAAGAAATGCACACAATTTAACGACATATAAAAGCAGCTGAAGAGTAGCTTTTACCCTAAATATAATTTCTTCAAGTTTTCCTATAAAATAACTTCTTACTAGTATTTCTTAATATACAAATGTCAATTTAACATTAAAAACCCTTCCATTCCTTATTCTTCTTTGGCTTTCTATTTTAATATGCACCTATGCTTGCTTTCTTCATTATTCTACCACTTCAGAAAATCATGAACAGTAATGTGGACAGTTCTAGTATAAGCTAATAAAGTTTTGTCAATTACTGTCTTACTATCATTCTGAATAATGAAAAAGGAGGAGAAAAAACCCAGAAACAGCAGAAAGTACAGGGAACACAAATACAGTCTTCATTTAAGCAAAATTTTTACATGCAAGCTAAATTCTAGGAGGTTTTCCCCAATATCACAACCCAATTTTAAGTGAATGATACTTTTTCGATATCATATTAGCAGCACACTCTGCAGTCAGGACTCCTCAGAGTTTTACTTAACGTCAGGTGCAGTGAATGAACCAGATCACACGCGCGCAGCTTTCAGCAAACAAGTCGATGTCTGCTGCAAGCCACTGCTGCTTTTTAACCAGTGAAGCTGTTAAATAAAGGTGTAATTTAATAACATGAATTCCAGCCTACACAAAGGCAGGTCCAACTACACAACTATTGTCTTTAAAACTGTGTTACAGATGCTGCACAGACAAAGTGTCCTGTTTGGAGCGTACCTGGACTGACGCCTGCCCTTCAGCTCGCGAGCTCCGCACCAAGTGGTTATTAGCAGGTCCAATGAGGGAATGCTGCTGTCTGCTTTCTGAATTGCTCAAGTTTTGGCTGTTATGGAAACTGCTTACTTCCTGGTAACCACTGTCAGAGTAAGAATTCATTTGTGTTGAACTTCTTGAGTTACCTACAGACCCTGTAGATATGAAGCCAGCGTAAGAATAAAAAGCTTCTAACAACTTCACAAAAATATTATATAAATTTGTTATTTGTTGCATTCATAATCATATTACATTCTTATGTGGTCAACACAGAAATATATTCTAATATTTAAAATGCACACAACAGACCCTCACTTTCATGGAGAGACGTCTGTTCTGGTGAGTAGAGGTTCCCCTGTTCGGGTTCTGTCCTAACGTCATAGGCATTGGTGTGAACACTGTCTGACACTCGGGGCTTGTTTACACTGCTGGTCGGAGGATCTGAAAGAATAAATTAATTAGATAAATCCCACGTTTCATATGTACGTTTCCTTCAAACTCAATAATTTTCTCCTGCACGCTAACGAAGAGCTGGCTTCCAACATCGACAGAGTCTCCTGGTAGGCAGGTATCATCTGCCAAACTAACAATGTTAATACGAATGTCTGAGAATGTTGTTTCCTGTCATTTTGATGTAGTTCTACAATTCTAATTTTTCAAATGTACATTCCAACCTACTTTAGTGAAAAATGTAATTAATTACTTAGTAAGTATGTTTTGCAGAATAAAACCCTTGTGCAGCTGCGCTGCAGCGCACAGAAGGTCACTGGCACTCCCCTAAGGTCCCAGTGTCTCAAGAGCTCCACAAAGCAAAGGCTGAGCTGAACCTCATCCCTGCTTGTGCACCATCAACACAAGTTACCGCACATTTTATACATCCTTTACTTCATATACTACTATCCAAATGTTTATCTTTTACCCACTCTTGAGCTAACTTAGTGCTCAGAATATCAGCTGAACTTTACCGGCAGCCAAGGACAGTGTCAGCGTACACAAGAGAAAGCAAAGGAGACATCGCACGTGCCTCACAGAAAGGAAAAAGTTAAGCATGGACTGGAAATAAAGGACAAAGATGAGGACACCAACAACAAGAAACTGGAATCGGAATTATTTTTACAGAATTATTGAGCATTCCGTTGCCAACATGTTACACCTATGGATGAAGAACAGGCATCAGAGATGCAGCAGGATACATGGCTTATGTTAAAGGTAACACCAGCTACGTACATTTTTGCTGAAGAAATATATGGATGAGCCTACAATGGAAACCAGAAGAAACATCCTAAGAAGCAACGACCCAGTAAAAACTTGTGCCACCGCTTCATGTCAGGAGTTGTGGTCTGCGGGCAGCGAAGGCTGCAAAGCGCTCTTTGCAAATGCACTAACGGCACGTTGCAGACAGAGGCAAACCTGCCAGGAGGCTGCAAAATGGGGTGCAGGGACGCAGGAGGAAAACAGAAAAAAGGACTGAAAGAAATTCTGTGCAACAGCTAACGAAAACTCTCTCCAGCTGACAAAGGACACTGAAATATAAAATCTAGTGGCACTCATGGAAAAAAATCCCCCAGAAAACCAACAAAACACAACAAACCTAACTGATAAGCTATGGGCAATTTTTTATAACAGTTGTTATTCCAGTATCCTTCAAAAGAGAAATCAAACCAGAGTATTGTACCTACCAAGCTGTATGGAAATACTATGTATGCAAAATACTGGTGTCTCACTATTTGTACAATTAGCCATAATGAAACATTCATACTAAATACGTTACTCATTAGTTGCTATTATGATGAATGTTCGAACACCATGCAAATACTAGATTAAAAAAAATAAATCAATTGATAAATCATAGAAATTACAGGCCATCAGCACAGTTGTTTATTAGTAGCATATTCTTAGGTCAAAAGTATCTAGTAAAATTTGACACTAATTAATTTACTATAGTAGGAGTATTTTGATCAAATTTTACTTAAGATTTAATAAGAAGTGTTATAACACTTCCATTAATTAAATCATCAGTACCCCAAGAAATGATACAGAGAACAACACCAAAATAAACTAAACTTTAGAGCTGCTATTACACCAGCTCGATAAGAGATCATAACAGACACCAGTGGGTACTAGATGTTCTTCAGCAGAAAAGGCTTGTGGGGACTGGGACACTTAAATTACTCTAATCATACTTAACTTCAAGATTTTAATCTTCAATATTTGTTGTTTAAATAATATAAAGCCCTGTTATTTTAGTTACTTGATATGACATGATACTAAATCAATATCAAACCGACAAATGCTCAGTTTTGGGAGCAGCACAGGCAGAACAAGGTCGGGTTGTGCGGTGCGTGCAGATGTTCCCGGGACAGCGATCTGCACCACAACCTCGCTGCGCCACATCTGCCACCAGCCGGGGCTGTCACAGGGCTGAAACGCTGATTGTTTAGGTTCTCTAACAAAGGCAAGAATGCACAATGCCGGGAACTGTTGCCTTTCTATCTTTTCTGCTACTAGAAACCATGAGGAGAGTACCCTGAATAAAATAATAGCCTGTTTATAAATGGCTGATCTAATATTCTATTTATAAGGATCTGCAAAACAACATCATTTTATATTTCTGTTAAAAATTCTGTATAATTCTACTGATGCATAAAGCAATTTCAGCCACGGTCACATCATGTCATCTGCTGATGTTTTTTGATATGTACTATCTGCAATAGGAAAAAAGGTGATTTAAGGGAGTGTTTGCATTCATCTTGAACTTCAGTATTTTTCAGATCACAGTTGGTAAAGCATCATCTAGTGACACTTCTTTAAAATAAAGCTTAAGAGTGAATCTGTAAGTAAAACCTACCACCACGCTACAATCACAACATAAATGTAAATAATAAATGAAACTATGACAGAAAACTCTAAGCAAAAAATGGGATTTTTTTCAAATGCGCTCACTTCTGAGCAATTACTCCAGAAAAGCTTTACTTTAGATACATAGAGATGTGAGAAATATACATCTAGATTTATATTAACTCAGAGTATTTAAGTAGAAATGAGATTTTTTTGCCATATGTTAAATGGCTTCTTAGCATAGATGCGCCCAGGAGATTTCTAAAAGAAAAGAAACACATAAATGGGAGGAAAGAATTATAGGATAAAATAAAAATACGAGCAGAAAGAAAGAAACTAATAGGAAGTCAAGGAGAAAAAGAAGCAATAGTTACAGGAAAACCTGAGGAGAACTGAAGCAATGGAATGCAACTGGCTGAGATACAGCAGGAAACAATGAGCAAGGTCTGCCCGAAGGAATCGTTACCAGTCGTGAATGGTCACAGGAACATTATAGAACCAGAGGAAATAATACGATTTAAAAACAAGCGAAACCCATAAAATAATTTTCACATTGAAAGAATAAGTAGAACTAATTTCTCAGTTACTTTAGGAGAACAAATTTGACTTGTTTAAAAATGTTGCTAAAGGAATACCTGAAAAACATCACTGTGACCAGCAAAATTTAAATGCCAAGACATGTAAGGCTGTTGAGAACGTTAGATTCAAAAGAAAGGAAAAAGAGCCAATGTGTCTCACCTCAGCTGAGGTGATGCCACGATGGCAACTGAAACCATGTAAATATAATTATACAGAAGTTTAACAGCTTAATCTCTAAATAAAACAAAAAAACAGGAAGGGGAAGGGAAAGTAGAGATAGACTTATTTGCCTAAAATAGTCACGATTAATCATAATTATAAACACGCTTGAGTGAACAAGCAAATAACTATGATGTGTTATTCTCTGTACAGCAGAAACCAGACAGCTCTTTAAAGTGCATGCATCCTTGTATAAAGCTAGGAACTTGGTTAATAAAACTTTTAACATGTTACCTACAATTCTGATTGCATTTTGATTACATGACACGGGTTTTGTTTAACACAACGCTGCGTCAAGAGCGCAGGATGGAGCCAGAGCCAGGGTCCCGGGCCAGCCGCAGCTGGCGGGGTCAGGTCCTGCTCCTGCCGCGTGGCCTCGGCGCCCCTTTGTGCACACGCGGCTCGGCACCCCGACAGCGGCTCTTCGCAACGGGGACACCTCAACGATCTGTATTTTAACCGAAGCAAAAACCTGACTAGTTAAATGCTCTGATATGTGAAGGACAGATCGGATCATTTCAACAGACACTTCAAATTACTTTTAATATTCAGTCCTACCCACTCTACCTAATATACTCAAGAGTAGATGCACAAGTACTACGAGACAAACATTTCTTGTTTTGGAAAGAAAGTTCAAGCTATCCTAAGATACAAAAGTAGAAAAAGCACTCTCAAAAACTTTCACTCATTGGAGATTTTCCCAATTAAGAATATCTGTAAAATCAGTTTTCAAGCTTAAAATATATAGTATTTTCTCATGGTCCTAACCTGCCAAGCGGAATACTCAAAAGCATTTTTGAATTAACTGCAAAGGAGACCAATACACGACTTCTGTTATGGTCAATCTCACGCAAAAATTCAAAGGCACATAAAGGTGCAAGAAAAATACCTGTAACTACCCCTAAGCCAAAACAACCTTTGATAATAACAGAGGAACACTCAAGTCTCTTCATGGGTGTGAAAGGGGATATTAATGTTATACTTTAGAAAGATACGTAGCATTGCTGCTAATGTTCAGTTCACTTCAAAACAAGCCACGAATGCCAAGAAAAAGAAAGTTTTTTGGGCTTAAAGCAAAATGTACACATAGAAGATAATACCTGAGGATCTCCAAGGAAATGACTTCTCAGTAGAGCTGCAGAAAGAAAAAAAAAATATCACAAAAAAGAACCACGTGGCTAGTTTGGATTTTCTATTTTTTTAACCAAAGCAGACAAAATTGTACAAAACGCCCAGCAGATAAATTTCAGTAGCCCAGGTAAGCAACACTCGGCAGCACTTCACACCTGACAACCAAACAGCATCACAGAATGTCAGGGACTGGAAGGGACCTCGAGAGCTCATCCAGCCCAATCCCCCGCCGGAGCAGGAACACCCAGATGAGGTTACACAGGAAGGCGTCCAGGCGGGTTGGAATGTCTGCAGAGGAGACTCCACACCCTCCCTGGGCAGCCTGGGCCAGTGTTCCGTCACCCTCACTGAGAAGAAGTTTCTTCTCATATTTAAGTGGAACCTCCTGTGTTCCAGTTTGCACCCATTGCCCCTTGTCCTATCACTGGTTGTCACCCAGAAGAGCCTGGCTCCATCCTCCTGACACTCCCCCTTTCCATATTGATCCCCATGAATGAGTCACCCCTCAGTCTCCTCTTCTCCAGCTCCAGAGCCCCAGCTCCTCAGCCTTTCCTCACCCGGGAGATGCTCCACTCCCTTCAGCATCTCCGTGGCTGCGCTGGACTCTCTCCAGCAGTTCCCTGTCCTGCTGGAGCTGAGGGGCCCAGAACTGGACACAATATTCCAGATGCGGTCTCACCAGGGCAGAGCAGAGGGGAAGGAGAACCTCTCTGACCTACTGACCACCCCCTTCTGATCCCCCCCAGGTCCCATTGCCCTTCCTGGCCACAAGGGCACAGTGCTGGCTCATGGTCACCCTGCTGTCCCCCAGGACCCACTGGTTAATGACTTGAATTTGGTGTTAATCCCTGGGATTCCCTGTGAGGGTGTCAGTGACACACGAGTGTCCCCAGCCCCGAGTGCCACTGCAGCAGCAAAGCACTTGCTGCTCCCAGGGGCTCTGGCAAACAGAACGAGGAGTCACAATTCCAGAGCACTTTGCTTCTACATGTAAGGCAGTTGGAAAAAAACCTGAACATAAATAGACCTACGATTTTTACTGCTGTTTCACTTTCCAGTTTTCCAGAGAGTCTTGAGCCTTTGCATGTGATGAGAACTGAAATCATCTGACACATGCAAACACGTACACCCCTAAGTCAGTATTTTCTCACTCTACATATGAATTATCAAACTTTGAATATTAAATCATTTTTGCAATGATTATTGCTATTTTTGAAAGCAAAACTATTTAGAGTAAAAATAGGCAAGTCCATCAGATTTTATGATGTCTAAACATCAGTATGAAACTAATTTTGTGTAGGACATATCTATTTCTAAATTAGCATTGTTTTACTTCTAACATAGCTACCAATTACAAAAAAACCCCTTAAGTACAGCAGCAAGAACAACATTAGATACTTATTTTCTAAAATACAAACAGTCATTTAGGAGCTTTTTTTGGAAACAAAGTATTTGTGCATAGGGGAGTACTAAACTTGCATGCTAGTACAATCTAAGCAGCAATTACCATGAAATTTAGAGAACAGGGAGAATTCAAATGCAGGCTTCGAGTATCCGAAAGACAGCTTCATATCTAGGTAGAGACAGCATTTTTACTGCATATTGGCTATTCTTTCCCTCAGCCTCCAGTTTAGTGTCTTTTGGCATGCTTCACTGACTGCTTCTCTAGCGTGTCCATGAAGGGGACAGTACAACAGACCAAGGCTTGGTGTGCAGAGCTAAGGGGACGAGCTGAAGTCCCGCTGAGACTCTGCAGGCTCCTCCACCTGCAGGAGTTCTCTGTGTTCTACCATCTACCAAGCTTGTGGAGAGGAGGCTGCTCAAACAGACTCAACCTCATTCAGATGCACGCCTGAACCTTCACAGAGATCTCTTTCCTGAAGGACCATCTTGACCAAGCCCAGAAGCACAAACATCTTCAGTTTAGACCAAGTCACTCAGCAGTGCTCGAACACAAGTCCAATGCCAGAAACACTAAACAAGCCCATAAACAAAATCAACCAACGTGCCGACACAGAAGGAACTAGTTCAGCTGAGTGTCATCCTGGGGGTTTAAGGAGGACGGTTTAAGAACTCCCCCCACAAGCACCAGAGCTGCCTTCCCAAACCTGCTCCCACTCCATCGGACCCAACCGTGCGCTAACTCCCAAACCTTTCTTTGGCATTGTCGCTACATGCTACAGTAAATTCTATACAACTTTACTGGCTTTTTGCTTGCAAAATGAACCTTGTAACTATTTTGATGTAACCTCTCAAAATATTTCTGTTAAAAATTCATGGGGAAATTCGTACTGAAACTGGTACTGAATTCAAAATCATTTGTACAAAGCTGAATGAATTTTAATTATTGAAAGCTGAGTACTGAATGTTAGTTAATCTACATGAATTCTTTACAGAGTATATTCTTTACTCTTCACCAAGCAAACTTGGATATAACGGGTTCTCTAATCAATTACTGCTAGCCTGTTCATTAATACTTTGCTCCACTGAAATGAAGAAATGTGAAGAGTATTTGATAGATACTGTGACCACCGGCCCCAGAAATCTCACACTACCTGAACACCAAGTTTCACGCTCTTCACCTCTTTCTTTATTCCTCAGGCTTTCTGGAAACCCAGTTCAGTGAGATGACACATTCTGTGGTGCTGGCAAAGGCACCAGTGCTCAGCATACAGAAATACTTCACTCTTCCATACATCAGATTACAAAAACCCCCAAATGTATCTCTGCCCAACACATCTGCCTAACTGAAGCTTCTGTACAGGCACAGGATTAAAAATGAGAAAGCTTTCTCTGACTACGGGTCATATGTAGGAAGGTACTTCATGAACATAGAATCATTTCATTTGGAAGAGACCCTCAGGATCATGAAGTCCAACCATAACCTAACCTAACTCTAGCACTAAACCGTGTCCCTAAGAACCTCGTCTAAACGCCTTTTAAACCCCTCCAGGGATGCAATTAAACTGGTTAGGAATTTAACTTGATTCTTGTTAAATTATTTTTGCGAAAGTCCAGCATCTACCACCTACTGACTTCATCATCTAATTTTGTCACCTTACAGATGAAATGCTTTGAAGTTACTAAATCTTCCAGCTTTGATAAGTCTAATGCATTTTAACCCACTGTTAAAACCCAGTGCAGCCAAATACGGCACACCAAGGAGAAGCTGTTGCCCAACTAGTCCTTGTGCTGCCTCATCCTGATACAAGCAGGTAATAAAGGACCAGAGAGCCCCCATGCAGTGCACTGCGCTTCTAAAAATACTGCATTTTAGCCCACTATTGTCCTTGAAAAAGAACCAGGTTAATAGGGTAGACAAGCAGAAATTAATTTTTTCTTTCAGAACAGTTTGGTATGATGTATAAAGTTTTCAATACAGTTAGAGACAAATATCATTACAGTACAGCAGCCATTTTTAAATGCTATAAAGCATAGATAAAATATCAGACATACAGTTGTGTACATGAAAAGAATTTTCTCTTTCCTTCTCAACCTGCTTTGCAAGAGCACAAAGAGTGAAAAGAGCGCAAAGAGTAAGTGAAATAAAATCATAACTCAACACTAAGTGCATATAAAATACATACATTGAGACACTATTTTTTTAGCCTGTAACACAAATAGCTGGTAACTGAAGATGGAGCATGCACACAAACTCTGCTGAAATCAATCTATTAACTTTTTTTGTGATCCTTTACTTTTTTTTTCCCCTCACTTGTATTTTGTAAGTATCTGTTTGCATTTTTTTTCTCACTTTTATTTCCTAATTATTTGGATTTGTTTGTTTTGCGTTGGTTTGGGGTTTGTTTGCCCCTTTCTTAACTTAATTTCACACCTTTTCTTTGCCATCTCACAGCCTCAGTTCAAAGCTGATGTATTAGACACAAAATTTAATCAGTTGCCAATCTGGAAAGAAAAAAAAAAATCTGATAAATGGAAAAGGTTTCCTATGGCTTCATTTAGAGACAAAACGTACTAAGCAGCAGCAGCAGCATTTTTGCCCCTGAGGCGCTGGCGCTCAGACGCGCCGGCCTCCCCGGGCGGGCAGCTGCTCCCGCCAGGCTGGGGCAGCCCAGGACTCAGGGCCCACGGCCCCGGCTGCGCTGGGACAGCGAGGCCGGACCACCAATGTAACATTGCAGAAAACTGCACATTTCTAGTTTTTGTTGAGATGTCTTTACACAATTTTAAAAAGTATACTACTAACCAAAACTATCATCTGCAGCTTCTAGACTGGACAGTGAAATTAAATTCTCGGTGCCACACACATCTTTTGCAGGTATTATATAACGCGAAGCAGTTTAAGCTTCATGTTTAAGTTTATTATATTAGCAAGTGTATTCCGTAAGATTAAATGTATTTCTGATTCAGCCAGTACTGCTTGAGAGAAAAGCAGTGATGTCCATTGCCTACCTTAAGTGCCTGAATATACTGGTGTTGTCATCAAAAAAGGCAACGGCAGAAAAAATTACGTATTATTTATTAAATATTTCTAAAACTGTGAAAAGCTGTAAATAGCCAAATATACAGTTCTGTTGAAAAGGTATGTACTTCATACATATTTCTTTAGTATTTTAGTTCACTGCTTGGCTAAGCTTTCATCACTGGAACACATCTGTTCTGCCAGGCACCCAGCAGAGGTGGTTTATTCACAGGGGTTTGTGCCTCTGCTCGCGCGGAGCTGCCAGCCAGAACTTCGGGGCTGCTTAAGACTGAACATATTGGTTTACTTGTCCTTTATCTTCCTTCATCAGTAAGCTTTTTCTTTTTTTTTTTTTTCATATTTGAGCATCAGCAAATTGCATAAAACCCCAAAAAATCCTCAGTTCTACTGGCATTCAAAAGTTTTGACAGAATTTCAGAAAGTCTGGGTAAACAGGAAAAAAATATAAATACTGGAGCTATAACAAGAAAACTTTGCAAGTTTCATTCATTTTTGATGCAGACATGCAAAAAATAAGCACTTCTAAATTTCTGTGGACTCAAGACAAATGGCAGCACACCCTGTAATTGTAAACTCAGCAGCAGAGACTTGGACTGATGTCTTCTGTATCTCCAGATCTGTGCTTTGATCACCCACGCACTCAGTTAAACATCTTAATTAGCCTTATTAACTGATGGAGTGACTGGAAATAGAGTGACTGTTCAGGTCCTCCGAGCTACAGTAGGGGACCCTGTGATGCTTCCAGAAGTCATCTGGTAAAACTACAGTCTGGAAAATATGCACCACGCATGATGTGCACACACACCAAGGTTGCGTGGTCACCTTCACCACCGCGTGATTCTTCCCGCGTTTCCACTCCCGGGACTGCCTGGGACCTGAAGCAAGAAAGTAAGAAACTGTACAAACCAGAAGGAAACCCATCCATGGAAACTTCTGTCTAACATGTAGTACAGCCGAAAAAAAGCAAATCCGAACCAGGCTGTGAAGAAAACATGAAAAAGTCCTGAAAATTTGCTGATGTTACATAGACTAACGGTTCTGTTCTTATTTTTCATTCTTTTGACTAAGGAATTAGTAGAAACAAAATATAAGGGAAAAAAAGTTCATTTCCTAAGATAATTGTAAAGTAAGGGCATCTCATAGTTCAATCACGGAGTAAAGATAGAGGAAGAGACACTCCCTGAGACTGTTTGAAAATCCAGGAGAACAAACCTAACAGTCCATTCGCAAGCTCTGAAATCAAGTTCACAAGTTAACATTACAGTCTACAGTGCAATAAAATGAAAATTGAATCGTTATATGTAATTATTGTAATATAGAGAATAGAAACTCTACAGCCAGATTGCAGAAGATTTATAATACGCTAAGAACTGTAACAACCATAGCCCAGATGGATTTCTAACCAAAGGAGATTCCTTCATTCCGCAGCCGAGACAGATGTTCCTCCCAATGTTCCGCATCGGCAACTGCTACGTGACCCGGAGACCAGTTATTTTACTTAACATGGTAAGTAGTTCCTAGCTAGCAACTAATGACTGAATTAATCATTATTTCTCCTAAATTGTTGTGATAAACATAATTTTAATATCAGTGCCAAAAATACTCTCCCAACAGCTCTATTATGATCAACTAGGAGATCTTGATTTTAAATTATTCATTACTTAGCTAAATTCTGTCAAATACATTTCAGTCCTGCTTTTATAGTACACTGAAGCTTTGCAAAGAACATTAGGTATACCTTTTCTTCCTTTTAAATTTAATGTAGCCCTGTAATTGATTTCTTTGCAAATTTCAGTAAGTGTGATATTAGTGTAAATAAATAAATAGTTTAAATTACTGTGATTCCTTCCCTCTTCTTGCCCTGGAAGGACATACCGATTCTAAAGGGAATTTTTACAGAGCTTATAATGTGCCATGAAAGTTTGGTGACATCATGTATTACAACATATGCAGGCAACTCCAAATAAACCTTTTGGAAATGCTGGAGTACTTGATACACCACACGAACAAACTGAAACTAGTTTCTGGCAGGCAATGAGAGCCGGAGCAGTTCGGTGCGCGCGGTCTCGTCAGGACAGACGTGCTGCTGCTCGCCCGGTCGCCCCGGGCTGTGCGCGTCGGGGCCTCTCGCACGTCGCTGCTCCCCACGGGAACAGGAGGGACTCGGCCCCGCTCGGGGCGCAGCCTGGGAGCAGAACCGCTGCTCTGCTCACGCTCTTTATCAGCCTTCTCCCATTTTACAGGAAAAAATGTGACCATGAAATGCAATACATGTTGATCTCACAGAAAGCTCACAGCACGCAATACTGAAGCGCTTTGGAATATTTTCTGCTGCTACAGAAAGTGCACATTGTATGTCAGCTGGCATTGGGAAAAGAAGATTACCTGCAACATAAAGCAGAAAAAATAAACCATCCAAGTAACTATGAAATACATTTAACTTTACAAAACTCAGCAGGCTTCAGGCAGGCACATTATTACTCAGACTGACTGTTCAGTACTCAAAATGTTGAATTTAAAAAAATTATTTACTGTACTGCCAAAAGGGCTTGCATTCTGATGAAGTCCAGTGAGCCATTTACATACTTTTGTTAAAGTACTTGTGACAAGCTGCTATTACGAGTGCAGTATTTTACAATTAAATGAGTCTTTTGGTTGCCAACGTCACTGGGTTTTCAGGAGCTACTTCCCAATGCAAAGCAGTCGCAGGGCCAGCTCCAGCCCAGAGGCGTTTGCCGAGGCCGGTGCTGCCGTCGCTGGACACCGACACCTCCCGCAGCAGCACGAACCCAGCCCAGCCGGGACGGGCAGGGATGCTGGAGAGTGTGTCTGTGTGTGAGTGTGTGTGTGCAGCAGCCTGAGCAGCCCGGGGCTGCTTCACAGAAACCTGCGCGTGTTGCAGCATGAAATGGAAATGAAAACATACAACTGAAACCACACATTGTTTGCCTCAGCCTATCATCTCAGATCTTGTAGTGTATAGCATGGATAAAAATATTTAATGCTCACATGTAAAACTAACCAGGTAACATTTCAGGCTCTTAAGAGGATTGAAAGTGTATGAGATGCCATGAAAGATCTTAAAAGTGCTGAGCACAACACCCATTTATAAAAATAATTATGAGAAGAAATAATTTTAACAGGCAAGTAACCTACAGATACACAAAAATAAAGCTGTATTGGAATCCAGGGCTGCAGCTGATCCAGTTCTTCCTTCTCTACCCATGACACTACAATTGCTTAGAATCTGCAGATCTGCTCTCGTTCTCATCTTTCACACTCTTAAGAGAGTAAAACACAGAACTAATCCTGTGCGCTGCTTGTGCTCACAATATGGTTGTAATACAGGTGGGTGACAGACTAACAAACCTGAACTACAAGTACCTTCTGTTTGGTTTGCTCTGTTCGTGTGTACAGTTGGCAAGGACAAGCAGCCACAGAGCCGCCACGCTTCTGCAGTGAGAGTCCTGCTCAGGCACACGCGAGGAGGTGACAGCCTGGTCACCGGTGCCTCTCTGCAGACGGGTGTATCCCGGTGTGCTCTGCAGAGCTGTGTTCCATACGGTGACAGCCCGGTCACCGGTGCCTCCCTGCAGACCGGTGTATCCCGGTGTGCTCTGCACAGCTGTGTTCCATACGGTGACAGCCCGGTCACCGGTGCCTCCCTGCAGACGGGTGTATCCCGGTGTGCTCTGCACAGCTGTGTTCCATACGGTGACAGCCCGGTCACCGGTGCCTCCCTGCAGACCGGTGTATCCCGGCGTGCTCTGCAGAGCTGTGTTCCATACGGTGACAGCCCGGTCACCGGTGCCTCCCTGCAGACCGGTGTATCCCGGTGTGCTCTGCAGAGCTGTGTTCCATACGGTGACAGCCCGGTCACCGGTGCCTCCCTGCAGACCGGTGTATCCCGGCGTGCTCTGCACAGCTGTGTTCCATACGGTGACAGCCCGGTCACCGGTGCCTCCCTGCAGACGGGTGTATCCCGGTGTGCTCTGCACAGCTGTGTTCCATACGGTGACAGCCCGGTCACCGGTGCCTCCCTGCAGACGGGTGTATCCCGGTGTGCTCTGCACAGCTGTGTTCCATACGGTGACAGCCTGGTCACCGGTGCCTCCCTGCAGACCGGTGTATCCCGGCGTGCTCTGCAGAGCTGTGTTCCATACGGTGACAGCCCGGTCACCGGTGCCTCCCTGCAGACCGGTGTATCCCGGTGTGCTCTGCACAGCTGTGTTCCATACGGTGACAGCCCGGTCACCGGTGCCTCCCTGCAGACCGGTGTATCCCGGCGTGCTCTGCACAGCTGTGTTCCATACGGTGACAGCCCGGTCACCGGTGCCTCCCTGCAGACCGGTGTATCCCGGTGTGCTCTGCAGAGCTGTGTTCCATACGGTGACAGCCCGGTCACCGGTGCCTCCCTGCAGACCGGTGTATCCCGGTGTGCTCTGCACAGCTGCACTCTGCGCTGCACCGGGATTGGGCTCCTGGCCGCGCAGCCCAGCTGAGGAGCTGCCCGTACCAGCTGCAGAGAAGTTTACACTGGTTTAGGGCACTGATGTCGTATCTCCCCCTTTCCTCGCCAGCTGTCACCACGACTTCCCTTGGGGTGGAACTTGTCCTGCTGGTGCCGGGTGGCTCAGAGGGATGGCCTGACCGCCACAGGACAGCGGGAAGGCCAAGCTGCGGCCACCGCCACAGGTGACAGGCGTGTGCTGGCACTGCAGCACCTGGGACTTCACCCCAGCACCTGCCTCCCGAAGCCGCGGTACCTCCTGCCAGTGCTGCTGCAGGAACCCGGTTCAGAGCGGGGAAATCGGGGGCACTGCTGCCAAACTCAACTAAACCTTCACCTGCACCTCTGAAATGAAATGCTCCCCAATATTTCAACCTCACCAAAGCAGCTTAAAGCGCTCTCTTTGAAATAAAGCATTGCTGATTCCTCAGGGACACAAACCTCGAACAATGGATAAAAAGGCAAACGCAGCTCATGTTTAGTTTTGCTTGCCATTTTAGTTTTTGTCATGGTTTTGGTTTTTATATGACACTGTTGGACAATTCTTCCACCTGGCTGGAAGAAACACACTCTTGCTCTGTAGATGCTGAAGTCCCCTGACCCGGGAGCAGGCTGGAGCTGCCCACGACCCAGCTCTCAGACAGCATTCGGCTCCAAGCCTTCACCCCGTGCCCTCCTCATGGCTCGTTTCTTCTCAGCCCTAGCTAAACATTTACATCACCGAGCCTGGGGAAACACATACACCTTTTTATGTCTATACATTTTGCTGCTGTGTTTGTGTCTGCTGGGATACTGCTCTAAGAGACTGTTTTACCCTGATTCTTTCAACAACTCTTCCAACTACACTGGAAACAATGGTTTGTGGAGAAATTAAAGCATCTCATTCAAATACAGATTTTTTTTTTTCCTAGCTTCTCACACATCTCTTAAAACAGAGATCCACACTAAAGAATAAGTCAAAAAAATAACCAAGGGCACACACATCTCAGAACATACTGTCAAACCCAAGTTTTCATCCCGTGTCCCTCAGTAACAAAGTGATGTAGCACAGCATGGTCATCTATACAGGACCAGACTCAGCTGGGACAGAAAATATAGAAAAACAACAACAGTGGTCAGAATACAGAAGTGGCTGTAAGAACTAAGAACATAATTAGGCTTTGATTTTAAATGTGTAAAATACTTTACTAATAACTACAGAAAATGTATGGCTCAGAAAACAAGAGATTGAGGAGTTTATCTGAATTCACAGAACCACAAACCAAGCTGTGTGCTCGTCTTTTCTCCCCCTAAACTGTCACCAGCTTTTTTAATACGAATAAACATCATTTCGCCATAGGGAAGGAACCAAAGGAAGAAATGACTCCATGATACTATGAATTATGTTTTCCATCTCAGTAAATGATAGTACATCTAACTTATTGTGTAGATACTGGTAATTGTACATTAGTTTAAAAACTACACAACATTATTTGTGGGATAAGCTAACTCTGGTGTTCTTTGTGTGTGAAATTCTCTGGACTTGAGATGTGGAAAAACCTTCTCCTTTGTATTACTCAGGCAAATTCACTGAAATAGACATTCAGTACTGAATGAAAGGTGGTTGGAGTCATAAAAAACCTGAAGCTTTTTGTTTGTTCTTCCATAGGAATTTAACTTTTTTAGCTTTCAAAACAAAATATGAGCAACCCCTGGAGAAATATGTGGATCTAGAGAGAAGATAGGCAAACACGAAGGGTACAAAATAAGTCATCTTGTCCAAGGAATATTTTTGAATATTTCAAGGTTTCTTAAACAAAAGCTCTCATGCCAATAACCATACTGTCAAATGACAACCCAGGTCAAGTAGTTTGATGTGTAAAAACCAGCTGTGTTAGCTGGTACACTGGATTTTTAAAATTTATTTTTAAATAATCACCTCCTGTTTCTCAAGTTTTTGTAGGAAAAACTTCCCATTTAACTTGCAGAAATATTTATTTCGGCCACAGAAGGAAACATGTCAGAGTGATACCCAAGTTTATTGCTGAAAGAATATAGAAACAAACAGTATTTAAGACAAGAAATTATGCTGTAACCCGAACTGCAGGTATAAATGTTTCATAAGAGAAGGCATTTTTATCAAGGCTTTCAGAATCAAGAGCTACCAATCATTTAATATGCTTGAGATGAATGATTGCCCAAATACATTTAGAGTTTAAAAGTTCGCTAAGGAGTTAAAAAAAAAAAAAATCAGAATACTAGCTAAAGCTGAAATATTAACAAAATGCTTTGCTATAGTTATTGTCATTGTATGTGAAATATATTGGGTATGTTTCACACTATTTAAATATGCTAACAATACACTTATAGCAATGTGTTCCCTGAAAACAAATGTAACAACGAAGTATTTCAGAAAAGCTGAAGTTAATTCAGGGAAAAAATAATTGGATTACTACATTTAACTAGTACTGTTTCTTTGATACAAATAGGTTATAAGTCTAATATATTTCTCTTGGGCTAAGTCTTAAAAACAAACTTAACATATTTAAAGAGAAATTAAAGCTTTACATACACTCTACAGACAATGTAATCAATGATTAGAGAGGCCTCTTGAAACTGTCCCATAACTCTTTACAGCAAATTTGCACTTTCTAATACTTCAGATATTAATGGAAGGTGAATAGCTGTCAGTGAAAATAGATGTATGTAGGACATAAGCACCACTAAAAAGCCCTTTGATTTATGGGACATATGAAATAAAGTCATGAGGACCTGTACCTTGTGCTGGCGATACTTGGTGATTCTGCTCCCAGCCTACATCTTTCTAGCTGATTAGCCACAATTTGCCTTTCCACCTCCAGTTCTCTGGTAAGTCTTTGAAATTGGAGCTCCTGAAATTTCAAAATAAAAAGAAAAGCATTCTTGATGTTAAAAAATGGGTGTGGATTAATTCTGAAACAATCACTGTTTCATCACAATCATGTTTGCTTTGACCCTTCCTTAGTGGAATAAACTATTAGAAGATTCAAGTGGGAATTTAATGGTTCCTTAAATAAGTGATTTATGCAAATATTGATTTATCGCCTGTTACAAAAGGAAAAACACATTTAAGCATTTGTGGATTTTATTCCTCCTGCAATTGAAAAGTTTGTATCTCCATATGTTGCTACAATCTAAGCAAACCAACACCTATAAGGTCAGTCTTCAATTTCACCGATAACAGAGGTACACTGGAAAAGATTGTATCCTAACCTTGCTAATGGCAAAACTCCAAATCCTAAACCAGGTTATGTTCTGACTTTGGTATTCAAACCCTTCCCATGTATTACTTCCTCAGGCTGAGGGCAGAGATGGGCTATTCCACCTGTCCTGGCTCCAGCTTTGTTCTGTTTCCCAGTCAGAGGTACCAAACCGCAGCCTCTGTAGCAGACTTTGGGAACATAAAGCTCAGAGGAAGACACGGTCAATGCAAGTGCTGCACAGAATGTTTGTGTGTTATTAACATCTGGAATCATTGTCTGTAAACATGGTACTCTGAAATCTATACTATGTCATCAGGAATATCAGTGGCGTTTTTACCCACAGCTAGCTTTTGTTAACCATATAAAAGGATTCCGTCAGTGCAATTGTATTGTTTTACAAACTGATATTCTACATCCCCTGAAATGTAAGTAAACTGTTTAACACTATTTAAAAATAGATGAACACCAATATTGAATAATCTGATGATGCAAGTCTCATACACAAGTCAAATTCAGCACAGAAGCATTCCTTTCAGGTGCAAATTACTAATAAGGGTTTTTTTCTGAATGTAAATCATGACATTGTATTAGACAGTAGTTGCGTGCCTTGCCACATTACAAGAATCACCTTCACTCATAGATCATGGTGAATGCAAACTGTTCTTCCACACCCGACATTCCAGGGCACAAGGCTTAAATACTTCACTTGGTGCCTGTGAGAGCTCTCTCATTCTTGCAGCCTGCACACCTTTTCCGACAGGTAAAGCGGGGCGCAGCAGAAGGGGCGCACCAGAGCGGGGCGCAGCAGCCTGCAGGTACCTCATCTCCGCTCCCGGGGGCAGAGGAACACTGCTACAGAGCTACTCTGCAACCAGGATGTGTCCTGCAGGAGGAGGGATGAAGCTGTTCCCCTGACAAGACACTGAGATCACCTCCCAGAGCCTCCGAACAGAGGCTGATTAGCACTGATTTCATCAGGAAGCCAGCTGAGGCCTGAGCCAAACAGCAGCTGCCATACTGATAAAACTACTCTCCACATTATATGACCAAAACCCACCCCAAAATCAAAAAAAAAACCCAACAAAACACCCCCAAACCAAAACACCAACCAAACCTACTTCTGAAAGTCTGATTCGAGCTCCATATAACAGAGCTCACCACCAAGCTGAATAAACAGCCCTACCATTCCAGACACTGGCCAGCAAACCCACTTGCCTCCAGGCTGTGGAACTTGCCCACTGCTGCCACAGGGCACAAGCACCCCCAGAACAGATAAGTACACAAACCACGGGAGCAGCACTGGGTTGGCACTTGCTGTCAAGCACCAGCATTAGCAAAGCTTAGCGCAGTCAATGCTCAGGCATGAAAGGGCATATGTCCCAAACATGGATTTTATTAAAACCTGCTTCTCGACAGATTTCTGAAATTAAACCCTTTTAATCCTGAGACCTGATATGAAAAGCCTCGTGAACATGATAACTGCAGACCACGGCAGATCTTTTGGGCCTGTATGTGGAGGAGAAAGTATGGATAATATCAGACAGTTTGTAGCAGATGTAGCTGCATCCAGCAGCAGAGACCCAGAGCTCACAGTCCGATACCAGGTCTCAGCACGATTCAACTTCGTGTTGCACCAGAGGTACACCTGCTCCCAGACAGCTCACTTGGACAGTCTGTCTTACAGAGAGAAAATACTAAAAAGTGTATTAAGGAAAAAACAAAACGAAACAAGAAAATTATAAACGAGAATTTATTTTCCAATTCCAAGTCTGAATATAGATAATAGATCCATCTAAATGCTGGTTCACCAGCCAGTTATTAATATGCTAGTGGAAAATGCTGTGATTAAAGAAAAAAAAAAATCAGATGCTGAAGCTCTGTACATTTGGAAGCAAAAGGCAGCAAGACAAGCTTTTTCCCCAAATAAACCATGATGTATTATATAGCATGTAACAAACACAAATCTTTAAAATAAACAGTACTGCACTGCTTGTTTGCAGAAATAATATAAAACATTTACCCTATGTTTAAAGCTGTTTTCTGTTCCTTACTTTTAAATCAATATTTAAAAAGCAATGTCATTGATGTAAACTATGAACTTGAACACAAGATTCAAGTTGCCTATTGTTATTTACCGATCTTTTAATTAGATGAACAACACTGCCAGTTGTCTATCTACAATATTCTTCATAACTCTATATCTTGGTGCAAAAAAAAAAAAACCCAGTGCACTGAACTGCGAAGGTGTAAAAGGCACGAAACTAACTTGCCATCTGATGCTTAGGAAGATCTAATGTGTTTTTGCAAGTATGAGTAAAGCAGCAAACCCCCCCCCAGCTCTGTTTTTTAGTCTGAACAATGCTTTTATGTCTGCAGCCAGTGGTTCCAATGAAGCAGCAAAGTTTACATACTTTTTGAAACAATGAGTGCTGACTTTTGTATGTCTCTTCTTAAATTTGGTATCTGCAGCTGTAGTTGATATGTCTTAAATACCTGTATAAATACATAAGAGGGATAATTTTAGAGGTACCATCTTCTTTACAGCTGGGATACCTCATGTTTTAAACCTTTTTTCTTTTAGCTTAAATCACCACATTACTACAGAAAACTAAGTCCTAATCAATTGTAAATAAGTGCATTGATCACTTCCATAGTTTCTGCTTCCTTATAATGCCATTTTATCTCACTCTAAATGGATTCCTACCACCGCCCTGTTTATCTAGCAGATGGTGTAGTATTTAGTGAAGGAATCTATGTGAATGTGCTCCTCTGCGGGCAGGGACAGAATGCTGCTCACGCAGGGTGCTCGATCCAGCGCTGGCTGCCAGCGACACACAGCCTGCTGCCCCCGGCACAAATCACCATTTACTCACGTGTGTAGGACCGGCTTATGACAAACTGACGTGACAGGAGTCAAATAAAACAATTAGTAAGCTTGTTTGCATTTGCAGGAGAACATCTATGTGGCAAGAACATACTAAAATTATAGATGTAGATTACAGAATACCCTGCAATACTGCGTCAAAAGGATGAACCAGATCTTCTGAAACATAACACTACAATGCCTTGGTCAGAGCTACATTTTCAAAATTATTCAATATACATCTAGGGGTGGGAAGGGGGGAAAAAAAAATCCCACACCACTACAATTCTATTCATCTGTTTAGCAGTAACTACTTAATGACCTTATAAAACTACAGTTTTTGTATCATAACCTAAATTCCACTGCGAAACCACAGACCACATTTCTTAATGCGAAGCTACAAAAAGTGCTGGCTTTAAAAACAATCACATCGAAGGAACAGGAATCCCATAGATGGTTCAAGAAAGAGAAGAAAGCAACTTGCGTCGAAGGGCAATCACACAGCGCGCAGGCAGCCCCGCTTCCACGCGTGAAGCCACAACCCACGGAATTGTGAGCTGCAGGTTCTGCCGGTGCCGTAGCACCCAATCCACCCCCAGCAGCTCCCGCTCCACACTGCGTGCCCAGCAGCGACCAGAGATCTCACTCAAGAACACACCTGAAGGTCTTCACTGCCGCAAGATACAGATGACACGCGTTACACAATCCTGCAAACAACAGACTTGTACCTCTGTCAGGAGAACAATTGCCAACACACTGCGGCCGGGCTCCTAACAGTAAACATTTGAAAACAGGCAAGTAATGGGAATGTAATTTGTATGACGGACCATGAAGACTCATTCTCCTGTTGCAGACTGTGGATATTAAAAGGTTTAGAGGCAATTCTGTGTTTTCTGTCTGCATCCCATTATGATACCATTTTGCAGGGACTCAACAGTTTCATTTTTGTTAATGAGGAATTTTCATTCCTCAGTAACACAGATGAGAATGAGGAGTCCACATTCACAATGACAAAAAATAAAAATTACTTTCTTCCTGCACTGTTGCAATTTGAAAACCTCTGGCAAAACACAGATAACTTAAAACTTTGAACAACCAGTGGTCCACTTGGCTAGCCGAAGCTGTTCTAGTGACAGCTGTGCAAGAATCGGCAGCAGCGGCACAAGCAGCGGAGACGACTCCCAGCTCTTTGGCACGGTACGTGCCCGGCTGCCAGCGCAGGGCCGGGCAGGCTGGGCCATGCCAGGGGGATGAGGCACTGACAGAGACGTCTCCTGCAGCTCCCGCTCTGCCACGTCCGGGGGTTCCTGTGGCAGGAGGCAGCGCTGCGAGGGGATTTCAAGGTGCAGTAACACTGCGATGAGCTAAGTTGCTACAGCTGCCCAGTGTCACTGTCTTTGTGAAACATTCAGAAGGTAGTTGTAAGCTGAACTATGAAATGTTTTTCTCATCATAAAAATGTTGCCCGTTGAACAATTCAGTTGAGCCTCTTCCAGTAGTTTGAGCTGATCTAAGAAATGGCAGCCAACATTTGAGAGGAAACTTCTACGTGGCATTTCCCATTTCTCAATCAACTGCACCACACAGTGCAGAGCCACACGGCTGCCATCGCCTATGGAAAGTGAAACGGTGTGAGGAAAAGGTAATTTCATTTAGGACATTTCTATGATACAAACGTGCAACAAAGGACAAGCAGCATTAGAGTCATGTATACCTTCTTCTCATTAACCTCCTGCACTGATCTACACAGAGTTCTCCAGATTTCCACTCACTGCAATTCTGAGCTAGACCAAGCAACTGATTCCCTAAAAGCACACCGAATACTGTATTTTTCCCAATATGACTATCATACTGTAGTGAGCTAATAAATTGTGTACCAGAATCTACTCAGAAAAAAACCTGTACTTTTAAATAACCATATCAGATAAAACTTAACATTTTTTGTAAAAATAAAGTTTACTCATGCACACAAGTGCATTTGCATGCTTTCAGTATCTCCGTATCTTCCAAAATAGAAGACAAAAGATAAAAAATTGGCGAGGGTAAAGAGAACTACAGATTCCAGGATGTGAAATGACACAGCTACAATTACCGGCTGATCACACTTATTCTGTATTCAGCAGCAGCAGACCATTAAAGCCCTTAATACTTTTACGCCTACATTGTTCACTAGTCTGGTAAAACAGTTTAGTGCTGCTCTAGCTGATGAGGGATCAAAATTTAAGCAATTAATAGAAAGCTTACTCTTAGTCAGTGGTAGAAAGAAGAATGCTGCTTGGGGTATCCACTGACTACACTGAGCAGCATCCTCTGTGAAAACCGGGGTTTTTAAAGCCGAGAACGCTGTTCTGTCAGCGGGCGATTGGAGTTCAGCTGCCTCTGAGTAGATAAACATGAAAGTGTTACAAAAGGTATAAATACTGCAGTGTATTTCAGGGGTACCCACAGCTGCGGGCAGGCTCTTTTCCAAGGGGAGTTTCTTCCCAGAATCCTAACAGTACCTCCTAGAAAGAAAAAAACCTTCTAGACCTTCATATGAATAAAGGTGCACACAGAATTCTGATTAAGGAAATGAGTTAGTCACTTCATCTAAGACAGCAGCGGCATGTATTTTGTCCCAGAATAAGAGCCTTCCTTGGGAAGTGGACTTCTCAGACTTGATTCACCAGAACTGGAAATGTTTGTAAACAGCAGAACCAGTAAAGTTCAGAGTTCTGGGATCAAACAGGGAACAGTGACCTATTCAATTGAATACAATATTAAGAGAGTTGGAAAAAAACCCCACCAAACCAAAAACCAACCAACCAACCAACAAACCACAAAAAAAAAGACCAAACCAAAACCACGACAGTTCTTCCAGTCATTCAGAAAAAGTTGACAAAGATTGGTGTTTCACTCATGCAAAGCTCGGAAGTCCAGTTAAAAAAAAGTATTGCCTTCATTTCAGAACTGATACATATTTATCCACCTAATTGATCACTAGATGCAAGCAAATCGGAATTTCAAAGTGAGGCTCTTTAATGTTTGTGTCTAATTACTGAAAGTGCATTCAGTAAGTCTGTTTTTCAGGTATCTTGTTGAAGCGACATGACTACACAGTCGGATTGCAGAGGACTTGATGCAAAGTATCAGAACTGCTAAAGAAATCTCCCAAACTTAATATTAAAATACTGTCATTCTAGTAAATATGTTTTAAAACATGCAATAATAAATGCTTTGCTGTATGGAGAACACATTCTTTCCTCCATTTCCATCTGAAAAACTTCGGGTTTTGCCTTCCTGCCCCCCCCTGCAAACCCTATTAAAAACATCTCAAGAACTACATAAAGAATTTTGTACTTAAACACTAAAGAAGGGAAAAAACTAAAGTGCACACTTTCTAAGGATATGATATGGTTCAACACAGTCATATGAAAAGGTTTTGCTCAGGTGTTGAGCACAAGTGAACACTTACAGGAAAACACTTAGGAAAGCTCAAGAGATTTATGATTATTCATCCAAAAGCATATCCAACCATTCTTGCTCTATTGTCACCTATTTACAAAAGAAAAGGTGAAAAGTTGTCCATCGAAAAACAACCAAACCACAGCAATTAAAAAAACCTGTCACTGCTGTGAGTGCTTCCCTCTTAGCAAAGAAATTCAAACCAGCATATTCACGTGACTTTTGAAAACTGGATCGATGGGTAGTTTTTCTTGTGAGACCCTTCCGCTCAGCCCAATCTCTGAAAAGAAAAACTAATGTGCTAAGCAGGAAATTCACAATTCCAAACGATCCCATTTAATCTTGCCAGTTCAGCAGCCATTCATCCCAAATTCCACAGCGTCCTGTGACATAGCAGTGATTCCAGCCATCATCTCCTCCCAAAAAGAGCTGCTGCTATGATGTTGCCCCTACAATTTTTAACAACTTTTAATTTTAGTATTAAAATACTCAATTTTCTTTTAATATGGATAAGAGATTCCCAACAGAACTCAACTAAACTTTTATCCAAACACTCTGCAGGATTCTGAAATATAGACGTGTACATTTCAAGGCTTTAGTTCTACTTAAAACTTGTTTCAGCGTTTCCTAAGATACTTCTATCCATTATAGCTGGGAACTTTGTAATATTTTAGAAGTAAAATACATGTTTTGGAAAAACAAAACAAACGAAAAGCAAACAAACATAACCCAGACCCAAAACAAATGCACAGAAAACAACCCCCTCCGCAAACCAAACCAACACAAGCCATCAGCAAATTCACTAAGAGAAAAAAAAAAAGGCCAAAATGTATTTCAGCTTCATTACAGTTGGCCTTAGGATGTCCCTGCACTCAAGAAGGAATTCCTCTCGTAGAGACACAACTTACCCCAGTCAGTCAGTCCGTCCCTGGATTTTCATCCAGAAGTACCTCCACTGGTGTAAGTGCAAACAGAACAACTTAACCTGGTACCAGAACCATCCCCCAGCCCAGCCAAAGCCAGGGCTGTGCTGGTAGGGATGTGTGCACATTAAAACAGAACCTGTGGTACTACAAAGCTGCAGTCATCTAAACTTCTTTGCAGATTATACTTATTCTGCACATATTATTTTAAAATAGTGAAAGTTAATTGAAATGTTTCTTTCCTAACATATAACCAAGGGAGATGTACACAGCCATCTACAACTTTGTCTCCATCAGACACAGTTCATAGTCCAGGGGACACACTAGTTCGGTAAAAAAGTTGCTTTAAACTGATTTGGGGTCATAGGAAAAATAATCATAGAACCACAGAATTTCCCGAGTTGGAAGGGACCCGCAAGGATCATCGGTCCCAACTCCTGTCCCTGCACAGACAACCCCACGGTTCACACCGTCTGAGGACGTTGTCCAGTCTCTTCGTGAATAAACCAATGCAGAGCTTATTTAAAGTGGCTTGTAGGGTACATAGACTAATCAGTGCAACTTTTTATACAAACCTATCTATGCCACGACGGTAGAAGGCTTAACAAAGTCATTCAAGAAATGTATCTACCTATTTCAGAACCACTGTAGTCATTTTTAAGTTTGTATTAAGCTAAAATCTTGCACAATTTGACAAGTAATAATAAAGGCTTTTCTGAGTTCTGTCTCCACTATAGTGTTTCAGCAGTGATGAAGTTAAGGTGTGGCAACTATTTCACAAGTACAGACCTACTGCAAATAGAGATTCCTGTAGAAATGGAAGTTAGGCCATGGCGAACAGCATAGTAGTTTCTGCTCAAGCTTAATAAAGTAAATAACTGCACTGGAAAATATTCTGTTCTGGGCTTTCTGCCATACAGGAAGGGTGTTGAATATGTCAGTGTCCATAATTATTATCAACACCAAAAACTACCAGAAAGCAACAGTTCAGCTCTTAATTCTTTCTCATTATCATTTCCAAGAGTGAAACACAATTTCCTTCTCCCTCCCCCTTGTATTCGTTCTAATGTGTCTACACATTTTAAACTTCGGCTACAGTTCTGAAGTTTGTGTTTCACTAACTATTAAACACAATTTTAGTTTTGTTTTTTCCTTTCATCAGAATTGAGTTACGTAATAGTCCACATATTTAATAGCCTTTTTATGAATGGAAAGGGGAAGAGGTTTTAACCTCCTTTCTAAAATCAAGAAAGATTCCATTAACATTTTTTCTCTAAGAACAAGATAGAAACATTTCTTGGGTAGGAAAGGGGATGTTAGCAAATGGCTTTTTACCGTATACTCATCATGTATTAACTCGATATACAGCGGTGTCAGAACTGTGTGCTCAGCGTTTGCAGTCACGACTGCACCCGAGGGCCAGCAGCAGCTCGGACGGCAACCGCAGCGCTGGGTATCGGCAACCCCGGCACCGCTGCAGCCACCGTCTGAACTGCAAAATAAAACAGACCAGCTCAAACCCACCACAAATGTACTGCAAGCAAACGAGTTAAAATTGACATTTGTGACAAGCTAAGGCAGCACAAGGCAAACTGCTGTCCCAGGCAATGGGGGGTGGCTCAGGATCACTGGCACTCAGATGACTGCGATTCCTCGCATCTCCACAGCCTCCAGCATTAATATCCTCCGCACCGGAGAATTTAATATTAGTTTTAATATCATTAAAAAATTATTAGGGTTGCTATTGTCATCTTAAAATACTTTTGAAACTATTAATTTAAGCATGAAAATAAAGATCCAAATTTCACCATCATGTAGAGAATTTTCATTTAAGACTGAAGGTTCTACGGGTATGAATCTTGTTATATCAAGACCACATAATCTAATTCTCACTTTTTCTTAATATTAATATGGGACAACATATGAGAACCAATACATCAAGTGTTTGCATTAAGAGTTAATATCTTGAATTGAGTACTGATTTATCTTAAAAGAAGTTCTGAAACAGAGACAGCAAAGCAGATTTATTCTGAAATTCAAATGTTGCAATTTACATATTAAGCAAAGAAAGATGATCATTATTTCTAGTTCTGACAGTGAACACCAAACTATTACTTCTCTCTTTATGGTGTTATTTTATTTTTGTTTTGTTTTGTTGGGTTTTTTTGGCTGGTTTTGTTTGTTTTTGTTATAACCAGAAACTTTACTTTGAATGCTTCTTTGTAAAACTGCAAGTCATTTCCCCCGGACCATCTTTACAAATTAAGGCTGACTTCGATTTCAAACACAATTTTATTTTCCGTGTATAAACTATTATCAAGATACATGTCCATAAATGTGTTGCAGATTTAAAATATGTTACTAGCTTGGTATTGATAACTGAAACCAAACTCAAAGTTTAAAATCCGTTCTTTAGCAAAATACAGTTAATGATACCTAAACTTTTATGTGCAAATTTCTGTAACACTGTACACAACTTTGCAGAATGTACAAAAAGGAATGGTTCTACACGAGCTCTTCTTCTTTCTTAAACAACAAACCTGCATTTCAAGTCTGATTTACAACAACAGCCTGTACATTCCAGAGACAGAGAATACCATAACGATGCTTCTGTTCAATGCAATTAAACGAGCCCTTTATATTCAGATTCTAACATTCTGACCCACAAAACACTAGGCAACACTTTTTAGAAACGACAATGGTTTTTTTTTTTGAGCAACGCAATAACAGGCAATGGTTAACGCCACAATGCGTACTGAACTTCTGAAAAGAAGGTGTATACCTGTTCCTTCACAGAAGCCAGAATGGTGGTGGCTGTGGTCTCCAGTTCCATGCCTGGGCCCGTGGAAGGTTCCTGTGTCTGCCGCAGCCCCTCGTCCACCATGGGGGGCTGCTCGGGGGCTGGCATTGTGCCTGCAACAACGAGAGGTTAAAATAGTTTACATTTTGAGTCAGTGATGTTTAAGAAAATTCAGGTTTTCAGGATTATAAATTATCTTTTTTATGAAACCTTTCCAAACTTAATCAAATTAGCAGAAAACTTTGTATTATTAATATCAACATATGTTGCTATCACTGTGCTTCACCTTCTCCAATTGACATCAGAATTCTACACGGAACATGAGGGGTGGGCAGAAACAACCAGCCAACGTGACGCTTAACAATTATTTTTTAAATACTATTTTGTGGAAGTTACTAAAAGCAGCAAAATCCAAGATGCATGAAAAATCCTGGGGTTAAACATGACGAATACCCAGGATCAGTAAAAGTTTACCACACGTTCAGTTTTTAGCATAGAAGAATGACATGTAACAGCAGAACGCATTCCTGTTGGGAACAAACCATGGAAGACACTAATTACGGTAATAACAAGTTAAATGGAACAATGCTTCTAGTGTTCTTTTTGCAAAAGCAGAAATTAAAAGACTGAGGTTAAAGCAATTGCCCTGGGCTATGGATAGCGTGGAAAGGACAGGCAGGATCAGCATCCCGGAATCCCAAGGCTCATGCCGGAGGCAGCACACTAACAACTCCAGGCAAGTCGTTTGGCTAACTACACAAGTCACTAGTAACTAATACTACAGAGATAGCTACGAAGTGTGTTTAATACTTTGAAAATAGCAAGTAGATGGTATTGATGTCGTTTCTGCACACATACCATGCTTTAATTTCCTTCAGAACAAAAGAAAACGAAGCTTGTGAGGTCTAATGTTAAAAGTAGTCAATATTTCATTTCAGATTTTCAGAACGAACACAATATTCCCAGGGGACACAAATACAAACAGCATCTTCCTTCATTTCACAGGAGCAACTTCCACGGCAAACAGTCCCCAAGGCCGGGAATGACCCCGTAAGACCTGAGTCCTGACCTGTTTCCACCATGACCATCCCGCTCCACCACCTGCCTTCTACATGCCGAATCGGCACAAAGCTGGGCACACACCACCCTGAAGACACAGGACAACCTACCAGAGCAGTGGCCGTGCTGTGGGGATGGGTGCTTCTGATTTAGTGGGATGGGTAGTTGAGCTGACCCTCAGGGATCCCTCCGGGGTCACCCCACGGGATCCATCGTCCCCAGGACCTGTCCGCAGGGGCCGAGCACAGACACAGCATGGTGCTGTCAGAGCACTTCTGAGCTACGGGCAGCCTGGGGCAGGGGGTGGGAACCAGGAGAGAGATGATGTAAGGAAAAGCACCTTTGTTCTGCTTCATGTACAGCGGTATGTGCAGCGTGAGAGGGACAGGGACTCTGCTGAGGCTCAGGCCGCCTCAGGTGCATTAGCAGGTGGCCTTTACTAAGCACACTACTCTGGGCTGCCGGAAGAGCCGGTAACACGGCTAATGTGCAGTTTCATATCGGCCGCTGCAGCCACACCAGCTTCAGAGAAACTAAGGTGAGGTGAATGATGAGAGGCAGTCATGGGGTAACATACGGTGCAGGAGTCTGGTCACAGATCAGCTTCTACCACTTGGAATGGAAAAATAAAAGCTGCTCCTAAAACCACGTTGGAGCAAGAGCCTCACTTGGGCTGAGTTACGCCTGGAGAAGGGCCCGTCCTGCCCTCAGCGAGCGCCAGGCACCCTGGGGGCTCTCCGGTACCCGTCCTCACCTCGTGTCCGCATTGCATTGACCTTCTGGAACGAGGAAAAAGAAACTGCACAAACAGCACGCTGCCGGGTTTCTGGGTGAGGACTGCAGAGGGACACCTGAGCGCGCTCGTTCAGCCACACAAAGACCAGCTCCTGCTCCTTCTTCCCCCGCCTTCCCACAGGACGCGAGCACCACCGCGGCGGCACGAAGCCAGAACGGCAGCCCCTCCGGCCACCGCGCAGCACGCCAGGCCGCGGCCGGGCCCGGCCCCGGGAGCAGCCCGCGGCCCCGCTGCCGCCCTGCCTCACCGCACCGGCCGCCACGCTGCGCCTTGGGCCGTCACAGCGACAACAGAGCAAAACCAGAAACTGAAAAGGAAACAGAAACTGACGAGAAAAAATAAACAAGGAAACCCACGCAAACAAGGAAACCGACACAAGAAACTAGAAGGGAGAGGGAGGGAAAAGAAGGATAACAACCATTTCTCCCTGTCTCTTTACAGCCTCAGCTGCTCCGGTCCGCTGAGAGAGCCCCCGGCGGGTCTGTCAGACTGGCACAGGAGACGTGAAATGGTATCACACGCCGCTTGGCTTGCGGAGCGACACCAAATGAATGACCAGCCAGATCTGCCGGGTTTTTTATTCACATCAAGATTGCAAACACAAAGGCTGCCACGCTGGGTTGCCACCCATGAGCCTGGCACACACCTAGAGCCTCCAGGCCCCTCGTTTCTACCAGAACAAGCTAAATAGCTTTCACGAAAGCAGCACTGAAAACGTGCTCTCATAGTTATGCAATAGGATTTTTTTAAGTCAAAGTTAGAGGTGTAACTTCCAGGTTTTAGAACATTACAATGTATTCTTTTAAGGGTTTACTTTTAAAAATCAACTTTTTCATCAAGCTATAATAACCCAAAGAATCACAGAATACATGTTACAATTCCCTGGGTCATACCTGATTTTTTAAATCACTTTTCACGGTTCTTTTACAACTATAAGTCAGTGTTTCAGGTTTCTAAATGGACTGTTAAATTTGCAAGCATATAATGAAGCAATAAAACTACCCAGTCAAGCTTTTCCTTCATTTAGGAATATTTGCCAAGTAATCAAAAGGCCAAATCTCAATAACTCTCCCAAGTCACACATGAGCTTCTTTCAGAAATGGGCTGCTTTCTTGTCCGTACAGCGTTACGAACACTCTTATGGTCACCATACTACATACTATGAAAAAAATTAAACTCCATCTAGCCAAAACCAATACAACATGCCATTGTGGTCACAGTTTTAAATTTCTGGCTCTTTCCAGAAGTGTAACTATGGTTTAAAAAAAAAAAAAAGTTATGAGATACCTTAAAACACTGAAATCAGTGCAATATTTTTTCCATCAATAATATTTATTCCATCAAGAGACTTCTACATTTTCTTTAAGACATATGGGGAAGAAAAGCACGGGGTTTTTTAACTTTACTTCAAAACAGTGACTTCTTGAAGCTTCTATGATGTACCACAGAAGTATTATAAAAGGTAGCGCCAGTTCCTTCTAAGCGCCCACTTTCAAAGTATACCGTCTAAATGAATGCTTAAAACTGGACCAACTAAAAACCTCTGCAAAAACATGATCTAATGAGCACAGCTGTGAGACAATCTCAACCTGTTTTTTCCATAATTTTATCTGTCACTCTCTTCTCACCCCAACATTGTGAAGTAACTCTTCAACCTATCTGTAGTAAATTTCTGTAACAAATCAGTCAAGAAAATGTCCATCTGAACTAGCTGGGAGGTATGGTAATTTCTTGGAATAGATAATATACCCAATATTGAGTCTCTAATAATAACAACGCTCAGATGAAAACCAATCAAATTAATTATTAATGAAGATGCCAGTGCTAAATGTACATCTGTCTCAGTGTTAGGAGGTGTGATTAGAGCTATAACCTTCCACACAAGCAGTTGTTTTAACCGCTGTCCTTTCAATTACCGCGTTTCTTGGCACAGTCACCAGTGCTGTAATCTCGATTTCCAGAGCAGACAGCTGTCGGCTGTGACCCTGCAAACCCCCGCGCTGTCACAGACAAGTGTTCTCGCTCTGGCTGCCCGGTGCGGGAGCCGGGGGACACAGAGATGGGGAGATCTCCCCATGGCCCAGCCCGCACAGGACCCTGTCCCACCACCAACCTCTGCCCGGGCACCTGCTTGGGGAACAGAACTCACCAACACAGTTTAGATTCTCATGGTCACCTTACAGGAATAGGAAATACCGAACGCAGGATTCATACGAGTCATCAGGTACGAGTAAAACTCAGGAGGGGTTAACAAGAAAACCTCTTTCTTCCTTGCGCAAGACTGGGATTTACTGGCTGAAGATAATTCCCAAGTTGCGTTACTCACTCCTTTGGGCATGGATAACTGGCTCATTACTGGAAAACAAGCAGCCAGACTTCACCCCTGAAGAAAGCAGGCCCATAGCTGTATGGGCTGCTCACGTCCTGGCTCAGCGGTGAGATCCCACCCGAACAGGAGACTGTTCTGCGCCGTTCCCCGTCTGCCCAAAGCCCATCCCCTCAGCCACAGCTGCTGACCTGCTCTCAGGGGAGGGGGCCGCTTCCTACAGACCCGTGTGGGTGAACCAGACAACACAGGCACCATTTGTGCATACAGTTTAAATCTTCCCTGTGTTCCAGCCTCAAATTGCTCCTGCACATTAAAGACACTCAGATCTATGTTGCCATAATGAAAACTCAGAAAACATATTTTACTGTTCTGCTGCTTTGTGTGATGCATTTCAGCATACCTTACTCACAGAGCTTCTTAAAATTCCTCAATGTGAGAGAAGTTTACAGATTTAAGTTCTCTGCTACAGCAAAGAATGCATGAGAGTTAAAAGACTTGAATGTTCTGAGATGATCTTTTGGTAGATGTTGCAGAACTACAGATTTGTGAATAGTGTAAACGGTTCTAGTATAGACCAAAAGTGTGAGATCCTTTAAAACATTCGAAGGGAGATTAACAGCAGACTCGAGAACATTAAAAATTTGCTACCATTTTCTGTAGATTGTCTGATCAAAACAACATATTTATAATCATTTAAATAATTTTTCAGAAGAAATGTTACATGTTTCATCTTGTAGCATACATCTTGAGAAAATTCTTGACACCTACTCTGAATTTTGAAATTCTCTATTTAAAAATAAAAGCCAAAGGGACAGCAGCAGTGACAATCAAGCTCAAGGCTGGCCTGCATTTACAGCTTCAAACCAGGTGCAAGTGTGCAAGGAAAATAAAGCCATTCGGTGTGAAGCCTCTAGTCTGAAACACCCTGCAGTAATTCTGAAGAGAGTGGCTTTTCCATCCTCTGCCACGGAGGCTCACTGAAATGGTTTCATGAAGGCATGCAGGTCAGATGGGAGCAAGCCAAGCCATCAAAGAGCTGGCTGGCAACGCAACCGGTGCAGAGATCAGCTCCTGAGGAGCTGCAGGGGGTTGCTGGAGTAAACCACGTTGAAACAGCCACTTCAACCGTCTCTTCAGAGGGTACCTGTTGCCTGCACTAGGCACAGCTCCTCGTGTGTGCCCAGCACACAAAGCACCGGCTCCTGAAGCCCTGCCCGAAGTTCTGTGCGGTGCAGCAGAGGCCCTGGCAGCGCGGCTGGGACGGGGCAGCACCTGCCAGCTGGGGAACGCTTTCCTTTGTGCCCCGCGGAGCGGACAAACAGCTGCACAGCAAACAGGCTCAGGGAGGTCAGCTAGCACAAAGCTATGCTTTTGGGGGGAGGGCGGGGGTGAGTTTTTCTGAATCAGCTGATTTTGCAGCCATACAATCACCGACACAAGGAAGAAACAAGAATACACAGTTGAGAAGGAGGGATGAAATATGAGAAATCGATAAACTGAGGATAGGAAACCATGCTTTAATTCTCCATTTTCTTTAGTTTCTACTCCCCACCTCCCACTGCTCCTCCTGTTATTCTCCCAGAGGTTTCCAGGCAGTTGTGCCGCACCAAGCGATCCATCTCCCCGAGGAGAACCCCGACCCTGTCAGGTTCCCCGCAGGACAGCAGAAGCGGTGCTTTGCCACAGCTTCCCACTCGCTGCCCTTCGCCTCCCTCCTGCCCCCCTTACACAGACCATCCTCCCAGGTTCTCTCCTCACCTGTGCTCCCCGTTCTGGAGCCTCCCACTGCTGACCCGAACGCCATAACAAAGGTCACCGGAGTAATTCACACTGAAGAGGTAATAGAATTCTTATGAACGCTGTCAACTAGGATACAATAGACTGTATTTCATGAGGGAAACGTGAGAAAAACAATGAGCAACATCTCATCACTAAATATCCTTGTATTTATCTAGCTACAAATTAACTCAGGCAACAGGAGTAAATCACCGAAGACATCAGAGCAAGACTCAATATACAGAAGAAAAAACCTCCAATAAGATGAAAACAACTTGCTGGGATGCTGACATGTTATTACACAAACATGTTATTTTCAGAAATCTACACTTAAGCAAGAAGGCACATCTCAGCTCTTGGTCAAAGATCCTTGTGGGTTTGGTTTTTTTTCTTCCATCCTTTACAGTATCTGTGAAAGTCGAAACCAAAACAAGACTTACTACAGTTCCGCAGTTTTTAGATGAAGATGTGATTAAAATTTATCTGATTCTCTGAGTTACTTCCCAGACATGTCAGCACACTTCAGGAATGAGCAGCTCCCTCCATCCTGCTGCAAGGACGAGCGCTGCTCGCCTGCCAACTCAGCTGAGATTTACATGCTCCAGCCTGCTGAACTCGGGCAAACTCTGTGTTATCCTACCAGCCTACAGCCACGTGTTTGGATGAAAAGAAAGCAGATGACAACTTATCCACTTGCAAAGATGATGCAAGTCTGCAAAAGATGCCTCAAAAGTTTACATTAAAAACAGGTTTTAAAATTTCCAGATGCAGTAAGTCAAGATACTCCAAAGATCACGCTCTGGGCTGAGCATTCTGTTAAAGTATCACTTTTCTTTATAGACGTTAGTAGTGCAGAAGTTTTTTTCACATGGACTTAAGGATGAAACCAGGTAAGTAAATATATTATCTGATGAAAACATGGAAGAAACTGAACTCTGTAATGACAGGATTAAAAGGCTGACCTGCATAATTGTGCAGACTGAGTCCCTCAGTAGCAAAAGAAACCCATGCACAACCGATGCAGTGCCTGAGAAAGGTGGAGATGCCTTCAACTGCCTTACTGCTGAACGTACCATCTGCCTCATCCCCTTTTCTTTTCAGGATACATTTTCCTCTCTCTCTCTTTGTATTTTTTCAAATACACGCATGTCCAAAAGGTATCTGGTGCTATGTCCTTTTTAAAATGTTAAAAATTATGACCCTGTTTTTTGGACAAACGTATTTTTGCTAAAGTTCCTAGTAAAAGATAGCTTTTTTTTTTCTGGCCGATGGCTACATAGTTTAACTCCACTGCAGGGAGCAGGCAAGATTCTACATCCGCAAATATCCAGTTGTAACATGCTCGTAAGATTAATATTTTTATAGCTTTCAAACTAACCATTCAACAGAAGAGATCAGACAGGTATGGCAAGACGACAGTTTTGAATAAAGACATATTTACGATCATCTCCTTCAAGGCCTGAGGCACCGTTTGTAGCTCACCTTAGAAAAAGAAGAAAGGGTATCTGGAGAACATTCCCGCTTCACAGATGTATGAAGTACCACAAGCTAATTGGCAATGAATAGTTTTCAGTAGTTTAAGTCAACAAGGCTCCGTGCCTTACAGACAAGACAAACGAGAGCCCCCAAACGCGAACTTTCCCTTTGGGCCGCCCCGGTCTGCACCGTACGCCTGGAGCCGCGGGCAGGGGGAGCGCCACGGGGAACCCCCTCCCAGAGCGGTGCTCGCAGCCGCTCTGCAGAGCAGCGAACCAACAGCACGTTTAGCGCCGGGATAAAGTCCAGTCCTACCCAGCGCGGGGGGAGGCGGGGGCTGCGATATCACAGATGGGTTTCGGGTTTTCCACACAGGCTGTCAGGTGACGAAGACATTCATCAATTATTCATTCGACCATTCAGAGAAGGATGAATTCTTAGTTTGGTGCTGGGATGTTCTCAATTAATTTAGGGTATTAAGTCATTCAGAATGAATGTGCCAGAGCAATACAAACCAAAAACTGAAGGGCCGAGTAACAGCAGCGCAGAGCTGCCGAACGCCTGCGAAGGACAGCAGCTCCAGCGCGACACGTTTCCATCGCGCGCCTGAGAACCACAGCCACACACCGGGGTTAAACTGAGAACAACCCCAAGCACAGATACAAACACTACCAAGCACAGCAATAGCTGCAGGCGTTATTCCCAGGCCTGTGAAATTATTATTGAAGTATTACTCTATACGTTATTGCTAGGTATTATGCACACTAACTGTACACAGATATATGTCAACTGGAACAATTATAAACCAAATTTTATTTTACATGCATTTATAAAAGTATAGTTCTCAAGTTTGTCATATAGTACATTGGAAAAAAATATGATATAAATATTTTTCCCAATGATAGAAATTAACAGCTACAGCCAGAATTTAAAGGCAGCTGAGGAGTGCAGCCTTGCCCAGCTCCCCGCTGAGCCAGCGCAGGCTTCTGAGGGACGTGTGAGGTGTCAGCGGGATGCGCGGAACACACACCACGCAGCCCCCATCGCATCCTGCCCTTGGAACCGGCCAGACTGGCGCAGTGCTGGGGTTTCATTGAGAACCCTGACCCTGCAGCCTCCAGCTCTGCCTGGAGAACCGCGGCTCAGGAATGAGAGACCAACGAGCAGCAGCTTAAACTGGGGTTAGACGGGAGAAAAATCCAGCTACAGCCCTACAAAATTGAGAAGTGATGCTGTTAAAGCTTCTGCTTTTACTTGGCACACATTTATAAGTTCTTTAATGCAGCCTATGTTTTTTCCTACTCAAATGACTACTATAGAAATATCAAATTCTTGCAAAATTAGGGAATAGCACTGTTCTCTAATAAACGTGGCTACAGCTTAGCAAAAGGTTTTACTAAACTGAAATTTTATTAATTGCTAAACTGTAGTTTACTCTTCATTTTGCTCTGAAACAGAACTGGACAAGAAACTCAGTTTGTTGCTAAGAATGCTCTCCATGCAAACTTCTCTATTTAAGCAAATGGATCTTTCTCCTGTTTTCCAAGTTAGAAGCCAAAAAAGGTGCATATAGTAGCAAACTCTACATGAAATAGACAAATTTAAGAAATTTGCTTTTAAGAGCAAAATTACCAATACTTCAGTCAGTTCTCCAATCTCTCAAAAAGCAGGTATAATCAGTATCATTTTTTCTGAGGTATCTTTTCTTTGTTTACCCTTAAAAACCTGAA